>NC_057862.1:99712144-100055894 GCF_019393635.1 Dromiciops gliroides | reverse complement strand
AAAGGCCACACCAGGACATTATGATTTGAAACTAGTTGTCCTCTTCTCACCTCTTCCCTTCCCTAGCCCCCAGATAGAACTTAATTTACACTTCAAAACAAAACAAGGCTGAGGTTGAATTTCTTGGGAGGGTCAACCCTTCTTTTAGACACTTGGCTGTTTTATTTTGTTTTTTTAAATAACAATAAAAACTCTAGTCTATGTAAAACTATATATGCATTTTCTCATTTGATCCTCTCATCAACTTTGTTGGGATGGGTATTGCAAGTTTTAAAGATGAGGGAAAGAGGGAATGGCTAGGTGGCGAAGTGGATAAAGCACTGGCCCTGGATTCAGGAGGACCTGAGTTCAAATCTGGCCTCAGACACTTGACACTTACTAGCTGTGTGACCCTGGGCAAGTCACTTAACCCCCACTGCCCCGTAAAAAACAAAACAAAACAAAAATAAATATATATTAAAAAAAAGGATGAGGGAGACAGGCTTAAAAGGGGGTGAAGTGGATTACCCACAATTATACTGTAAATCAATAGTATAGTCAGAACTTGAATCCAAGTCTTTTGACTTTGTTTTAATATTCTTTGGCCTTCTTGCCTCTTTAAGCTGGGGTGGTGTGTGTGTGTGTGTGTGTTTAATTTACTCTCCTAATTCCATGACTCTCTATTGCCCACCTTCTGACCTGACTCCTTGTCTCATTTGCCTGTGAGCAAGATCAGGGCCCACCCCCAAAGTACCCAGGTCTGTTCTCAGGTGCCTTCAATGAACACACACAAAGAGAAAAGCATAAAGAGAATTGTCTGTAGCAGTTTACAATTATAAAATTGCCTTCATCAATATAGCTTGTGTACTTTACAACAATTCTCTAAGGTGTCCAATGAGGAAACTGAGTCTCAGAGAAGAACAGTGAGATGCCCAAAAGCCATTTAGCATCTGAGTTACAAATAAATGCCACTTCTGATGTTTGCTACCTGTGTGACCTTGGGCAAGTCATTTAGCCTCTGGGGGCCTCAGGCTCTACACCTGTAAAATGAAGGGGTTGAACTGGATGACCTTTGAAGCTCTCTATCTTGAAACCCATGAATTTGCATTTAAACCTAGGTTTCTTTCCACAATACCACACTACCCCTGACCTACTGTACTTCAGGAAGACATCAATGAGAGAACCAAAGAAACTGGAAACATGAGGTGGTAAGAGAGAGGCAAGAGAGGGGAAGTGGGATCACATAGAGAAACTAACCCTTAATGCTTAAAATTGACACCCTGCCCCCCAGCTCCAGTCTGTTCCTGTTTCTTAGCTTGCCAGAAAAGCAAGGCCACTTCCCCTTATAGGAAACCCTCTTGCCATTCCCATGGGTAGCTTGTCAGAGTCCCCCCTCAAACCTCCTTACTCACCATGCTCTAGCACAAAGCTTCTCAAACTGCAGGGTGCAACATAATTGAATGTGGGAGTCATGAAAAATCTGGCAACAATAAAAGGTTATGTATACCTATTTTATACAGCTATATACCTGGGATCACGTGAAAATTTCTCTAGCAAAAAAGGGTTGCGAGTGGAAAAAGTTTAAGAAGCCCTGCTCTAGCAAATTAAACTCAGCATTGAGAGATTCACCCAGGTCAGCTACCTGCCTCCTCACCTGGACGATGCCTGGCCACCCTACATACTCCCAATGAAATACTCAGGTGCCCTGGAGTCCCACTTCATCTAGCTAAAATGTACTCTTTGAGTCCGTCAACCAATCAACTAACAAGCATTGATTGAGTGCTTACTATATACCTGGGGCTGTGTTAGGTGCTGGGGGATACAAAGAAGCAGGAAAGTGGTCCTGCCCTTAAGGAGCTTACATTTTAATGTAGTACATATTCTATTTGTATAGGTAAGTATCATTTAAAGACAAGCTAATTTTGGAAGAAAGGCAATAATAATGGGGGGGGGGACAGAGTGGAAAAGATGGGTGATCAAGAAAGGCTTCATTTGGTACTTGAGCTGAGCTTTAAAAAAGACCATGGATTGAAAACGGCAAATGTGAGAAGGAAATTCATCCTGGGGGTCGTGGATAGCCAGTGCAAAGGAATGAAGAACAGAGATGGGGTACAAAGTGAGCAACAATAAAAAGGCCAGTCTGACTGGATGGTAGCATATGTGAAGGGGAATATTTAAATCTCTTCACAATCCCCCCTTCCAATTTTCTTACCTATTACTTCACTCTGAACACTGTAATCTAGTCATCTTGGCTTCTCTACCATTACAAACACACACACACACACACACACACACACACACACACATCCCTACTCCATCTCTCCTCTCCATGTCTTTACCTTAGTTGTCCCTATTTCCTAGAATGTACCGCCTTTGTGCTTCAGCTTCTTAGAATCAGTGGTTTCCTTCAAGATTCAGATCAAGTGATATCTCTGCCTTCCTTTTCTTAGCCCTCTAAGTTCCTAGTACAACCCCCCTGAATTTTATATATACTCAGCATTTATACATAGTAATGTGTACATAGGTGTGTGTATAAATATCCATAATAATGGAAGACAGCATTTTGTAATGGCTAGAAAGCTGGTCTTGGAGCCAAGCAAATCTGAGTTCATGCCCTACCTTTGACAGACACTGGCAGCTGTGAGCCATTGAAATCAGAGATTCAGTCCCTATGCTACATATATACTTACAAATATACATATTTAGATCAGAATGTAAGCTACCCGAAAGCAAGGACTATCTCAGTTTTGTCTTCATAGCTCTAGCACTTAGCACAAAGGAGGCTGGCTCCCAGATGATACTGAATAAATGCTTCTTGATCATTTGGTTGAATAATGTTTAATAACACTGAAAAAGCAGGTGGAATCCAGGTTGTGACTAGAAATGGTGGTGTTTATATTTGATCTTCCATGTGACAGAGGGCCATCAGAGTTTATTAAATGGGGAAGTAACATGGTGAGGTCTATGTTTTGGGGAAATCACTTAGGTAGTTGTTTGGAATGGGAAGATATCTAAAGCAGGGAAACCAATTATGAGATTATAGCAATAGTCTAGGAGAGAAGTTTGGGGAGGCGGCCTGGATTAGGATAGGGGTATTGTGAGTAGAGAGAAAGGAATGGATTTAAAATATGCAATGGAAGTAGAAATGGCAAGATTTAGCAACTGATTGGATATATGGCATGAGTTCAAGTGAGGAGTCTGGAATAATACCAAGATCACGGTATTATCCATATAACACAAATTAAATGGAGACACAGTAGATATAGGGTTGTTCCAAAGAAGATTGGGATTTCAGGGAAAGCTAATGAGTTCTATTTAGGACATGTTGAGTTTGCATTAACTCCGAGATATCCAGTTTGAGATGTCCATTATACAGTAGAGAATGTGAGAACAGTGCTCGAGAGAGAATTGCCTGAATTTATAGATCTGGAAGTCATCTACAAAGAGATCCATAGAATCTGATGAAGTCACTGAGTGAGACAGTTGTTGCTCGTCCTTAGTTTTTGAAGAGGACCAATGACATGGGATGATGTCTTGACTTGCACATGAACTGGATTTAAGTGAGGCAGAATTGCACAAAGTCATTATCCTCACTCTTTCTTCCAAAGTCATCAAAGTCCAGTGGCAAGACAAAAGTCAGGATGACTGGCAATGGCCCAGGATGCAGTGGATGGCCTTGGCATCATCATTGTCCAACCAAGGTCTAATTGCTCCACAGAGCCTATTCCAGCCACTTTCATGGCAGTTGGAACAAATTGTTCTCATCTGCCTATTTCTCCGGGGAAAGTCTTCACATGCTTGGGGTATACATCCCCCTAATTAACCAATGGGTTTGAAGCCTGTCAGTTACCCTCATTTGTGGTTTAGCCCATCTGCTGAGAGAGTTCGTGTGGCTACTGCAAATACTACAGCTTTTTGGAACCACAGATGAGAGCTGGGTGACAGGTAGACACCAAAGGTGGATGAGCAGCCCTGAAAAGGGCTCAACAAGGTGACACAACAGATGTGCTGTTCTCCCTCAATATTCCCTCCACCACTCCCCCCAGTGAGATGGTATAGAGAAAGAAAAGAAGAGAGCCAGGATAGAGACTGGGTCCCCCCACAGGTTGGAGGCATGATGTGAATGATAATCAAGCCAAGAACACTAAGGAGTAGTCGAAAAACCAAGAGATATAATATCATGAAAGCCCAGAGAGGAGAGAGTATCCAGAGGAAAAGGTGTTCAACAGTGTCAGCTGCTACAGAGAGAGTTTTTTTAAAAAGAGGCTAAAGAAAAAGCCATCGGATTTTACACAATTGATCACTGGTAACTTCAAGGCAGGAACTGGTAGATCTGCCTGCCTCTCGTTTCTCCCCACTCCAATCCATTCGCTATTCAGCCACTAAAGTGATTTTTCTAAAGCTCAGATCTGATCGTGTCACCCTCCACCCAACTCCATAAACTCCAGTGGCTCCCTGTTGCCACCAGGAACAAATATAAAGTGCTCCCCTTGACATTCAGAGCCCCCCTCCTACCTTTACCAGTCACCTAGAACCTTACTCCCCAACACGTAATCTTCAATCTGGTGACCCTGGCTGTTCCACAAAAACAAAGGACTCCATCTCACAGCTCCAGGCATCCTCTCTGGCTGTCCCCTATGCCTGGAACACTCTCCCTCCTCCACTTCCCACTACTGATCTCTCTGGCTTTCCCTACAAGAAGCCTTCCCTAACCACTCTTCATTCCAGTCCCTTCCCTCTGGTAATCGTTTCCTATTTATCCTGTATATACTGTACTTGATGTATATTTGTTTGCATATCGTCTTCCCAATTCAATTGTAAGCTCCTTAAGATCAGGGACCTCCTTTTGCCTCCTGTCCACGTCCAGCACTTAGCACAGTGCCTGGTGCATAGTAGGCACTTAATAAATGTTTATCGAATCAAGTTGTTTGATTTCGTCTATGTATTTATGGGGCCTAATATAATGCCTGGCACTTAGCAGGAAATTAATAAATGCTTATGAACTGATTGAAGGTAAAATGGGAATACAAGACTTTGTTAGTGAAAAAGGAAGAAAAATAGCCCATATTTTGTAGTGCTTTACAATTCACAAACTGATTTTCTCACACACCTTTCACAGTAGTGAGAGGAAGAGGAGGAAGAGGAGAAGGAGAAGGGCATGTTTCCTTATCTGTACCATCAAGGACATGGAACTGCTATTGAAGGCTCCTTGCAGCTCTGACATTCTGAGTTCTGTGACAGTCCATGATACCCAAGTGTCAGAACTTGGTCTCCTTCCTGAAGCTGGCCTTGCTGAGGCAAATGAGAGTATGACTCATAAGCAGCAGACTTCCATCTCAAACCTAGTGTTTCAGTGGTATGTTGCAGAATACAGGGTCTGTTTGGCTCATTTCAGCACCCTGAAAAATAATGTACTTTCCATAAGAGTAGCCTGAATTAATTAGGGAAATATGATCCTTAGTGATGTGGGAAAGGTGCTCAAGAGAGAATAGAGAATAATCGAAATATTAAATATAGATCCCTATACTAGGAGTAAGCTGCATAGGCTTCCTCAGGAAGTCTTCTCTAATACCCACCTGATTCTGGTCATTGTGGGATTATACCTTAAAGCTCACTTAATTTCAATCCCTCATCTTCCAGAAAAGGAACCGAGGCACAAAGAGGTTAATTGACTTGCCCAAGTAAGAATGGTTGTTAGTAGTAGAACCAGTTTGCCCTCAGGATTTAGGTGTTTAGCTCTTCACAGCTAGAATCATGGCTATTGAAATTGATTAGAACTCATCTAGGTCAACCTGGAATCCATGAACTCATTTTTTTAAACAACAATTTATTTTGGTGTTCATATCTCAATTTAATTGGTTTCTTTTGTAATTCTATGTATTTTATTTTATGCACTGTGAGAAAAGGTCCATAGGCTTCCTTGGATTGCCAATGAGGTGTCAATGAGCCACAAAAGGGCTAAGAACCTCTGATCTAATCCAACTCCTTTTTACAGATGAGGAAATTGATAATCCAAGAACTGTGAATGCCCAAGGTCACCCATTCAAATTCTGGCAAAATAGTTCACACTTATTCTGCATACATTTACATCTCTTGTCTTTGCCTTACATTCTCTTGCTATCTCATTTTGTTGTACCTTTCTCAAAAGCCAATATTACAATATTATTTTCTTTGACACCCTTCATCTCCCAGCTCCTATGGCTGCTCAGTAAGTGTCCACTACTGAAATGACAGGGTGAAACACAGAGACTACCATCACTGAGGGCAGAGGCACATAACCCATGGAAATGGACATCGTACAGGTAAGACCTGGTCCCTGCTATCAAATCACGTGCCCCAAATCAGCCTTTGGCACCCTTTCCTACGTATTTACCTAAATCTTCATATAATTAATTATTACTTCCCTTGTACATGGCAAGTAGGAATTTCACTCACACACATTTGAGAAACTGGGTTAATTGAATCTATCTGTGGAGAGGGAGTCAGGAACACACTTCCCAAGTCCTAGCAGAGAATCAGCCATATTAAATTGTAAAAAAAAAAAAACACAAAACACCTTACATCCCCTTAATTTCCCCAATAGATCTATGCCCTTACTCCCATCCAAAGAGCAATCCTTTAAAACAGAATAAGTATGAGGAAAAAAAAGCAATTAGGCAACACATCATCTGAGTCCAAGAGTATCAGCATATCCAATGTTCTGCCTCTGGAAAGGAGAGAAGCAAAGTAACCTGAGGAAGTCACTTCATCTCCTCAGCCTCAGTTTCTTCACCTATTAAATAAGAAGTTGGAACAGGTTCCTTCCAACTCTAGATTTATGATCTCATAAGAATGATGCATCGTCATGTTATTTCTCCAGGACCAAGTTTAGTAATTATAATTATACATATTTAGGTTCCATATGGGGATTCTTTCACTTTTATATAGTCATATATGTCTATACATATGTGTATATGTGTATCACATATTATTGTTTATTATGTCAAATTACAGTTATATAAATAGACTATAGATATGGTTTTCCTGGTGTTGGCTTACTATACTTTGCATCAGTTCACTTGTCTTCCAATGCTCTCTCCTCTGCATTTTTTCATTCTTCTAAATACCTTATAGTCAGTAATAATACATTACATTCATTTGCCACATTTTGTTTAATCATTCCCCAATCTATAATCATCTACTTTGTTTTCCAGGTCTTTGATACTATAAAAATGCTACTACAAATACTTTCGTTATGTGGGATCTTTCTGTCTTTGAAATAATTTATCTAGGAATGGTATCTCTGCACCAAAAGGTATGAATCTATAGTGGCTTTTTAAGCATAATTCCATATGGCTTCCCAGAAGGGGTTGTACCCGGTACAAGATAGTTCCCAAAGGACTCACTGATGGAAAAGGCTCTCCAAATCCAGGAAAAAAAAAAGAACTGTGGAATATGGATGCAGATTAAACCATACTATTTCTTTTATTTGGGGGGTTGTTTTTCTTTTTTAGGGGTTTTTCATTTTTGTTCCAATTCTTCTCTTATAATATGACTAATGCAGAAATATATTTAATGTGATTGTACATATATAACCTATATCAGATTACTTGCTGTCTTTGGGAGGGGGGCAGGGAGAGGAAGGAGGAAGAAAATTTTGAAATTAGAAATCTTATAAAAGCAAAGTTGAAAACTATCTCTACATGTAAGTGGGAAAATAATAACATCCTTTTATAATAAAAACAAGAAGGGTTGTACAGCCAAAGTTCCACCAACAGTGTATTAGTGTGCCTGTTCTTCCACAACTCCGTCAGCATTATTTCTCTTTTGTCATCTTTATCAATTAGAAGTAGAACCTCAGGGTTGTTTTGATTTACATTTTTCTTGTTATTAGCAACTTTGAGCAATCTTTCCTATGGTTGTCAATAGCATGAAATTCCTTTGAGAACTGTCTGTTCATATCCTTTGACCACTGATTTTTTTGGAGAAAAGCATAGCCAGTTTAATTGAATAAATATCACTTAAGCATCTACTGTGCTAGGTGCTGAGTATACAGAATGTCAGAAGAGAGCTTAGAGCCCTAAACCCTCAATGAATGGAGTAGGAGTCAACAACCTATGGCATGAGATAATTTTAAATGGAAGGAAGAGAAAGCAGTAGCTAGGGTTGAGAAGAGGAGCATATGCCAAAGCAAAGGGCCTGCCATACTCCCTCACTGCCTTCTGCCTCCCTTTGTCATGTTACCCACCTCTGTAGTTCAACCAATCCCTTCATTTCATAGAAAATGAAACTGAAAGTGAGAAATATAGCCTGTAATAACTAGAGAGTTGAAATGATTCGTCCAGGGCCACACAACAAGAGCCAAGGCCTTTGGGGGAAAAATTTTCAAGAGTAGGCATGGGGTCATAGGGTTGCATTGTGGGCACAAGCTTCTCTTTGAGTCCTATATACCTGCCATTCCTATCACTTAAAACCATTCAATGATAAGGGCTCTTAAGACCATCTCATGTGGAAGAGAAGCACATGTTTCTCTTATCCAGTCTACCTGCCATTGCTACTACTTAAAACTATTCTATGACAAAGGCTGACAATCCCTGCTCTCAATATTCTAAATGCTGGTGTTTCAAGTCCCAGTTTTCCTGGGTCCTTTACCCTATGATATTGAAGAAATCACCTAACTCCTGTCTACTGTATCATTTCATCTATAGAAATACCTGTGTTCTCAAAAGTTACCACAGGGAAAAAAAGAAAAAAAAAAGAAATGCCTGTGTTCTCTCTTCTCCTTTTTTTTCAATTGCTTTAATTTACAAATACATATAATATTATCAGGAACTAAATCAAATTTATAAGAATTCAAATCATTCCCCAATTAAGAAATGGTCAAAGGGTATGAACAAGCAGTTTTCTGATGAAGAAATCAAAGCTATCTATTGCCATATGAAAAAATGCTCTAAATCACTATTGATTAGAGACATGCAAATTAAAACAACTCTGAGGTACCACCCAACACCTATCAGATTGGCTAATATGACAAAAAAGGAAAATAATAAATGTTGGAGAAGCTGTGGGAAAATCGGAACACTAATGCATTGTTGGTGAGAGTAATTTGGAATTATGCCCAAGGGGCTACTGTGCATACCCTTTGACCCAGCAATACCACTTTTGGGTCTTTTTCCCAAAGAGATCATAAAAAATGGAAAAGAACCCACACGTACAAAAATATTTATAGCTGCTCTTTTTGTGGTGACAAGTAATTGGAAATTGAGGGGTTGCCCATCAATTGGGGAATGGCTGAACAAGTTGTGGTATATGAATGTAATGGAATTCTATTGTGCTGTAAGAAACAATGAGCAGGCAGATTTCTAGGAAACCTGGAAGGAAGGACTTGCATGAACTGATGATGAGTGAGATGAGCAGAACCAGAAGAACATTATACACAGTATCATCAACATTATGTGTTGATCAACTGCGATAGACTAGATTCTTGTACAATGGTACAAGAAAGTCCCCAGGGGACTCATGATGGAAAAGGCTCTCCTAATCCAGAAAAAAACAAAACAAAACAAAAGAACTGTGGAATATGGATGCTGATTGAACCATACTATTTCTTTTGGTTTTGGTGCTGTTGTTTTTCTTTTTTGAGGTTTTTCCTTTTTGCTCTGATTCTTTTCTTATAACATGACTAATGCAGAAATATGTCTAATGTTATTATATATGCATAAAACCTATATCAGATTACCTGCTGTCTAGGGGAGGGGGAAAGGGAGGGGGAAAGGGAGGGAGAAAATTTTGAAATTGGAAATTTTATAAAAAACAAATGTTGAAAACTATCTCTACATGTAACTGGAAAATAAGAAAATAATTTTATTTTTAAAATACATATAGTATGACTGCTATAGGCACAAGCACCATGGATACAAAGAAAGTCAGACACAGACCCTGCTTTCAAGGATCTTACAATCTAAAGGGAAGAAAGTCATCTACCCGAATTAAGTATGCTACAAATGAAAATGTGATAAGTGCAAAAAAAAAAAAAAAGAGATACAGGCAAAGTGCTATGAGAGATTCTTTTTTTTGGGGGGGGGTGCCTTTTCCATGACTCCAAGTGTAGAAAAATCTGTTCTAGGCATTGGTACAATCTGATCTGAGCTGTGGCATGGAGGTGGGAGAGGGCAGGAAGAGAACAGGTGAAAGTAAATACAGCTGGGTCCCAATTAGTGCAAATAATGACTCCCCTGGAATGGTCACAGGTATTTGAGTTTACTCTCCTCAAAGTTATACATTCTATAAAATATGGTTGGTTCCAGCCCAGAGGCAAAATGTAGTGGAATTCGAATAATGTAACCACTTCAGGAAAATCCTTTGTTTGCACTAATTGGGAGCTGTTTATATCTCGGTTTGGCTAAAAATATAGATTTTATGCAGAGAGATGATGTGAGATCACTACTTTCTTTCCCTCCTTTACCTTCTCAGGAAATGAGTCCAAAAATCTTGCCCATGACTCCAGTGTCTAGGGTTGGTTGTTGGGGGTAGGGAGAGAGGACAGGGCATGGAAGCAGACCTTGGGTTTGCTTGGGCAGCAGAAATTGAAAATATAAAATCATGAAACCAGCAGTAGAGATTTCCCTGTGTGTGTGTGTGTGTGTTTTCATTTTGTGTAATGCAACATTCTACAGCAAAACCAAAAAAGAAGAAAAATAATATATGGGCAAGTCTCATGGAGCTCTGTGGCCAAAAGGCACCACAGTATTTCCAGGTGCTAAGAGATAAGTTTTTGGTTTTTAAGGTGAAGAAAACCACTCATATCAGTCATAGTCAAAATATATTCTGGGCTCCAGCTCTGGGAATAGAAGTCCTTTTGTTCCTCTTTCCTTCTGTAGGGCTTGACATAGTTCCCATTAATACTGTGCTCTAGAAGAGAATCTGAGTCAGCTATAAAATATGCCCATTCAGGAAAATAGATGTTCATTTTTCCCTGCCTGAGGGAAAAGGGTATTAATGATCAGAGCCACCCAAGTGTGGGTATTTAAACCAAGAGGAATTTAACCTTTCATTTCTTGACTGCTCCCTTGAGAAGTGAAGTGAGGCCTCACAGGTGACAGGGCTTATAATAAAGGAGGGGGATGAAGCAAACAGCCATCACTCTACGTGTGGGTCCTCTTCTCAGTTTATCTTGACATTTTTTACAAGAATATGGTCACCAGCAGGGCCAGACGGCAGCAGTGTATGAAAAATCATGACATAGATATCTACCAATGGTATTTTGGATACAAAGGGATATCTACTCTTATGTGATGTTTTCCCCTTTTTTCCACCTCTGGAAAGTTCACAGTATCATAGATTTGAAGTTGGAAGGGCTCTCAGAGGTCATCAAATCTAACCAGCTCACATTACTGATGAAGAAACTTAGACCTAAAGAGGTTAAGTGACTTGCCCACATCACCTAGATTGTGTCTGGGGCAGAATGTGAACCCCAGTATTCCTGACCGCCCCCCCTCCCAATCCAGTGCTATTTCCACAGGAGCACATTGCCTCCTTTGAAAGGGATTTTCTCAGAATACTGGCTAGGTGGCAATGGGAAACAATGGGTCAACATCCACCAAAGGTCTCCCAATGGATGCTCTTGGGAGCTAGAGGAATGTATATCCATTTACCTGAAGAGAGTCTGGTTCCAAGGCAGCAAGGCATAATGGGAAGACCAAATTGTTCTGGTGTCAGAGGACCAGGGTTCAAATCTTACTTCTGAGGCTTGCTGCTGTTTTACCTTGAGCAAGTACTGGGCTTCACCTGGACTTTGGGTTTTCTTAAGAGGAGAGGGATAGATTTAATGGCTTCAGAAATCCCTTCCAGCTCTATATCTATGATTCTATAGGAAGGCAACTAACTTATGCCCAGTGGTTAGGTCATTAGACTTGGAGTCAGGAAGGCCTGGGTTCAAATCCCACCTCAGAAAGTCATGAGCCATGTGACCCTTGGCAAATTATACAACTTCGATGCACCTCAGTTTCTTCTAAAATGAGAGAGTTGAACTCAGTGGCTTCTAATGTCCTTTCCAGATCTAAATCTATGACCTAGGTTCTGCTACCAAACTGAAAGATACAGTTGAGAATAGGAAGATACACTCTCTTGATTCCCAGTCCAGAGTTGTGGTGGTTGTCTTCCCATTACAATGCCAGAGTATGGGCAAATTAAAAGGAGAAGGCAATCAGAATGGGGGAAGGCCTCGAGTCCATGCCTTATGAGGCTCAGCTAAAAGAATTAGGGATGTCCAGCCTAGAGAAGAGAAGACTTAAGGGGAAACATTATTGCTGTCTTCAAGTTTTTGAAGGATTTTTTAAAAATATGGACTTGTTCTGCATGGCCCCTAAATACAGAACTGGGACCAAGGAGTGCAAGTATCAAGAAGTTAACGGAGGTTTGATGGGGGGCGGGGTGAGGGAGGAACATCCTAATAATTAGAGCGATACAAAAGTGGAATGGGTTGTCGGGAGAGTCTTCAAGCAAAGGTTGGAAGACCCTTTGGATGGAATGTTGTAGAAGGAATTCTATTCTCCAGTTATGGGTTGGACTAGATGGCATCTGAGGTCTCTTCCAACTTTGAAATTCTGTGATTCTGTGATTACACTCTCAATGATTGGCTGAAGGCTCTGAAAAGTATCTGTATGTATAGGATTTAGAACTGGCATGGCCCTTAGAAATAATCTTATCAAATCAACTCATTTTATACATGAAGAAAGTGAAGACCAGAAAGGCCACATTATCAACCCAAGGCTACTATGGTACAGAATGGCAGAAGCAAGATTTGAACCCAGGTCTTCTCATTCCAAATCTATGCCCTCCATTTGCAGACACAAGCTAGGGTAGGTGGGTACTTGGCCCCAGAAATGACCTCCATCATCTCACCACTGGTATCACCATTCAGATCATTTAAGAGCAAACCAAAAGCAGAGCCCCTCAATGAGAGCTAGTATCTGTTTCCTATCCCCCACTGTGGGAAAATAACCCCTCATTACAAAGTAAGGAATTGTTTGTCATCTGTACTATGTAAAGCATATTCCAATTGGGAACCTAGATTCTAAAAAGTGAAGAGAGGAACATCTCAGAGATGAGTTACCGAAAAATACTTGGGAATTGGGTGGAGCTAGTTACCTGCCTGTGATCATTCACTGAGCTCATGACCTTTCCCTCATTCCAGCTCTGTTAGAGTGCTGAAGACTATAAATTGGAAGCATCCCTCAGAATAGAAATAGGAAAAGTCATGGGAGCTCCAACAGGGGATTCAGGAGTTCAGTTTATAGGGGGCTTTTGAAGATGGTAGCCATGGGCAAGACAGTCTCCACAGAGATCCACAAGCTACAGGGCTCTGAACAAATAGATTTGTTTGCTATAAGAGGATTTTCCTGCTTCCCCCAACTTTCCCTTTGTGCTTCCCATCTGACTTCAAGAAATGACTTTGTATTTATTTTGTTTTATTTTAAATTTGTTTGTGCACAGGTCTGTGTCCTGCAATAAATTGTAAGTTTCCTGAGGGCAGGGGATGTCTAGGTTTTGCTTAGAGCCTAGCATGGTACTTGGTTCATAGTAAGGTGCTTAATACATTTTTTGTTGAATTTAGTTGATTTCGTTCAAGAGATGAGTTTAACCAATAGGCTAGTACCAGCCTTGACAACTGGCTTTGATCTCACTTCAAGCAAATTAACAAGAACAAAAAGGACCCAATCAAGGTTGTGTTGGCACTTTCAAAGAGCTATGAAGGATATTAAGGAAGGTAAAGGAGGGGATGAATACAAGGCCATCCCACAATGCAAATGATGAATCTCTAGGGATTAAGTATGAAAGTACTTTCCTCACATAAGAAGATGGTGTGGAGGGTGGGAGTTTTTACAGGAGCTGGATCCATTGGGACCTTGCATAAGGGGAAGAGAAAAGGCTGCAAAGTCCTTGCAAGACAATCTGTAGATAATGAAAGAAATCTCTGGAAGAGCCAGATAAAAATGTGCCTTTTGCAACCCCAGGGCCCTACAACTGAAGATGAGATTAGTAAACGGGCTCCAGAGGGGCTGAAAAACCTACTTCACAGATTCATAGAATATTAGACCTAGGGAAAATCTAGTCCCACCTTCTCATTTTGTGTTTGAGATCATTGAGGCCAAAAAAAGGGAAACAAATCACCTAAATTCATACATCAAGTTCTTAGCACAACCAGGATTTGAACCCAGGTCTCCTGACTTTATGTCCAGTCTTTTTTCCATTATTCCTTGCTCAACTAAACCTACATTGGGTTAAGAACCTGGGAGTTTAGGCTAGTATTCAACTCAGACCTCACTAGGCTAAGTAACTGCTGGAGTTCCTTACGGGTGTCTGAAAACTGAAAAACAAAGGAATGCCCATCAATTGAGGAATGGCTAAACAAGCTGTGATATATGATTGTAATGGAATATTATTGTGCTATAAGGAATGACAAGCAGAATGATTTCAGAAAAGCCTGGAAAGACTTATATGAACTGATATCTAGTGTAGTGAGCAGAACCAGAAGAACATTGTGCACAGTGATAGCAATACTGTTTGATGAAGAATTGTGAATGACAACTATTCTCAACAATACAATGATCTAAAACAATTGTAAAGGACTAATGATGAAGCACTATCTGCCTCCACAGAAAGAACTGATATTGATTGAACACAGACTAAAGCATGTTATTTTTCACTTTCTTTCATTTGAACCTTGTAAAAAATTATTAATATGGAAATGTTTTACCTAATTGCATATGCACAACCTATGTCTGCTTTCCATCTCAGGTAGCGGGGAAGAGAAAGGATAGAATTTGAAACTCAAAACTTTAAATAAAACTACTAAAAATTAAAAATAAAAATTTTAAAAGATTAACTACCAAGAAGAATATAGGAAGGCAAGATCCCACTACATGTATAACCTTTTCAGATTTATTTAAAACTTTGAAATTTTCCCTCTTTATTTGTCATTTTAAACTCCTACTTTTTTTGTTACTAGAAGGAAAAAAACACCTTCCTTTAGAAAAGCTAAGGAAGGGTTATGTGCTTATTCTAGTGATGACCTGGAAGGGGAGAAGTTGGAAAAATGCATTCCCTTTCAAAGGAGCTGGGGAAGGGCAACTAAGGTTTGAAGAAGAGATTTGTTTGGTTTTCCTCTGGATGGGTGATTTTTTTATGTGTCAGGATTCTCAATGAGAAAATTCCTTCCATAAGTGCAAATCGGCAATTTACAGCCTTGGGAAGTTGTCTGGGGACCTTGAAGGGCTAAGTGATATACCTAGAGTCTCAAATAGCATGTGTCAGAGGCAGTAGCAGAACCAGGTTCTTCTGACTCCCAGAGTGTGCTCTATCCAAGACGCCATTCTGCAGCTCTGAAGAAATGATAGTAAATAAGAAATGATAAAAGATAATAGGAGCCACGGAACCAAAATCTGGAAAAAGAGTTGGGGAAAAAATAGAGGAGCACGGGTAGTCACTCCAGGTCAGAGGAGATTGGAGCCCTCTTGACCTTCCATAAAATTTGTAAATGGGTTACAACATCTCTACCTCTTTTCCTCTTACCTAGACCTAGCATCAGAGTTGATGAAAGTCAACAGCCAAGGCATTCTACTGGTCCACCTTCATACTTCTGTGTAGATTTGTTGTTGTTGTTCAATTGCTTTTCTATTGTGTCTGACTCTTCATGACCCCATTTAAGGTTTTCTTAGCAGAGACACTGGAGTGGTTTGCCATTTCCTTCTCCAGCTCATTTAACAGATGAGAAAATTGAGGCAAACAGGGTTAAATGAGTTGCCCAGAGTCACAAGTCAATGTCTGAGGTCAAATTTGAACTCAGAACAGTGTCTTCCTGACTCCAGGCCCAGGCCCACCCACTGTGCCAACTAGACTTAGAGAGATTTTATTCCTTAGAAAATGTCCATAAGCTTGAAAGGGGAATCAAGCCCAAGGTTCCTGGAGCCCAGGTACCTCAGCAAAATATTCTTGCCCAATCCTAAATCCTGCAAAGGTGGCCTCTTGCCCAGGAAATACCTAAGGAGACTGCACACACAAAAATGCTACTCATTCCATGACTCCCAGAGTTCAAGGATTTGACTACTGCTGGATGTCTGACAATCTATTGGCAAGAAATATCCCTGAGAGTCAAAGTTGAGTTCTTAGTTTTTTCTTTTCTAGAAATTCTGAATCTTGTCCCTCTCCCCTGGACTCATCCCAGCTTGGCACAGTATCTTTCTTAAAAATATGATGCTCAGATTTTGGAATCCAGCATATTGATACACTAGAGTCTTTTTCTTTTGTTCTATATTTTGAACTTAACAAAAAACCAATAAAATGCTATAGGTTGTGCAAAGTAGAACAGGAAAAAAAAAGAGCATTGTACATGAAACTCCAAATCTCTATTATGTACAGCTTGCTTTTATTTTTAAGGATATAATAAATTCAACATGTTACTCTTAAAGCTGTCCTGCTTGTCTGTGTTTCCTTCTGAATTCCCTTCTGTTCTCTTCTTTCAAAAAATGCCTCAACAATCCTCCTTCCTTTTTTCTTTTGTGGCAACCCTATGACTAGACCCTCTATCTTCCAACTTCACCCTCCTCACCCAATAGAAGAGAAAAAAAAACTCCTGTAACATACATATAATCAAGCAAAACAACCCACATTATGTATGTACATGTATATTTCATTCTGCATCTTGACTTGTCATCTTTCTTTCAGGAGGAGGGTCTCTTATCACTGGTCCTTTGGAATCATAGTCATTGTAGGATCAGAAGTCTTAAATCTTTCAAAGTGTTTTTTCTTTGCAATGTTGCTGTTATTAAATACATTGTTCTCTTTATTCTGCTCACTTTAGTCTGTATCAGTTCATACTAGTCATCAGGGGTGAAACTGTCCCTTTAATCATTTCTTATAACACAATAGAATTCCATTATATTATTGTGTTCTGCCATTCCCCAATTGATGGGCATCCCCTTAGTTTCCAGTTCTTTGATATAACAAAAAAGAGCTTCTATGAGTACTGTTGTACATATGGGTCCTTTTCCTCTTTCTTTGATCTCTTATAGGCCTAATAGTAGAATCCCTGGGTCAAAAAGTATACATAGCTTAATGACTTTAGGGACATAGTGCCAAACTGCTTTCCAGAATGAGTAATAAAATTCCTCTACTAATTTCCTTTTTAATCTACTTTTCTTTTTTCTTTCTTTCTTTTTTTTTTTTTTTGGTGAGGCAATTGGGGTTAAGTGACTTGCCCAGGGTCACACAGCTAGTAAATGTGAAGTGTCTGAGGCCAGATTTGAACTCAGGTCCTCCTGAATCCAGGGCCAGTGCTCTATCTACTGTGCCATCTAGCTGCCCTTAATCTACTTTTCTAATTTGATGAGTATAACATAGAGCCTTGGAGTTATTTTAATATGCATTTCTATAATCATTAGTGATTTGGAACATTTTTTCATATAGTTTTTGATAGTTTGTATCTTTTCCTTTGCGAACTGTCTCTTCATATCCTTTTACCATTTATCTAATGAAGAATGGCTTTTGTTCTTATATATTTAAATCCTTCCAAATAAATTATAAATATCAGATTTGTTTTCAGAGAAACTTGCTATAAAGATTTTTTCTGATACACTATTGATGTCATTTTTACTCAGTTCAACTATTCTGGAAAAAATGTGTGAAAAGTCAGTAGTTTTTTTCCCTTTGACCCAGAAATGCTATTATTGGCCAAAAGATAGAAAGACCTCATATATACCAAAATATTCACAATAACACTTTTTATGGTATAAAAAATCCCACCAATATCACTATTAGGTATTTTTCCCAAAGAGATCATAAAAAAAGGGAAAAGGACCCATGTGTGCAAAAATATTTATAGCTGTTCTTTTTGTGGTGGCAAGGAATTGGAAATTGAGGAATGGCTGAACAAGCTGTGGTATATGAATATAGTAGGCCTCCACCAGTCGAGGACAACCATGGATCAGCGCCTTGAAGAGCCACAGACCACAGTGTGGCTGTGCAGTCTGATAAGGGAGCCGCAGCTCCTGAGTGACTTATAACCAGTAACTGCCGCATCCCCTGTTGTATATACCCCATGAGGAGTAACTGGAGTGTCCTCTCCAGGGCACTGGCCTGGGCAGATCAATTGGAAAACAAGCTGTTGCCCATGCAGCAGGTTTTCCCTCTCCGTGACATTGGTGGATCCAAAGGAGAGGCAGAGCCAATAGAGTTTGGCACCAGTGCCACTGCAGGAGTTGCCAGAGGGATGTGATGTCCAACATCCAACTACCTAAGGGATTCTGACTCCTGATTCCTATATGAATGTAATGTAATACTATTGTGCTGTAAGAAACGATGAGCAGACAGATTTCAGGGAAACCTGGAAGGACTTGCATGAACTGATGATGTGTGAGATGAACAGAACCAGGAGAACACTGTATACAGTATCAACAACATTTGTTGATCAACTGTGATAGACTTGATTCTTCTCAGCAATACAATGGTCCAAGATAGTTCCAAAGGACTCATGATGGAAAATGCTCTCCAAATGCAGAAAAAAAAAGAACTGTTGAATCTGGATGCAGATAGAACCATACTATTTCTCTTGGTTTTTTTTTTGTTGTTTTTCTTTTTTGAGGTTTTGCCTTTTTGTTCTGATTCTTCTCTCATAACATGACTAATGTAGAAATATGTTTAATGTGATTGTACATATATAACCTATATCAGATTACTTGCTGTCTTGGGAAGGGGGGAAGGAGAAAATTTGGAAACTAGAAATCTTATAAAAACAAATGTTGAAAACTATCTCTAAATGTAACTGGAAAATAATAAAATATTTATATGGAAAAAACCCCAAACCTTAAATAAATCAGAAATGAATGGACTATAATAGATAAATATAATGGGACATAATTTTAATGTAATAAACAACATGAGAAGAAGTACAGGAAATGATAACAGAATGAAGTAAACAAAAACAAGAGAACAATACACAAAATGATTAGAGTATGTGCATGAAAACAATGCTGGAAGACAGCCAGTGTCCAATTGATTGTAATTACCATTCTCAGTCTCAGAGACCAGATGATGAAACACAACTCTCTTTTTGGTGGAAAAGTGAGGGACTTCAAGGTGCAAGGTATTGAATACTTCTGTTATGATCACTGGGTTAGATTGTTTTATTGCAAGAGAGGGTTCAATTATTTGGGGGGAGGAGATATATGACAGGAAAAGATTGTGTGGTTTAAAAACCAAAGGCATCCATAAAACTTTAAAAATGTATATTTGATGCTGAGAACTAGATACAATAACCTGATAAAAGCAGACTAGAACAGGGTTAGCTCACTCTCAATAGTCTTCTGTTACTAATGTAATTGCACGTGTCATATCAGAATCCTGATTTCTACTCCCAGCCCAACCCAGTCTCAGTGTTCTGATCCAACTATATTTTGTATATTTCTCTGGAACATTTCCTCCCTCTCTCCTTTTCACATTATCATTCTCTAGAACATGGGAGATCACAAAGTATAAGGTGACCCTTTTACATAGGTTTTGTTTGTGGTGTCTCAGGTGGGTTGGGGACAAACTCCCTTTGTTCTCTAAGACCAACCTTTCCCACCACCATCCCTGACACAAACACTGACCTTGTACTTCCTTTCCTTTCTTTTTGTTTCCTTTATATTCACCTCTCAGGCCAAGCTTTCCTGAATTTGTGCCAACTCTAAGTCCATGTCCAACAGCAAAACACTTGCCCAACCAGTTTTGTGTGTGGTGAGGTATAATTAATTAATCATTAGAAAGCTCCAGTTGAGTAATGCCAGCAACTATCAATTCTTTTTCTTTAGTAAGCTATTGTTGTTTATAGCCATTAATCATTGGGCAATAATTTTTTTCTGAGCAGACTATGGCTACCCGTCTCTACCTACTACTATTGTAGGTTGTCATCAGCCACATATTACCTAATGGTAATATCTTTGCTCTGATGACTGACCTGAAGATTTGTGAATTTTACAGGCTACATTGAAGAACAGTAACTAGGGCAGGGCAACTGGCTATTGCCTCAGGGCACAAAAAATTAGAGAGCTCTTAAAACATGGACCTTCTCTCAGCAATATACAAAAATTGACTTTAGCATCTAGTTAACCAAATTAAAATGGGAAAGTATCAGATGATACACATCTTTCTTCTCCAGGTCAGAGATGGAATGGAAGCCTATACCAAGATGGTAACACAAAGGTTCCCCCTTTTGGTGGAATAGATTCACTGTGTCCTATTTCTCACTCTTTTTACTACCTTTTTCTTCCTCTTAGTTTTTACCATCCTCCCCAACAAATCCATTAAAACTTCTCTGCTCTTCAAAGCCAGATTCCCTCTGCCTTCTAATGTGATTAAAAAAAAAGTCAACCAATCAATCAGTTTCACAAAAGTCTTAGGTTTTCCAAGAGTCCTTTAATGCTATATAACAGTACAGATCAACGTGGCATGATAAGAAAGTAATAAGAAGAAAACAGAACCCTAAATTCTAGAAAGTAATAGTCTCTGTTTCCCCACTCTCTCACAGGAGCCATTCTACTGGCCCACCAGTATAGTGCTTTACACATATAGATGTTTAATAAATGCAGGTTAAATTGGAAAAGTTTAAAGTCCTTATAATGGTGAAGTGAAAAAACAAAACCAAAAAAACACAAACTAGGTTTAAAAAAAAAACAAACAAACCTGCCACTGACACTCTAGCTGACTAATGACCCTGCACCTCCACCTACAGGCTGGAGGACTCCTTAATGCAGTATACAATTTAAGTCTCATTCATATATGGTTGTTTTACCAGCTGACAGTACTTCCTACTTAACTCCTTATAAACCTTAATGAGACTTTGTGGCAAAACTTGCATTCTGGGGAAATGGTGTTGGTACAAATCCCAGTTCCTCCATAAGAAACATTCTTTGGATGTGGTAAAAAGAGCTCGGTCCTACAGAGAAAGAGGACTGATCAATTCTGTTCTTGATTAATTAGTGTTGAATGTTTAGTGTCTAGGTTCAGACCAAGTACTGCTTAACAAAACCAAATTGGGCTCCTTTCGACCACTGAAGACTCTGGGAGATTTGGTGTTACTCTTTGAAAAGAACTAATGTAGTTCTTGTCACTTTAAATTAACTTTAGATAAGAGGGACTGACAGAAACATGAAGATATGTGAACTATATCTGACTGATATTCTGTCAAATATTGCATGGGGTTATGATCCACAACTTTTCCCATCTGCTGCTCAAGTCTGAATCCTTGAATGCACAATGGATTAATTACCATATTTTCTTCCGATTTCACTTAGTATTATAAGAGACTATGAATGTTAAATGTATCCATTGGAAAAGGAAGCTGAGATAATGTGAAGTGGAGGGAGGAGGGAAGGGGTTTTTTGGCCTTCTAGGAGCCGTGGCTTGTTGGGGGAGGGAAAGTTCAAAAAAATTTCCAGGCCCTCCATTGCAGAAAAGCAAGTGATCCAAAAGCAAAGAAATAGTTACAGAATGATTAGGAATAAAGTTAATGATTCATGTCTATTTTTAAAAAACTAGCTTCAACCTCTAAAGAGGATGGTTGTGTTTTTTCTCTAAATATTAATAATGAAAACTCCACCCAGTCCTATTCATGCCTCATGTTCATGTAGAACTCATGTTCTAAAGTGGTATTTTGAGAACTGTGAAAGGTCAATTCTCAAGCATCTGAAAGAAAGGGAAATACCAAAAGCATGGAAAAATATCACACTTTATTATTACTTTTTTTAAGTGCGACCAAGAGAACAAACTCCAGTAGATTCTACCATGCTAGAAAGAGCCTAGGAACAGAGAATCTGCTTTCCAAGGACCAGCCTAGCTAAATTCAGAGAAACATATCATCAGCAGGCTGGTCATTTAGTGATGAATTTTTTGGCCATGGCAAACTATAAAACTAAGAAAAACACAAAATGGACCATAGTCACTTGTATATTCTCTTTCTACTACTTCAGTGCTAGGGAAAGGCAAAGTAGAGAGAGAAGGGAAGAAGACTCCTAAGAATCACAAAATTTATAGACCATCTATATTAACCTAACTCGTAGTACTCTAAATGAGAGATCCTTGACTTATGACCAACAAGTAGCATTACATACTATGGTAAATAAAAACCTAATTATGTTAGTCTTGACAGTCATATAAAAAAATCAGGGGACAAAATGAAGTTTTAACTAAATGAAATGAGAGCTCATTGATTCTTCAAGGAGAGGTAAACAAAAGAGTTGCTTTTATCATGTGTCCAAAGACAACAAAGAACATCCATTCATGAGGCATTTGGTCATCTTGCATTGTTATACTCATGATAAGTATTTTCAAAAATAAAAGAAATGAAAATAATTTCAGCTTATACACTGTCGTCTGATTCAGAGGATGAAGAGATAGAAGAATTTTAAGAAGAGCTTCATGAAACTTCCATATATTTTGATACTAGATGACTTCACTCCAAAGGTAAACCTAGCTAAGGATGGAGAAAAATATTTTGGAAAATATGATTTAGAAGTGAGGAGAGTGACTAAAGACTTGTAGACTATTCAGAGACTTTATGTTTATATACATTATCAATACTTTCTTCAAAGAAACAATCAGAAGACTCTGGACATAGTGAGCTACAATTTTTTTTAAAAAAGTTAAATGAATTTGACTTTAATATGAAAGAAATAATTTAGATAGTGATGTGGAAATCATGCAATTAACTATCTTTCTGTAATTAGGCCACCAACTTATTAGAACAAAGATTAAAATTAATATGAAATTGGAAGAATAATATGAGAAAAGTATAAAAACAATTCTGACCTGGCCTATTCAAACAAGTTTTTAGTGCTAAAGATGGGAAATGGGTATAAGAAAGGACATCAACACTGATTATAATTTTATAATTATACACCTAAACTAATACAAATAAATTGCCACAAGGAGACCAAAAGATACTAAACTTACCTCAAGTAGGAAACAATTAACCTGCTTGCCCAGTGGAAAGACATGGCGGCTAAGGGTCATGATGGTTTAAAAAATAAACACATTTGTAAAGTCCTATATTAAAGGATGGTTATAGACAGTATCACCTCCTGAAGTAATGAGAAGCAATTGAGAGAAAAAGTTTCAAGAAAGCTTGGCAAAAGACCCAACCAAACAAAATCATCCTTGGGGCATTTAAAGATGAAACTAGAAGGAAGACAATAAACAGAAGAAAGATTAAAATGATCTGCAAAGGTTTTTCTGAGAAACTCTTTTCACCATCAAAACAATTAAGCCACCAGTTTTTAACATTCTAGTATTACAGTACTGGGAGAACATCTAGAGGAAGTAGAAATGCTACTGAAGAAAATAAAGACAGGAAGACCAGTTGGACTAAACTAAGCAAATACAAAGGAGATCTGTGCTGGAGGCAACATAATATTGAGGGCCCTGAGGGATCAATCCTTAAGATATCTGAACTAGGGGAGGATACCAAATGCGTGGGGGGGGGGCCTTAGGCTTTATTATTATTAAAAAATGCAACCAAGAGAACTGACTCCTATGTCTACTTCTTTCTATCTCAAGGAACATAGGAATAGGTTAACAAAGAAGAAAAGAAAAGAAAAGGTAAGAAAAGAAAGAAATGGAGCCACTAAGACATCTTTTTTAAAATGCAAAGAAGAGGGGCAGCTAGGTGGCACAGTGGATAGAGCACTGGCCCTGGATTCAGGAGGACCTGAGTTCATATCTGGCCTCAGACACTTAACACTTACTAGCTGTGTGACCCTGGGCAAGTCACTTAACCCCAATTGCCTCACCAAAAAAAAAAAAAAATGCAAAGAAGAGAACAGGAGGAAGACCAGAGAAACACAGATAGGAAGGACAGCTTTGAAAGCTACAGGTGGAATTTTTTATATACTTAAAAAAAAAAAACCAAGAGGTACACAACAGAGATCTGCAAATTTAATGTACAATTCCATTGTTTTGTTCATATGTGTATGCATATATGTATGGAAATTTCCAATTTTTTGTATTTATTAAGTTCAGAATTTTTTTAAAGTTAGAAAAATAAATTATATAATTCCTTGAAAGACATAGGGACAGAGAGATAACCTTGTCCAATGATACTTTGATCATCAGTGTTATATGAGGATTAAAACAGAATGATATGTACTCACCAAAAATGTTCAACGTAGTCACAGACAAAAACCAGCACAGAGTTCAAGTCGAAGAGGAATTCCTTGTAGGTGTTGTCCTCCAGATGTTCCTGTTTGAAGACATTGTGTTGATTGCATCAAACTCTGGAAAACTACCCAGCCTCCTAAATCTATAATCCTCCAAAAGAATTCAATCAACCTATTTGCATGAGAAAAACCTAATGGATGAAGAATGCTTCTTGTCCAGCTTGTGACATGCAGTTGGACTGCCAGCTTCTATAGCTCATCTGTAGATGAATTTGGTTGTCATTTGAACAGGAGGAGAGAGTGTTGGATTGCTTTTGTAAAAGTTCAAGGCTCTTTTAAATGGCTCCATGTTTCTTACCCCTAAAAGAGGCCCATCTTTTGAATATCAATGTTTTTCTAATAATGTATGATTGTGAAAGGATCACCCCAAAGGACAACGTGGAAGCACACAGAAAACACCTGTGAAGTGGTGTATAAGCAGTGTAGGTGGAATCTGAGAAGTGTAAAGATACAAGTTGGTAGAGTGAGGGATAACTGAAGAACAATTTGGTAAAGACATCCTTAAGCAATCTGGACAACAGAGAAAGGTCCCCAGGACTCTGGGTTGATTTCATGGGATAAACTTAATAAAGAACATGGTTGAGAATTGCATGAATAGGCAATCTATGGGACATTAATAATCTCATCAAGGAGACCACAGACCCATTAGAGTAAAGGAGTATGGATGCTGATCCTATCTGCTGTTCAGTTGTTTCCAACTCTTTGTGACCCCATTTGGGATTTTCTTAGCAAAATACTAAAGTGGTTTGTTGCCATTTTCTTCTCCAGCTCATTTTACACATGAGGCAAACAGGGTAAAGTGACTTGCCCAAGGTCACACAGCTAGTAAATGTCTGAAGCCAGATTTGAACTCACAAAGATGAATCTTCTTGACTTCAGACCCAGTACACTCTCCACTGTACTCTAGCTGCCAGGACCCTATCTTTTGACACCAGGAGTATCTCAGGGAGTTGGGAGAGGTATAGTAAAGTACCTTAACTTTATCTGACAATTTTCTGCTGAGGTGATGAATTCTTATAAGCTCCTAAACTGTAGTTACTCAAGAAAGTGAATGTGCCTTATTCATCATTGTATCTCCCACATGACCCAGGAAACTGCCCTGCATTGAGAAGGCGCGAAGTAGACACCTTTGCTAAACTAACAATGCTTGGCTCTGGCCCCATCAACCCTACTGGGCACAGAACAAATCTCAATTGTTTCCAACTCCAAGCCTTTGTTCATACTGTTGCTCCTTCCAAGAGTGTCCTTCACAGCCCTCTTTACCTTTGCCAAGTTTCTAAGTTCAATCCAGTTCCCACCTTATCCATGAGACTTCCTCTAATCATCCCACTGTGTAGGCTGTAACCCCCCTTCCTTTCTCTGTATTACTAAGGACTAATTGTCCATATCCCCTACTAGGATGCTTACTATCTACTATGTGATACTGTGATTAATTGTTTCTTTTTTTCCCATTTAAACTTAAAACCTCTAGAGGGGAAGAAATAAAATATAAATTTATTTTGTAACCCTATTAATACCTAGCATAGGGATAGGCATGTCTACCTAGGGACACTGAAATTCAATTCTTCCTTCTGACTCATATTAACTGTGTGATCATAAGCAAGTCACTTAAACTGTCTGAAATTCACTTTGCTTATCTGTATAATTTTGGACAATAGTAATACCTGCAATATTACATTTCTGACTCCTCACACCTGTTTCTCAGGTGAGAAACTGGTCTCTTCCTTTACTTAAACAACTTAGGTCATTTAATGTAAGCTGTGTGACCCTGGGCAATTCATTTAACACTGTTTGCCTCAGTTGCCTCATCTGTAAAATGAGATGGAGAAGCAAACAGTGAACCACTCCAGAATCTTTACCAAGAAACCCCCAAATGGGGTCACAAAGAGTCAGACATGATTAAATCAACTGAATGACAACAAAAATGAGATATATGTGCATATATTAGGACAAAACTTTGAAGAAACTTTTTGGGGTGTGATATAGATGATGAGCCAGCAAAGAGTTGGAGAAACAGACAGCCAGATAAGAAAAGAATCAGGAGAGAGTAGTGTTACAAAAACCCTAATAGGAGAGAGTATCAAAGAGAAGAAAGTAGTTTATATTGTCAAATACAGTAGTTAGGTGAAGATGATATTTCCACCTGGATACCCTGGAGACATCTTAAGCACAACACATCCAAAACTGAACTCATTATCTTCTCTTCCCCTGCCCCCCCCCACATACTCTCTCCCAAACTTTCCTATTTCTATCAAACATAACACCACCAAATTTGTTCTACCAGATTTTTACTATCAGTATTATCCCTGCTTCCTGATGTTCTCTCACCTTATTGTCCAATGAGTTGCCAAATCTTGCTGTTTCTATCTCTACAACTCTTCCATCTGAATTTTACTCTCCATTCACACATTTACTACCTTAAGGAGTTCAGGCCCTCATCCCTTCTTGCCTCGACTATTGCAACAGAGTTCTAATTGGCCTGTCTGCTTCTCGTATCTCCCCACCCCACTCCATCCTAGACACCACTGCCAAAGTGATCTTCCTTAAGCCAGATCTGATCATGTGACTCCCTGTGCAAACAATTCTAATGGTTCATTATTGTCTCTCCAATAAAATACAAATGCCACTATTTAGCTTTAAAGCCCTTTACAAACTGGCCTCAATTTATCTTTCCAGCCTCACAGTACATTATTCTCTCTCTCATACACTCTATGAACTAGCCAAATTGGCCTTCTCTCTATTCTTCACACAAGGCAAACCACCTCTTGTCTCCATGCCTTTAGCCTGGCCATACCCCATGTCTGGAATGCACTTCCTCTTTACTAACACCTCTCAGATTTGCTCGTTTCCTTAAAAATTCAGCCCCAAATCACCTTTACGTGAAGCCTTTCCTGATCTTCTCAACTGTTTGTACTTTTCCTTCCCAAACTACCTTTTGTTTACTGCTTCACATGTAGTTGTATTTACTCTACATATATTAATTTTTCATACATAAATATATCTATAGATGTAATATGTGTATAGATGTATTTGTCCTCTTCTATATTAGAGTGTGAGTTTGTGAGTAGAGATACTTCATTTTTTGTATCTACATTCTTTAGCACAGGTCCTGGCACATAGTAGGTGCTTAATAAATGCTTGCTGATTGATTCTGGCTCACAGGATTATTGTGAGGCTCAAATGGTCTACTATATGTAAAGAATTTTAAAACTTTAAAGCACTATATAAACACAAACTTGCTATTACTTGGTGAGTAAATGATTGGTCAGGCACCAAGTGTCTTACTACTTACTGTCATATACACCCAGTGTCCAAGGTCACCCAATGTTGCCCCTTCCCTATAACAGAACCAGCTGCAGCTGAGAAAATCAAAATTCAATTATTGTGCTATAAGAAATGACAAAGCAGGATGAGTTCAGAAAGGCCTGGAAAGACTTGTATGAACTGATGTATAGTAAAGTGAACAGAACCAAGAGAACCTTGTGCACAGTGACAGCAGTACTGTTTGATGAAGAACTGTGAAAGACAACTATTCTGAGCACTACAATGATCCAAGATAATCCCAAAGGACTAATTATGAAGCATACCATCCACCTCCAAAGAAAGAACTGATATAGATTTAACACAGACTGAAGCGTGCTATTTTTCTACTTTCACTTTTTCCTTTTATTCAAGTTTTCTTTTACAAAATGACTAATATGATAATGTTTTACATAACTGCAAAAAAAGAAAATCAAAATTCAGATAGGTTATGTGATATGAAAGCTAGTTTTACAAGTTCTCATCATGACCCTCTCCTGGTCTCTCTCTCACTGTATCAAGGTGAATGGGACTTCTAAGAAACCAGGACCCAAGTCACTGAACTACTCCCACATAACATATGGCATCTCCAACAGTTGGGGTTCCCCACCTCCCTTCCTGCCATAGTGTACATGAACTCACTCACACTCACTTTTATGCATACAACCCATAAGTCTCACTATGGACTTACTCCCCATTTGTAATGTTATTCTCTCTCTCTCTCTCAATCTTAACTCCAATATACAACCATAAAAGTTTCCTCAATCACTTCTCCCAGTGCTGACACTCAGCATCCAATTCAAATGAACACCAGTTCTAACACTCTAAAATATGCCTATATAATTAGGAGCAGCTCTGTTCCCTATAGCATCTTTTTCTCTCTCTGGGCCAAAGTATCCCTGACTGTCACCAGGAAAATATGGCAGTATAAGGCACATAGAAACTAACACAAACAAATGGGCATTTCTATTGATCCCAAGTCAACAACATAAAAGATCTCTCATGAATAGTTTGGGTTTTTATCTTCTGACACTATTGTACATTTTATCCTTCCTGACAATTCATAGAATCCTAAAAGGCTATAGCTAGAAAGAACCTACAAAATAATCTAGCAAAACTCCTTCTTTTAACAAAGTAGGAACAGAGGCTCAGAGAGGGAAAGGTATTTATCCAAGGTAACAAAGTTGGTTGTACTCAGCGTCTAGTTGAGAAACCATGTCTACAGTGTTTTATCTCCTACAGATAACACTTAGACTGACCACCAAGTCCATTCTTTATGAGTATTCACAAAGTATTACTAAGACAATTTCCTATGTGACCAAGCTAGGGAGCCTGTTTCTGAGAAAACTGTGATGATGTGTAATGGAAGTGACTTATAGAGACTTTGGAACATGCACACATATTTATGTAACTGGTTCTGGGTTACTTACTACAGGATGAAGAGGAGCCTCTTTGATTGGTCACATCCCTGTAGCCACAACTAAGAGTTTGTTCTTCATTTGGACCTCTTTTCTTTCAGTGACTTTTTATTACTTGAGAGCATTCTGGTGAGAAAAGAGAGACAAAATTCTGTGAGGGGAGAAGCTTTGGGGCTTCCCCATTTAAGGCCCCGATGTGGCTCACTTTTTGAGTTTTGAAAGGTCAGGAGAGTGAACTACCTGAGGTCCAGTAGTCTTTTACATAATTGAAAAAAAAAGAAAATCAAGATTCAGATAAAGAACATGCTTGGTTTTACAGTCAGCATGCATTCCCCAAGGGAAAAGGAGCAAATACTGGCACCCAGTCCAGCAGTGGCTGAAATGAGGAATCAACTGACAGTAATGCCACCATGGGACATGTTCATGGTGAGACCTAATACTAGGGAGAATTGTGTTGTCTGAGCCTAATCTCTCAAGAGACCAAGGTAGTACAGGGGAGCATGCATCCCCCAAGGCATTGGGAAGAAATATTAGTACTTACCTTCTTGCTGTGTCTTCAAAGTAAATATTCATTTGGAAAACCTAATTGACGTTAATTAGTTGAATGGAACTAGTCACTGACAACAAGTAGTGGGGGTGGGGAGAGCCATACCAGAATAGAGGCTTGAGCCAATAGCATTAGAAAAGAGACACCTCAGAACTTAAGGCAGACCCCTAGAACCAGGATGGGGAGATGTAGCCAGTCTACCTCTGGAAAAATGAGCCCAGATAATACTCACTAAATATATAATACTATTTCATCCTTTTACACTCATCCTTTTACTGCAGCATCCATAACTTCAAAGCCTTCCAACCATTGTACTGCCCACTCATATTTATCACTAGTTTTCCTTATTCTTTCATTAGGAACCAGGACAAAATAGAATTGTAGAGTAGGCTAAATTCCTTACCATACCTGACTCACAAGCTAGTCTGGCCTTTCAATACCTTCTCCCTCACTCATTGGGGCTCCTCCATCTTTTAGACTTCCAGTGCCCTTATCTTCCTCCTCTCAGAAAAGACACTGATATCAGTCAGTAGCACCTTAGTGATAGCTTCCCCCTTGCAAGGGAATTTCCTTTCCCCAGGTAAGAGAATTTCAGCTATCACTGAATGGATAGTGAGATTCTAGAATCTCAGGATGGTGCCCCGTTCCCACAGACATGCCAGCATGTGAGACAAGCCCCATTCACTTGGTAATCACATAATCAGGATGCTGGAGCCAGTTAATTTTTAAATTTTCACTATGAACATTTCTAGAAATTAGCAAATGATACAAATCAAGGATTTGATTTATTGTTCTGTTCATTGTCTGAACTTAAGAAAGTATTAGAGAAGAATGTTATCGATATGTATGAAATTTCAGTGTGTTGGGTATACATTTTTGGTAAAGCTGGTTGTTAAGCAGAGGCTTGTCCATAACCCTATGCTTTGTGGTCTGTCCTTTCAATCTTTAACACCTGCATGTGACTCTCTAAAACATATAAACACTCGCCTCATGGTTCTCATGGATCAACTTCTTTCCCACATTTGATCTCTGGGGCTAATTTGGTTGTCCTTCCCCCACAGAACTTCCTTTGGCCTATAGTTTTCTCATGTTGAGTAAGCCACAGCCCCTCCCTAATTCTCCCTGGCACTTTCTTATTCTTAAAATGCTTCCAGATCTCTTTCATTTCCCTTTTATTTCCCCTAACACAGATATTCTCTTAAATAGGGGCATGAACCCTGCCTAAGCAGTACCCATGACCTGGGAAGAGCTAAGGAGGAAGAGACCGAAAAAGTCAATACTGAGATTTGTGGACAAGCAGTAGTGTGCCCAACTGAAGCTAGGAAGTGGGTATAGTCAGTCCTGCCCCAAAAACAAACCGAAAATATTACATAACTCACCCAGTTCACATATATGCCCATGGCAAAACTAATTCTTTATTTCCCACTGCCCTTTCTCATTCAGATAGATAGATAGATAGATAGACAGACAGACAAGGAGATAGGGAGAGAGTGATAGAGAAGTAGATAGAGAGATAGGGAGATAGATAGATGATAGATGGTTGGTGGTGAACACATTTTAAAGAGGGTGTTAAATTATATCCCTAAGAAAAAATATGCATCGCCACTTAACTGTGAGGATTTGGCCCAGAAATTTTGCCAACCAGCTCCCACCCTGATCTAACCCCTGGACTACATCCCTCCCTGACAATGCCACTGTAGTCAGTTGATTCAGCTCCATCTGCAACTGTAGCTAATTACATTCAGATGGCATGTGTTGTTTAAGATACTGCCATCTGCTTCCCTTCTTGTATCAGCTCCCCCTTTGAATTGTCCCATAGTCCATGAGTAGATTAGTGGACAGGCTGAGGTGTGGAGTGCGAATGGGAAGTTGCTCTGTCAGTGATACGGTGCCTAAATCAACACCTACCCAAAATGGACAAGTATGTTTTTCCAGACCCCCTTGGCCTCTATGTTTCTTTGTCACAGCCAACACTTACTGCTTAAAACTAATTTTGAGCTAGGGTTTGAGTTCAAGCCAAGGTTGAAAAGCCTGAGATTTTTGCCTGGAGATTTGGACCAAGCTGCCCACCAGGAACACAGGCTTCCAGAGAGCATTGTAAACTCGGAGAATGTTCTATCACACACCTCAGACCCTGACCTTTGACAGGCCAGGTTCAGCTTCAGGGGCTTCTTTCTCACAGTAATTTCAATGGCTCATGCCTGCCCCCATGCCCCAGTATCCCTTGGGTATATTAGCATCTGCCTCATGTCTCTTAAATGGCTCTCGACATCCCATGAAAGCATCAGGACACCAAGTACTTTAAACACACATGTGTGCACATGCACACACATGCACAAACACACAATAAATTTAAGGCAGTAATAAATACAGAAGGACTTATATTCGGCCCTTAGAATAACGTAGCCCCTCTCCCCATCCCCAAGCTGAGCTCCGTTTCCTTCCCTAGAGGTCTGGTTCACAAGACTTACTAACTTTACCATTTAGGAAAGTCTCTGTGTCACACACTAAGAGGTCCCAAGACCTTTTCCGTGTCTCCTTTGCTGTTTGCCTCCTTCCCTTTGAACCCTCCACACTCTGATGTGCTTTTGGTATCTAGTGGGCATGACTGTATCTTGAGGTCAGCAAAAGCCTCTTTCAGAGTAGGGAGAATCCCTCAGTGCTGCATAGGCAGTATATGCAGCTCCCTCTCTCTGGTCCATGCTTGGCTTTAGTCCCACCCTCTGTCCGCACAGCTCCCTGGCTCTCTGCTGCTAGAGAAACCATCTTATCACATGGTACCCCATACCACTCACCTCTATCGTTAACTCTTGTTAACTCCTGCGAGTGCTTTCTGCACATGGACCTTCTGGCTCCCCATCTATCCCAGCAATGGTGGGAGAAGGGGTACTGAAGCTGCTCTATTGGGACATCCCTGCAATAGATACATAGGGCAAAGGGTTTTTAAAGTTAGAAGGGAATTTCAATATCATCTAGTACAGACGCCATTTTACCCAGGACCCAAAGAGGGAGGATAATTTGCCCAAGGTAACCAAATGAGTTCATCTCTGTGCCAAGACTAAAATCTGTGTCTCTTGACTCCTAATCTCACTCTGTCGGTTATACTATGGTGCTCTTTAGTTTCAGCCTCACCAGCATAAAAGGTATAGAGGCTTAATTAGCCAAGACATAAGAGGGTGAGTTGTACCCACATAAAATAGCCAAGAGGTGACAAAACCTACAACAGGGGCATGCCACAAATGAACTCCTCCATTCTCTTCCTGCTTGTGGTTGATTCTTCCACATCTCACTCCTTGAGACCAGTTCCCTGTGCATTGAGTTATGGATCTCCCCTGGCAGAGAAACCTTAACTGGATCTTGTTTCCCTTATCTTAACATTTTTTTAGTATACCCGCCCAAGTTACACTGCACAAGTCCCCAGTCAAACTGTCAGTGCCCACCAGGCTTCCCTGAAGTATCTAGAACTTATATAATTGGACAAGATACCAAATAATCCCCAAAATATCTTCTGAGGCATGCTGCCTATCCAATGTAACTTTGAAAAAAAAAGATGTGGCTTGACTTTCATCAAAGAGATCCCAAGGCAACTGAAGATTATCTTAGGTAAGCTATAGTTTCTCTAGGGTGAAATAGAGACAATATAAAGCAGATTTTGGAGTCAGGACATTTGGACCCTAACCCTGGTTATTCCTCTAACTACACATGTGATCTGGGTAAGATTTTTCACCCCCTCTATGCCAAAGCTTCCTAAACTGTGGGTCTCAGACCCATATGGGGTCACACAACTGAATGTGAGGGTCATGAAAAATCTGACAACAGTAAAAGGTTATGTATACCTATTTTATGTACTTATATGCTTGGAATTGCATAAAAATTTCTCAGGCATAAAGGGGTCACAAGTAGGACAAGTTTAAGAATTCCTCCTCTATGCCAATTTCTTCTTCTGTAAAATGAGGTAATAATGCTTTCCACACATAGAATCTCATAGAGTTGTGATGAGTAATGGGAAAATACTTAGAAAAGAAGAAGTCATCCTATAAATGAAAGGAGTTATTATTAAGGATGTAGAAGGAATCACATGGTGTAAAGACAAAACTGCTCTAGAGCCTTGCGATGTAGATGATTTTCCTGGGTATCCCTTGCTCATGAGAAGACAGTTCAAGTACTCTTCTCGAATCTATTGTTTAATAAAAACCAACAGTTCTCCAGTTCTCAAGGAGTCATTGATTTCTGCTGCCCTGTGCAAAGTTGAGTGACTGGAGCTCTAGCCAACATTGAGTCAATTTCTATGGGTTTAGGCCAGTGACCCCAGAGAGTCATTCTTGGTAAGGGCACTGAGGGTCTACATTTCTGTTAATCTTGCTCTCTCTCCTTACATGCTCAGTTCTGACTAGAAGCTCTCCTTCTGGCTACTGGTGGAATCTACAACAGAAACCACCTCAATATTGGCTTCCAATGTGCTGATTCACTCTTTACTAACCTCAGAAATGATGACCAGCGAGTTCTCTCTTCCCAGTCTCTCTGGCAGTCTTTGTGGCTGTGTATTGTTCCCCTTTCTATAATGCAGAACAAAGAAATCTGACCATTTCACTGTAGTCCAGAGAGAGTCCTTATTGGCTTTCCATTAAAGAGAAAATAGACTACTGTTTTCCACCGCATATTTATGAGGCCCCTTTCTGGGACTGCATTTCCATACATGCAGGGAGTACTCACTCCCATTTTGCTTGGCTACATTTTTGATCTGTTTATTTATTCTGGGCCTCCTGCTGGCACCCTCACATCTGAAACCAATTAAAACAAAGAAATGAGGAAAACCTAATAAACACCCGGAGATACCCGTGCATGAGGGCCTTTCTCACTGCTGCCACCAGTGGCTCTGATGGCACAGGATACCAAAAGCCAGGACCATAGGAGATGGAGCCTTTGCTCCTTATGATGCAAGATAACAGGGCAATACAAAATGGTGGCTCATGGACAAGATGATCTCCTAAAAGCAGAATTTGGTATGAGATTTCATCTTTCAGTTTTTTTAAACAATCTGCTTTTTTCCTATTCCAATTTTTCTATGTATAATCAAAGAATTTCAGAACTTTGAAGGAACTGCAGACATCATCTCATCCAAGCTCCCACTCCAGGGAGTAACACCCTCCAATGGATCCATTCCAATCTGGTCATCCAGTTCCCTGTTTGAATGTATCCATGATGGGAGCTCACTATTTGAAAAGGTAGCTCATTCCATCATTGGACAGCTCGGTGTATGTGTGTGTGTGTGTGTGTGTGTGTGTGTGTGTGTGTGAGAGAGAGAGAGAGAGAGACAGAGAGAGAGACAGAGAGAGAGACAGAGAGAGAGACAGAGAGACAGAGACAAAGACAGACAAAGACAGAGAGAAAGAGACAGACAGAGACACAGAGACAAAGACAGAGACACGAGACAGAACCAACAACTCCTCCATTTGTAATTGTGAGGAACTGTCTTCTTTTCTATTTGGAGGAGCAATGATTCATTCCCATGTTTTGGTCAGTAGAATAAGCTGCTGGGTAAAGTGTGTTCACCTCCTAGTCTCAGAGGTACAGTTCAGGTGTTTTCAAGATGACTCAGAAATCCATCCTACTAGCTCTTGATTTGAGTTTTTTCAAAACTCCCGTGTATGTATGCAAAACCAAGTGAAGCTTTCCTATTTTCTCCAACTGAAATGGTACCTGTGTACCATTATCTGTGTACATGTTATATCCTGCCCGAAACATAATGTAAACTCCTTGAGGATAGGGACTGTACCATTTGGGGTCTTTGTATACCCCAATGTCTTAAACAGAATAGGCATTTAATAACTGTGGCAGAACTGAGTTAAGTGAATGTTCACGTTTAGTGAAAAACCTAAGGAGCCTGTTAAGTTGTGATTGGATCACCTTCTAGCAAAGTAGAAGTTCTAACTTCATTTCAAATTCAATAAAACGTTTCTCTCCATTTCTGAAGTTCAGCTATTGGTGAATCCATAAACTTTAGATCAAGTCTAAGGAATGGTCAACTAACACAAGGATAAGTGTCCGATATATGCTTCTGGACAATGTAACAATGGATCTCAATATCAGAAACTACTCATAGTCCTTGCCACAGGACTATAATTACTCTCTTCTGATGAAACACAACATATTTCTCCCACTGTGGATGGTGAATAAATTATCAGTGTTCTCAAAAAGTTGGCAAGTCCTTTTTATAGTCTTACTATATACCTGGTGCTGTGTGCTAAGTGTTGTTGAATATAAAGAATGGCAAAAACAATCTTGCCTCCCATGGAGCTTATAGTCTATTGAAGGAGACAACATGTGGTATGTGGAACATTAGGTATGTAGAAGATATAAACAAAGTGATGGAAGATAATCTAAAATAGGAAGGCATTAGCAGCTGCTAAGGATAGCAAAAGCTCCCTGTCAGAATATAAGATTTGGGTTGAGTCTTGAAGGAAGCCTAGAAAATTCCGAGCTGGAGTAAGGAAGCAGACAGAACATTCCAGGTATGGAGTCAGACAGTGAAAAGTCACAGAGATTGGAAATATCGAGTAGACAGTCTCTCTGGACTGTGTGATGCAAGTCTAAGAAGATAATAAAGTACAATAAGCCTGGAAAGGTGGGAAATAGCCAGGTATATGACATGCTTTAAATGTCAAACAGAGAAGTTTATATTGAATCTCAAGTATTGAGAAGTACTAGAGCTCATTAAGCAGGGAAGTGGAGGGGGGGGGGGAGACACTGGCCAGATCTATATTTTAGGGAAAACCAAAACAAAACCTTGGTAGTTACCAGTATTACTACAAACCTAGCTTTCAAGCCTTTCAAGCAGCACATTCTATTCATGATTCTACATTTTAGCCAAACTGTACTAAGCCATAATCACCTATACCCTTCCTGCCATCTTTGTGCTTTAGAAGCCGGCATCATTCTCATCCGTTGAAATGGGCTTCTCCTTTCTCAGTCGTTTGTCATTTTTCCCTTCTTTCAAAACCCACCTCAAATACTTCATCCCTAATAAAACTATCCCTGATTCCAAGTTGAAAAGGGATCTCTTCTTTCTATGAATCTCCTTTCCTTATGTTGTAATTTGCATTCTGTTTATCTATGCAAATAAAACACTCATGTACTTATCATGCATTTCTCATATATGTCTAAAGTACCTTATCGTGTTGGGATTTGCCCTATTGGACCCAAAGCTCCCTGAAGGCAGGAACCATGACTTAAATTATCTTTGTATTCACCGGAGCCTGCATGAGGTCTTACATATATTGGGCGCTTAATGTATATTTTGCTACATGATATGATGGGGAAAATATTGGATTTGGGGGTTGGAGAGTCTGGATTTGGATCTCAGGCTCTGCTTTCTGCCTGTGTAAAGTTAAGTAACTTCTCTGGGTTAGACTTTCTTCATCTGTAAACTAGAGGATGCCTAAATGACTTCAAAGAAACTTCTTTTAAAGAATGCCCTGTCAAAATAATTAAATAAATAAAACTAAAGAATGCCCTGTCTTTTTGCCTGTTCAATACCTGCCCATCTTTCCAAAACCTAGTTCAGATGTGACTTCTCTTACCAAGATTCCTTGATTCCCTTGCATAGCATTTTTTCTACTCTGCTAACACATTAATCATGTATTCTTTATTTGTCTTGTTGTTCAGTCGTTTCAGATTCTTCAGGACCCAGTTTGGGGTTTTCTTGGCAAAGATATTGGAGTGGTTTGCCATTTTCTTCTCCAACTCATTTTATAGATGAGGAAACTGAGGTAAACAAGGTTAAATGACTAACCCAGGGTCACATAACTAGTAATTTTTGTCTGAGGCCATATCTGAACTCACAAAGATGAGTCTTCCTGACTTCAGGCGCAGTACTCCAACCTGCTACCATAGTATGAGCTCCATGAGGGTAGGAAGCACATCTTATCTACACTTGGCTCCTCTCCAGAATCTAACATGGGGTTTGGCATATAGTAGTCGGCTAAGAATTAAATCTAACCTGCAAAAACAGAACAGGAACTATTCAAAGATAAACATAAAGCACTTTTTATACAAATAAACTCAGATCCAAATAATTGTAGTAATATGAATTGTTCATGGGTAGGCAAAACCAATCTAATTTTTTAAATGATAATTTTACCTAATCTATGGACTAAATGTCATCCCAATTAAATTATTAAAAATTATTTTACTGAATTGGAAAAAATAATAGCAAACTTCATTTGGAAGAACAAAACATCAGGAACTTCAAAGAAACCAGGAAAAAATGTAAAAGAAATAGTTTCAGCAGTATCAGACCTTAAACTATGTTATGAGGTAAGAGCATTGTTGAAGTATAAAGTGAATAATTTTGATTATCTTAAATTAAATTTTTCTTGGATAAATAAAATCTATGTAACCAAGAATAGAAGGAATGCCAAAAATTAGGGAAAAAAACTTTCATAGACAATTGCTCAGATAGGATGTAATTGCATTGGAATATTGCTGTGGTGTAGGAGATGATGAGCTGGTTGCCTTGGAAAGGCATAGAAAGACTTGGACTTGTGAATGAAGATGATCTCCACCTTCAGAGAAACAGATGAGTGTAAATAAGCATAGTAAAGTCTTACATATGTATATATTAGTGTATATGTGAATATATGTGTAGTATGTATAGATATCTATGTGTATGTAGATATATTATTTATTCATGCTTAATTGCAGTCTTCTTTAGCATGGGGGAGAGGGAAGGGGAAAATAATAAAGTAAAAAGTACACAGCAGAGAACAAAAGAAAACCAATAAGGAAGCAAAGAAAAGATGGTCAGATTTGAAAACAATGTGTGGTATTTATTATATAGGTTTTCTTGAAATGGAAATTTATTGTTTTATATATTCTCCTATGTTCTGGTGTGTACCTGGATTTTTTTATTTAAGTTTATATCTAGTCAAGCAAAAAAAGAATTAAATATAATTAAACAAGCACTTATTATAACTCACAATAAATGCCAGATGTATGGATAGTGAACCATCCTCAGTCAGAAAGACTTGGGTTCAATTTTGTTTCTCCCACATACTGGCTGAGCAATACTGGAAAAGTCACTTAACCTCTTGGTGCCCCAGCCAATGAACTCTCTAATAATAGGGAGCATTTATAGAGAACTTTAGTTTGGCAAAGTACTCTTTGGTCCCAGGACTCTGTTACACTCTTAAAAATTATTGAAGACCCCAAAGAGCTTTTGCTTATGTGGGTTATATCTACTGCTATTTACAATATTAGACATTAAAACTGATACTTTTGAAATTTTTATTAATGTATTTTAAACCAACAATAAACCCATTCCATGTTAACATAAGTAATAAATTTTTAGGAAAAAATAACCATACTTTCCAAAACAAAAGAAAAATTAATGAGAAAGAGTGGCATTGTTTTACAAAGTTTTGCAAATCTTTTAAACATCTGGCTTAATAGAAAACAGCTGGCTTCTCATATCTGCTTTTGCATTAAATCTGTTGTGTTGCTTGAAGTACATGGGGGAAAACCTGGCCTCACATTGATATGTCGTTGGAAAGGGGAAGAGTATTAGGATAGGCAATAACACCTTAGTATTACTATGAAAATAGTTTTGACATTGCAGACCCCTGAAAAGGACTCATGGACCCTCAGGGGTCCTTAGACCACACTTTGACAACTGCTGCTATCCATCATAGAAGAGGTGAGGCTCTGGTAACGTCCAGATTTTGTTTGCTTGTTTTTTTCTTTAATATGTCAAATACTTTTTTAGGCACTGGGGATACAAAGACAAAAAGAAAAAGAAATGATCTCTACCCTCAAGGAGCTTATGTTCCACACTATTGAGTAAATGAATAGATAAACTTGTTCAATAGCTACTGACTTGTAGCTTTCAGCTGAATATTTCCACCTAACTTCTCAAAATAGCCCAACATACAGAAACAAACCAAGTGTGTTAGTAGCTGTGTGGTGCTCCCATCACCATATCTAAGGGTAAGGACCTTTCAGAAATCATCTCAGAGGGATGTTGGCTGAAGGCAGTTGCCAACCCAGCCAGTGGTTGTAGAGAATGTTCTAATGTGGAGCAGCTAAATGAATCCCCTTTGCCCTATGCTGCCTCCAGCAAGCCCTCAGCTCCTTCATTCTGTCTTCCGCATGCCGTTTCTCTATTTTCCCTCATAATCTCAGCCTGGATTCTCTTTTCCCCATTCTTCTGAATGTTAAAGTCATGACCTTTGTGGTTTATGGGCCACCAGAGACTGAACTAAATGTGTTAGCACAGAGTCAAAACAAGTAATAGCCGGCCAATTAAATTAATAATCCATATTGTTACAATGTTTAACCACGGCTGTTTCCTCAGTGGTCTGTTTAAATCACAGCCAAGTCCTGACCTATTAAAATGAATAACTGGAATTATGAGAAACTCCATTTAATAAACACAGCGAGGAACGCAGCACAATTGGGCATGAAATATTTATTACCACTCGAAGCAGGAGCTGTTTGAGATTTTAAGATTGGATTAATGAATACGGTTTAATTTCAGGGTTATGTAGTAGGGGGAGGAAGAAAGGAGGGAGGCATTTGGGCATGTTCCTGTAGAAACCAGCCCTGCATGACGATGGGTACAGTTGGAGATGAAGCTTGGTGTAATGGAAAGAGAACTGAGTTTTGCCAAAGATCAGGGTTCAAATCCTACTTCTGCTGCCTACTGGCTAAGTAACCTTAAGTAAGCCTCAATTTCCTCATCTGTAAAATGGAAATAATGTAACAGTAGTAGTGTCTATCCCACAGGTTCTTTATCACAATCAAATGGGAGCATGGATGTGAAATGATTTGCAAACCTCAAGCTGTGATTAGTGTCAGCTACTATTATTATCTGTAAAATGAGAGGGTTGGACTAGATAATCTCTGGAGTCCTTTTCTGGCTCAGCTCCAGTCACACTGGAAGAAGAAGGAGATCAAAAGCCGAAGCGCTAGACACATGGGTATAAGGGGCTATAGATCCCTCGAGAGCCCAAGAGGACTGTCAGGATGTGAACCATCACCTGTCTTCAGATTGAATTTGACTTTTTCATCTCAGGGTGGGCCTAGCTCAGACAGACCCTTGCTTGCCAGATTCCTGCATTTTCCTAAGAAGTGGCCTAGGGAAATAAAGTACAAAATGCAAAATAATACACACAGGCGTAGGAATGAAGGGTTAGAGGGCCAACTGGATGCCTCACTAGTAACGCAGAGTGAGCTAAGGATACTGTGCGAATGTGTGTGAGGGGGACAGGGCTCTCAACTGACAATCAATTGATCAGTGAATCAGTAAGCATTTATTAAGACCCTACTATGTTCCAGGCACTGTGCTAAATGCCAGGGATACAAAGAAAAAGCAAAAATAAATATCCCTGCCCTCAAGTAGCTTACATTCTAATGGGAGAGACAACTTCTACAGAAACAGATACAAGACACATCCACAGTAGACGGAAAGTAAGCTTAGAGGGAAACCTGGGTTCAAAAGTTCTACTTCTGACACTTTCTCTGTGACCATGGACACATTGCTTAACCTCTCAATGCCTCCAGCCACTCTCTAAGGCTAAATTACAAAAGAACTGTCAATGTGTATGACTGGAAGAGGAGTTTCTTTTACCATTAAAACCCCAGGTCTATACCAAGTGTGAAGATTCACCCCTCTGTTAACCAAAACGCTATATACATATGTGCACACATGTACAATATACATACGACATACATGTATACCTATACATTATGTATAGGTATACATACACATGTATATTATACATACATACACATATGTATGCTCCAGTCCCCCCACAGCTGGAAACTAAGGCCACCTCTGACTTGGACAGCTGTTCCATTTGTGGGAGGCCCCTACAGGAAATAATTATTGGATTTTCCCCATTTACTTTTTGGACAAGTGAACTATGTTGTGTGACCCTGGACAAATCCCTTGACTTCTCAGTGTGTCCTTACACAATTCTAAAGTTCAGAACAGATGCCAATCATCATTGACATAAAGAGTTTCCTCATCAATGAAGTCATGTGTCTAGAACAACACTAACAATACACTAGACTGGAAGTCAAGAGACTGAAGGTCAAGTCCTGACTCTGCTACCAATCAACTGTACAACCTGGCTCAAATTCCTTCATTTTTCTGTCTTTGCCCACAGAAGGTGCTGAAGTCCTAGCAAAAACAAACATCTAAATAGAATAATAGCTAGAATTTATATGGTGCTGATATGCCAGGCTCTATAGCTATGCATTTTACAAATATCTCATTTGATCCTTACAATAATCCTGGGAGAGAGATACCATTATCCTCCTCATCTTGCAGTTGAGGAAGCTGAGGCAGATAGCAATTAAGTGACTTGCCCAAGGTCATATGGTTCATAAATATCTGAGACTGGATTTAAACTCATTTTCCTGACTCTAGGTTCAGAGCTTTTTCAACTGTGCCACCTAGTTGTCTTTAATTATATACAATAGGATTTTATGTGTGGATGAAACCATAACTTTCTTTTGTTTACAGTTTTATGTTTAAAGGATATTTGTTGTTTTTGAAAATGGGTTTCTATTTCACTCATGGCAGAAGTACAATGATCACCCAAGGGCCAACTCCATTACTATCACCATGGAAGCTTTGACCTTCTCCAGTTCCAACATGAGATGCTTTGCTCCTCGTTCTGCAGCCCAGTGGTCCCCCACTCCTAGAAGCTCACCATATTGGTATCACACAGAGTGGACACCCTATTGGTTTTAGCCATACTGTAGCTCAGAACTCTTGAACTCAAGCAATCCACCAGCCTCAGCCTCCCCAGTAGCAGGGACTATAGGTCACCATACCCAGTGTGAGTATTACATTAACAGAAATATTGGTGTTGATATGCTACTTTCTAAAAACTTTTTTCTGCATATTTTTGGAGATTTTGTTGCTATTATTAGTGTTTATACAATTGTAGTCGGTATGTTTATGGTTACTCAGATTCTGCTGTCTTCATTCTTCATATTTTCATGTCTTCCCATCCTTCTTTGCATTTTTCATATTGTGCAACTATATTCCATGACTTTCACATACCATAATTTCTGTGACATTTATATACCACTAAATAGTCTTCCCAATTTTTTTCCCAGGATGCTGCCAGCCCAGACCTGACCTTGTAAGAGTGACTCCACTCCCTGGAGCTGAAGAGAATGTTTGGTCTAGTGAAGATTCTGGGGATGGGTGTCAGGAAACTGAGATCATAGGCCTACCTCTGCTATTAACCTTCTGTGTAACCCTAGGTTCCTCTCCTTGGAAACTTGCCTATAAAAATAGGCAATTGAATAAATAATTTCTAAGACTTCTTCTAGTTCTAACTTTCTATTATCACCCCAGGAATTTATAGAATGGCAGTGATGATCTTTGTCATAATTCACTCACGGGAGTATTAAGAATCAAATGGGATCAACTAAATTTAGCAAACATTTGTTAAGCACAGAACTATAACTGGGAGAGGGCAATCAGCACTCTGTAGGAGGATGCCAGTTATTCAATTGGAAAAATATTAATTGCTCATGGGTAGGCCAAGCCAATATAATAAAAATGACAATCTTACCTAAGTTAATTTCTTTATTTAGTGCCATGTCAATCAAACTATCAAAAAATACTTTATAGATCTAGAAAAAATAATAACAAAATTCATCTGGAAAAACAAAAGCTCAAGGATATCATGGGAATCAATGAAAAAATACAAAAGAAGGTGGTCTAGCAGTACCAGAATTCAAACTGTATTATAAAGCAGCAATTATCAAAACAATATGGTACTGGCTAAGAAATAGAGAGGTGGATCAGTGGAAAAGAATAGGTTACAAATTACACTATAGTGAATGACTAAAGTTATCTAGTATGTGATAAACCCAAAGATCCAAACATTTGGAACAAAAACTCATTATCTGACAAAAACTGCTGGAAAAACTGGAAAACAGTAGGTATAGACCAACATCTCACACCATATACTACAATAAGGTCAAAATGGGTACATGATTTACACATAAAGAATGTTACCACTGCTAGGTTTATATCCCAAAGACATCCCCCAAAAGAAAAAAAAAAGACCTATTTGTACAAAAATAATTATAGCAGCTCTTTTTTGTGGTGGATAAAAATTGGAAATCAAAGGAATGTCCATCAATTGGAGAATGGCTAAACAAGCTGTGGTATATGATGGTTATGGAATATTATTGTGCTATAAGAAATAACAAGCAGGATGATTTCAGAAAGGCCTAGAAAGACTTGTATGAACTAATGTATAGTGAAGTGAGAAGAACCAAGAGAACATTGTGCACAGAGATATCAAAATTGTTTGATGAAGAACTGTGAATGACTTAACTATTCTCAACAATACAATCCCAAAGGACTATTGATGAAACATACTATCCACCTCCAAAGAAAAATTGATATTGACTGAACATAGACTGAAGCATGCTATTTTTTACTTTCTTTCATTTTTTTCTTTTATTCAAGTGTTTTTGTACAAAATGACTGATATGGTAATGTTTTACATAATTGCACATGTATAACCCATATATAATTGCTTACCACCTAAGGGAGGGGTTAGGGGAGGGAGGGAAGGAGGGATAAAAATTGGAACTCAAACCTATAAATAAAATGTTTATTATTATTGGGAAAAGGATCTAGTTTTGTTTTTTTTTTTTTTTTCAGTTTGTTTCGCTATATTTCAGGTGGGGTGACTAAGTGGTCCTGTGGATAGAGTACATGGTCTGAAGTCAGGAAAACACCTATGTGAGTTCAGATCTAGCTTCAGACACTAGCTGTGTAGCCCCAGGCAAGTCACTTAATCCTATTTGCTTCAGCTGTAAAATGAACTGGAGAAGAAAATGGCAAACCACTCCAGTATCTCTTCAAAGAAAACCCCAAATTAGGTCATAAAAAGTTGGACATGACTAAAACAACTGAATAACAATATTCCAGGTATTATCTTGTAAGCTAAGAATAGAAAGACATACATGTCACCCACATTAGAATGTAAGTTTGTGTAGATACAAGATAATTGGGGGAGAGGCACTAGCAGTTTGGAGGGATTATGGGGAAGGCTTCATATAGAAAGTAGCCCTTTAGCTTAGCCTTAAAGGAAATTAGGGATTCTAAGAGGCATACATGAAGAGGGACTGCATACCAGACACGGGAGAAAGCCATTATGAAGAACCATGCTAAAAGTACATCTTATGGATCATATAGGTGTTTACTGCCTAATTTTGTTTTTCCTTTTAAGCTTTGATCTCAGGATTTTGGGCTGAATCTTGACTGCACAACTTTTCCCTTAATATACTTAAGCTTGATGTGTCTTACCTAGAGAAAACCAAATTATTTCTAAGTATCACTTTCATCCACTGCTTCATTTTGACCTGTGAATTCAAGCTCAAAGTTTTAGTCTCTATTCTTCTTTGGCACACATTAAGAATTATATGATTATTAAGTACAAGCAACATTTTTACATTGTTGGAGAAGATTTTCACTAGATGAAGTAGCCATTTAAAATTCTTTTCAGTGGTGGCATCCAAGTCAATATTATCCTGGTACTGATAGCAAGTGACTGAGGCAATGTTTTGGTGTGATTCCTTCTTTGGTTTGAAAGCCTTACCCAGTTCTACTGAGGAGAGACATTAGATTTCAACCTAGGCAGCAGCATAAAGAGCTTAAATTGTCTCCTTGGAAGACACCACATTTTATATCCATTGTTCTTGACATTATTGTATTAGTGGCATGTTTTAGGTGAAGAGCAATTTCCCACATAGACATCAAACACTCTAATGCTCTTACTGCACTTAGATCTACTTTGTATATTGGCAAATCCAATGAAGCCATGAGTGTAGAACTGAGCCAAAGGCTTTGCTACAGTCAATAATGATGTAAATGTTGCAGCACTTCCAGGCAGTTTGTGCAATAATCACTTAATAAATAATAAGTTTTTCTTTACACCCTCTGGGATTTTTTAGTGGGGGGCGGCACACAACTAGTGTCTGAGGTCAGATTTAAACTAACTCTTTCTCAAACTCTGTGTCTTAGTACTGGTGGTCCCCTTTTCCCAGAGTGTTCCCTCTCCTTCTCCCCCTCCCTCTCTCCTCTTCTCTTTCCCGCTCTCCTTTTCCCTCTCTCCCTCCTCTCCTCCCCCTCTCTTCCCCTTCTCCTTCCTCTTTTCCCTTTCCTCCTCCCATCTCTTACCTTCCCTAGCTTCCTTTAACACTCAGCTCAAATTTCACCTCTGCAGGAGGCTTTCCTGGACCCCTTCATGATTAGTGCCTTCCCTCTGGGATTACATTCCACTTATACTCTCTATATTTTATATATTCAATTCTTTGCCTGTTGCTTCCTTTGTTCTTTGCTGGCAGGTGACTATTTCCCCCCTTTTTTAATATCCCCAGTATTTAGCACGATACCTGACACATAAGTGTTTACTAAATGCTTGCTGATTGACTATATAGTATAGTTTTTGCTTAAGGCTTAAATTCTTTGTGCTGTTTTCAATCCTTGTATCACCCTAACCTTTTGACTTTCACTTTTAGTTGTTGATTGAGGTTATCAAGAACTTCAAATATATTTTTCCAGATTCCTTTCCCCATATTTCTTTTTTGTTGTTTTCAAGTTTTCTATTGCATATGCCAGCTAAATATTGAAGTAATCTTCCATTGTTTTCCCAAAGTTATTCTATAGTTTTCTCAAGTCACTGGTATTTGATACCTATACTTAAGAGTATTCCTAGAGAGCCCCACTTTTCATCCAATAGTTCTTACCACAATAAGAGCAACAACATATATTCTTGTTCAGTCCTGAAATATTTTTACATTAACTTGAACCTGCTCCATTGTTGAATTTTCAGTGTATAGGCATTTACACCTTGGAAGTTGACAAATGCTATAAGCCAGGGCTTGATTTATTGTTTTGTTGATTGTCTATACTTAAGGAAGTGATAGAGAACATGTTGATGATGCAGATTAAACTTTTAACTATGTCCTGTATTTTCAAAGGGCTTGTTGTGAAACATTCACCAGCATACTCCTGGCTTTACTCACTGTTAAAAGAATCAGACATCAATAATCAGGTTGGGGTGGGATTGTAGAGCTGAAAGGCCATCTTATTCACTCCTTTAATTTTTCTGGTGAGTAAACTGAGGCCCAGGGAGGTGAACTGCCTTGGTCAAGGTGAAAGATTAAATTAGTGGGGGGCAGCTAGGTGGCACAGTGGATAGAGCACTGGCCCTGAAGTCAGGAGTACCTGAGTTCAAATCCGGCCTCAGACACTTAACACACACTTACTAGCTGTGTGACCCTGGGCAAGTCACTTAACCCCAATTGCCTCACTAAAAAAAAAAAAAAAAAAAAAAAAAAGATTAAATTAGTGGCCTAATTGGAATTGACCCAAGTATCTTGACTTAAAGTTGGGTGTTCTTTCCATTTTGCTGCACTGACTCCTCTAAGTAGGAAACTTACTCTGTTGTGATTTTTAGGGCCTATAAGGGCAGGACCTACCCTGATCTTAGGTTTGGTATTGGCTTAGCAAACACTCTTTAATAGGCCTGGTGAGGGCCGGAGGACCTACAAGAGCTTTCTAAATTTTAATCATGTTACCTTTTGTTCAGATGAACTTTTCATTTTTTCACTATGGTCATTCTAAATTTATTCCCTGCTCAGTGCTCTGAATTTAATTCACCCTCGTAACAAACAAAAACAGCTAAATAAGAATAACTAATCAATACAGTTTTTGACAAATGTAGGTGACATCTTTCCCTGTAGATTCTTACCCCTTCTGGAAAGGAGGGAGACATGTGTTATATCTGTTCTCCTGAACCAAGATGGGTTATACAATTACTCTGAGTCTAGGAAAGCAACATGCTTTTTACTGTTCTTTTTATTTACATTATGGTAGTCATGAAATATATTGTTCTCCAACTTGTTTATTTCACAATGTATCAGTTCAGATAAATCTTCTAATCTTTCTCGGAATGCTGTTTATAAATTCTTATTACAAAAGTGTTTCATTCATATGACCTAGTTTATTCAATCATTTTCCAATCAATAGGTATTCACTTTGTTTTCAATCCTTTGCTATGACAAAAAGTTCTGCTATGTATATTATGGTTGACATGAGACCTATTTTCTCTATGTCTCACCTTCTTTACATCTATGACCAACAATGAGTGTGTTGTGTCAAAGAGCACAAACACTTTAGTAATTGTTCTCTCACAATTCAAGATCATTTTCTGAAATGATTTGACTAATTCATAACTCTACCTATCTTCCCCAAACCCCTCCAACATTGACTATTTCACATTTTTTGTTATCTTTGCAAGTATTCTGTGTATACAGTGAAACTAATTTAGAGTTTGCGTTTTTCTTATTATTAGCTTTTTGGATTATAAGTTCATATTATTACTGTTAGTTTGTCATTCTTCTTTGGAAAATAAGTTTTTTTAGTGAGGCAATTGGGGTTAAATGACTTGCCCAGGGTCACACAGTTAGCAAGTGTCAAGTGTCTGAGGCTGAATTTGAACTCAGGACCTCCTGAATCCAGGGCCAGCGCTTTATCCACTGTACCACCTAGCTGCCCCTGGAAAATCATTTTCAAGGAATATTGTTTATATTCTTTGACCACTTATATATTAGAAAATACTTCTTGGTGTTATATTTGTATTAATTCCTTTAAATGTAAAACATTTATTAGTGATATTTGTTGGAAAAAATTTTCCTTATCTCATGGTTTCTCTTCTTCACATTACTGGTTTTGATTTTGTTCATTCAATCGTTTTTTCATTTCATGTAATCAAATCAAAATTATGTGTCTTATCCCTTATATTCCCTTTTTTCCTTAAGAATTCTCCCTTTATATTTCTAAAATGTACTTTCTTCTTCTCTCCTCTAATTTTTTCATGAAGTAACCTTTTGGTTACCATTGGAGTTAATTGTGGTATATGATGAAAATATTTATCTAACCAATAGCATTTGGTAGATTTTTGTTTCTGTTGAGAATTCCGTGCTTAGTTGCCTGGATATTGGTCAGACAACAAATAAAGGACAAGGGAAAAGCATGAACAAGGCAAGTCAAGTAAAGAAACATTTATTAAACATGTAATATGAGCCAGCACTGTGCTAAGCACTGGGAATACAAAAACAAGTTGAAAAAAAATAATCCCTGCCCTCAAGGAGCTTGTGTTCTAATGGGGTGAACATAACACCTAAAAGTAAGATGCAAAATAGGGGAAAAGAAGGGGAAATTATTGAGGAGAAAGGATAAGGTAAACAAAGTCTGGAGAGTCAGGAGTGAAACCTGGATAGGAATGAACACAAGCTCTAGGGCAAAGAAAAAAAGAAAGATCCCATATCCTCCAAAATGTCCAAAGGAGCGCTTTTTTGATGTATCAAGGAATTAGAAATAAAGTAGGTGCCATCAGTTGGGGAATGGCTAAACAAATTGTGGTGTATGACTATAATAGAACATTACTGTGTCAATGAAACAATAGATACAAGAATTCAGAGAAGTATGAAGAGACTCATATGTTGAACTAAAGCAGAGTGAAATAAGAGGAACCAGGAAAACAACTCAATAACCACAAAATATAACTAGTAGTAACAACATGAAGAAACTGAATGCTGTATAATTATAATGATCAAATTTGGCCTCAGAAAATAATAGAGGAAATCTACCTCTCTCTTCCTTTCACAAGTGGGAAGGAATACCCTGGATATGGAATATTTCATATATTGCCAGATGTGGTTGATATGTGAGTTGGTTCTGCTGAACTTTTTTTCTTTCTTTTAAAATCTCTGTTATAAGGAAAAACTTGCTGGATAGGGTGAGGAAAGATAGAGAATTTAAAAAAGAAAGGTGATGTAAAAACAATAAATATATCTTAAAATGATTTTATGCAAAAAATAACAAAAATGATTTTAAAAAGAGGAAGCAAGTCAATCTTACATACTGACTCACTAATATTGTCTTACCCTTTATTTGCTTTTTATTCTTTGTTTTTTGTTTTTTTTAGTGAGGCAATTGGGGTTAAGTGACTTGCCCAGGGTCACACAGCTAGTAAGTGTTAAGTGTCTGAGGCCAGATTTGAACTCAGGTACTCCTGACTCCAGGGCCGGTGCTCTATCCACTGCGCCATCTAGCTGCCCCCTACCCTTTATTTGCAAAGGTGATACTACTATTGAACCTCCTCAATAGGATTTTTTCTGGTAGTGAATTATGAGGGATTTACACTGACCCACTACCACTCTTTCTCCTAGTCCCCTGGTAGCCAGTGGTACCCATTTATGTTATGGATGGCCAGAGAAACAGGTACAGCCTAAGATGTAGTAAAGTTAATTGACCTCCACTCATGAACCCATGTCCTTTACCTCATTAGCTCTAGGGTCTAACTTACTGAGCTAATTAGTCCCAAACCATACTATAAAACATGCATTCATATGTCTTTCTGGGTCAGCTAGGTGGTGCAGTGATTAAAGCACTGGCCCTGGATTCAGGAGGACTTGAGTTCAAATCCAGCCTCAGACACTTGACACTTACTAGCTGTGTGACCCTGAGCAAATCACTTAACCCTCATTGCTCAGAACAAAACAAAACAAACACACATGTGTCTTTCTTATTCTATTATGCCACAAAGCAACAACATAATAACAATGGTATCAAGTATCTTTATCAAAAAAAGTTCTGGAGGGGCAGCTAGATGGCGCAGTGGATAGAGCACTGGCCTTGGAGTCAGGAGTACCTGAGTTCAAATCCGGCCTCAGACACTTAACACTTACTAGCTGTGTGACCCTGGGCAAGTCACTTAACCCCAACTGCCTCACTAAAAAAAAAAAAAAAAAAAAAAAAGTTCTGAAGGAAATATGAAGACACTAGAGGATTAGTTACAACAATCTAATGGAACATTTGTCCATCTTACTGTCTCTGTGCCTGTCATTTCTTTCTCAAAAAAAGGGATGTTGGTGATATTGGCACTACACTTATTATCTAAATAGATCAATGATAGCCTGATTTCTCTGTACAGCTGAGTGAAGACTCAACATAAACTTCTTCATTGGACATCAGCTGAGCTCTTAGAAGTAGGTGAAAAATGGCATGTGCTAAGTAGTGTTAGTTTTACAATAACAAGTTAGTACAACTACTAGTGTAAACTGAGATTGAACAGTCCTGTCCTTGCTGTTACTACTAAGTGCCAAGGAGAATCATTGCTTTGAGATGACAATACTCTTTATTGGCCATGAGTGGGAAGAGCTGATCAAGCAGTGAACCTTTAAAAATATTGAGTGACTTGATCCCCAGATCTCTTTTCTTCCTAGCTATCTGCCAGGATTGTTTTGAGCTGCTTCCTCTAAGGGATGGGAATAAAATTTACTTGTCCTATCTCCCAGCCTGGCTTCCATGATGTCAAAAACACACGGCATCTAAAACTCATGTCTTGCATGGATGAGCTTGATAAGGCCATCTCTTCTTTATTTGTCCTTTCCTGACCTTTGGTGATTGAGTTTTGATCCCAAAATGGACCTGTCTAGGTTTCAATGTTACTTGATAAGTTTGAGTGGTTCAGTTCAGATGAATTCAGAGGTTCCTAGCTCCTCAGCTAGCACAGGTTGCACTTCAAAGGTGCTTCCAAGAACCTATTTCAGTGCTCTTGGAGATAAGTATCCAGAAGATGAGCCTAATCCCTGGTCTGGGTTGTCAGAAGACATGATCTTTGAGAGAGACTGTGTAAAACCAAAATGAACATAAAATGCACTATCAGCAGTTTTATAAACTGCTTCATGCTGGGAAAAAAATTAGGTATAAGCCTTCCAACAGAGTATAACAGTAGGTAGTGCTACCACCTATGTAAAGTTTTTCTGTTAGTGCACACTTATGGGTGTTTTGTGTTGGGCATTTCTTTTGTGTATACAAAATAAATACATGTCCCACACCTGATTTATATTGCATTGTGAGTGCTTTACTACTCATTCCCTACAAGAGTGATGGTTAATGAGCCAGAGTGTGAGAAAAGGAATCTGACCCATCCTTTAGGTAGACAGGTTCCTCTCCTGGACTGAACCTGCTTTGGATGTAGTAAGACAGGCCATGTACTAGAGGAGAGACAGATTGAACTAGCCACCACCCTCCCTCTTCCCTGCCAAGCAAGAGTTTCTCATTGTTAGACTTAGAACATATTAAATGAGCTAACATACTCATAAGAAAATTCCATTCTGGGAGCAGCTAGGTGGCACAGCAGATAAAGCACCGGCCCTGGAGTCAGGAGGACCTGAGTTCAAATCTGCTTCAGAGACTTGACACTTATTAGCTGTGTGACCATGGGCAAGTCACTTAACCCTCATTGCCCTGCCAAAGAAAAAAAAAGAAAGAAAGAAAGAAAATTAAATTCTGTGATCACTTATAACCATTGTCAGGATATTGCATTTATTCCTAGCTAACATTCCCTAGGAATGAAGAGCCATAGAGTCACACTCCCAAACAAAACCCAAGTCTGTAGTCAATTCTTGCCAGCAGCTATTATCTTCTAGCAGTAATTACTCTGTTCCTTCTGACCACCCATGGCAAAACTAACAGAGCCCCTCCTCTGAGGGTTCCACTCTCCCAAGAAAACACAAACATGACCCACCTGCTGAGACAAAACTTGAAAAAGAGAATCCTAATGGAGGTACATAAACTCCCACATAAGGTAAGAAAGGGGTAGGTTTCTGCCACAATGCAAGTGGAGAGAATTCCTGCTCCTGCTTCCTGTATGCAACACTGCATAGCTTTTCACCCTATAGTAATTTGCTAGTCATATGGAAACAAGTGACTAGCATTAAATCGCCAGCATCTGAACTACAGAAATACCCCTAAAAGTGGTTCTTATACATTAGGCTGACTACCTTCAGTGATGGCATCAGGTGATTAGACCATCCCAGCTGTGTTGCCTTACCTATTACTACTTTCCACATACTTGCATTTTTGGACTTTCACAGTCCCAGCATGCTTGACAGCTGACCCAGCTGATCATTCTTGCACAGTAGATGTGGCTTTTGCCAAATGCATGTGGATTCGTTTATTTCCTGTCAAACATCTGCATGCCAGATCACAAGAATGTTTCTAGTCATCAACTATGATGTTTTCAGACCTGAGAGCCAGAGCTTTACACATATGTGGCATTGGCCATAATGGTATCTAAGTTAGAGAATGCGGGTGATTCAGTGATAGGACTCATATTGTAGGAAGAAAAAGAGAACCCCAGTAATTTTTTTTTCATATTGAATTCTGAGTATGTCTCTCTCTGAGTATCTCTTAATTTGGGAATTTGAGTAAGGAAAGAAAAAAATGAACTGAGGGTTGGGATCCCAGCCCTGAACTAGCAAAGTTCACTCTCTTCTGTGTGGCTCCCAGAGCTGTTCCTTGACCTCATGCCACAGAGGAATAACAGGCAAAGTAAGGATAAGGTCCACCACAGGTGCTTTTAAGAAATAAGATTAGGGTGGCTAGGTGGCGCAGTGGACAAAGCACCGGCCCTGGATTCAGGAGTACCTGGGTTCAAATCCAGCCTCAGACACTTGACACTTACTAGCTGTGTGAACTTGGGCAAGTCACTTAACCCCCATTGCCCCACCAAAAAAAATTTTTTTTTAATTAAAAACAAAAGAAATAAGATTAGATTCATCAAATGTAATCTTTAGCAGAATTTTTTTTAATACACAAGAAGTAGTAAAGTAGGGGTCAGGGTAAGAACCATCTATTCTTCTTTGTAAGTTTTTCTATTGGCATTCCAGGTACCAGAGTGAATAGGATGATTAAATAGTCACATATATTTCCACTTGTCCATTTAGAGCTCATCCCTTGGGGTCTTGAAGAAAGGAACAGCACAAGTTATGGTCACTGGTTTTCATAGTCACACTGTCACCATGGACACCTGATGCCTCTCCCTTCTCTCCTAAAAACAGCCCCTCAAAACTCCTGCAATATGTATAAAACATTAGCTCTCAGGTCCTAACTTCATATTAGCTTCCTCTTTTCCCAAACTGGGAAGAACAACAACTTCCTGGGTTGTTGTGGTCAGTCAAAGCTTTGCCAGCTTTATTACAACATCTCAATAATTTTGCCAGATTACTAAAGGTTGAAAATTTATCTAGTAGTGTTGGTTTTTGTTTGTTTGTTTTTTTGTTTTTGTGGGGCAATGGGGGTTAAGTGACTTGCCCAGGGTCACACAGCTAGTAAGTGTCAAGTGTCTGAGGCTGGATTTGAACTCAGGTACTCCTGAATTCAGGGCCAGTGCTCTATCCACTGCGCCACCTAGCTGCCCCGTAGTGTTGGTTTTTAATTTATTTTTAATGACAAAAATCTATTTTATTTTCCATTTAACCTCCCATTAAAAAGAGAAAAGAAAAACAACCCCCTTGTAACAAATATGCAAAACAGATTCCCAACTTTGCCATTTTGTAAGTCTCATCTGCACCCTTATTTACCATTCTTCATCATAAGTCCTATGGAATCCTGGCTGGTTAGTAGTCATCACACTGATAAAAGTTCTTAAATCTTTCAATATTATCTTTACAATGTTAATGTACATTATTCTCCTAGTTCTGCTCAATTCACCCTGCATCAGTTCATACAAATCTTCTGAGAGATCTCTGAAACCATCCTTTCCATCATTTATTTTTATTTTTAATTTTTAAGCACACTTTTTATTCTTAAAAAAAAAAATCACCAAATCCTCTCCATCCCCTTTCCCCATCCCCTACCCAAGGAGAAAGCTAGAAAAACAAAGTTTATTACAAATATGTATAGTCAAGCAAAACAAATGTCCATATTATCCATGTCTTCCTTATCTTCTCTAAAAAAGCAAGAAAAAAGAAGAAAGGAAAAAATATGCTTCAATCTACACTCATAATTCATTCCTTCTCTATCTGGAGGTAGATATCCTGTTTCATCAAGTCTTTTGGAATTGTGGCGAGTCATTGTGTTGATCAGTAACTAAATATTTCAAAGTTTATTATCTTTACAATTTTGCTGTTATTATATAGATTTTCCTCCTGGTTCTGCTCACTTCACTTTACATAATCAATTCATATAAGTTTTCCCATATTTTTCTGAAACCATCCTTTCATAATTTCTTATACAGCAATAATATTCTATTACATTCATATATCATAACTTCTTAAGCTGTTCCCCAAATGATGGGCATCCCCCCAGTTTCTAATTCTTTGCCACTACAAAAAGAGTTGCTGTAAATATTTTGTACATGTTGGTCCTTTTCCTTTTCTTTGATGTCTTTGGAGTACAATCCAAGTAGCAGTACAGCTGAATCAATGGGCAAGCACAGTTTTGGACATAGTTCCAAATTGCTTCTTAGAATGGTTGACTAGTTTGTAGCACCTGTTTTCCCATACTTAAATGGGTATTTCCCCCCATTTTTGTCATCTTAGTCAATCTGATGGATGTGAAATGGTGGCTCAGAGTTGTTTTAATTTTCATTTCTCTAATTATTGGGAATTTAGAGCGTTTTTTCATTGAGCTATAGACAACCTTAATTTTTTCCTTTGAAAATTGTCTATTCTTATCCTTTGACTGTTTATCAATTGAGGAACCATTTATTATTTCTCATAGCACACTGTTATTCCATTATATTTATATATCATAATTTTTTTATTTTTTTAATGAGGCAATTGGGGTTAAGTGGGTTGCCCATGGTCACACAGCTAGTAAGTATTAAGTGTCTGAGGCCGGATTTGAACTCAGATACTCCTGACTCCAGGGCCGGTACTCTATCCACTGCGCCATCTAGCTGCCCCTATATCATAATTTTTTCAGCTATTTCCCAACTGGTCTTCCATTTGTTTCTAGTTTTTTGGCCACCACAAAAAAGCTGCAATGATTATTATGGCATACTAGGCTTATAAATCAAAAACAGAGGAAAAGGACCTATATAATGGAATACCAGTGTGCTTTAAGACCCACCAGTCTTGGCTGAGAAGGCAAATTGTCATCTAGAGAACCACCCACAGGACAGGTGTGACTAGGCCAAGCCATCCCAGCACAGGGAGCAAGTGTAGGGGGCAAGGTTAAAGCAGTGAAGAATCCACAAGCCACAGAGGCCTCAGAGCAGAAAGCCAGTGACTAGGGCCCAATCCCCCAGCATAAGAAACTTGCAACAGTGGCCCCTGTGCCTCAAGAGCAGACCTCAACTTTAAAAGTCAAAAAATAGGCTACAGTATGAGTAAGAAACAGAAAAGGACCCTTACCATTAACAGCTTCTATGGTGATAGGGAAAACCAAAACACAAACTCAGATGAGGACAATACTGTCAAAATGCCTACATGTGAAGCCTCAAGGGGGAAGATGAATTAGTCTCAAGACCAAAAAGCCTTCTTGGAAGAACTCAAAGGAGGCATCTAGGTGGTACAGTGGATAAAGCACTGGCCCTGAATTCAGGAGTACCTGAGTTCAAATCTGGCTTCAGACATATATGACACTTACTAGCTGTGTGACCTTGGGCAAGTCACTTAACCCTCATTGCCCCACCAAAAAAATAAATAAATAAAAAGAACGAAGGAAGAACTCAAAAAGGATGTTAAAAAATCAAATGAGAGAGGGAAAAGAAAAATGGGAAAAGAAATGAGAGCTACACAAGAAAATTATGAAAAAAGAGTTAAAAGCTTGGAAAAGGAAGCACAAAAATTAGAGAAAATTTCTGGAAAAAACTGAATGGGGATAGAAAGGAATATTCCTTTTTCTGAGCAGTACATGGCATGTACACAAAATTGACCAAGTATTAGGGCACAAAAACCTCACAGTCAAATGTAGAAAGACAGAAATAGTAAATGCACCCTTTTCAGATCATAATGCAATAAAATTACATGTAATAAAGAGTCATGAAAAAATAGACTGAAAATTAAATGGAAACTAAATACTCTCATCTTAAAGAATGAGTGATTCAAACAACAAATCATAGAAACAATCAATAACTTCATCCAAGAGAATGACAATAATGAGAACATACCAAAACTTATGAGATGCAACCAAAGCAGTTTTATGGGCAAAATTTTTCTCTCTAAATGCTTACATGAATAAAACAGAGAAAGAGGAGATAAATGAATTGGGCATGCAACTAAAAAAGCTAGAAAAAAGAACAAATTAAAAATCCCCAATCAAACACAAAATTGGAAATTCTGAAAATTAAAGATGAGATTAATAAAATTGAAAGTAAGAAAACTATAGAATTAATAAATAAGACTAAGAGCTGGTTCTATGAAAAACAACCAGATATACCTTTGGCTAACTTGATTTAAAAATGAAGAAAAACAAATCACCAATATCAAAAATAAAAGGGGTGAATTTACCACCAATGAAGTAGAAATTAAAGTAATAATTAGGAGCTACTTTGTCCAACTGTATGCCAATAAATTTAGCAATCTACATGAAATGGATGAATATTTACAAAAATATAAATTGCCCAGATTAACAGAAAAGGAAATATAAGACCTGAATAGCCCCATTTTAGAAAAGGAAATAGAACAAGCCATCAATGAAATCCCTAAGAAAAAATCTCCAGGGCCACATGGATTTACAAGTGAATTTTACCAAACATTTAAAGAACAATCAATTCCAACACTGTATAAGTTATTTGGTAAAATAGGTGAAGAAGGAGTTCTACCAAATTCATTTTATGACACAAATATGGTGTTGATACCTAAACCAGGCAAAGCCAAAACAGAGAAAGAAAATGATAGACCGATTTCTCTAATGAATATCAATGCAAAAAATTTTAAACAAAATATTAGTAAGGAGATTACAGTAATTTATCACCAGGATAATACACTATGACCAGGTGGGATTTATACCACACATGCAAGACTGGTTCAACATTAGGAAAACTATCAACATAATTGATCACATCAATAACAAAACTAGGCAAAATCATATGATTATCTCAATAGATGCAGAAAATGGAGCTCTCCTTAAAATGATAAGTAATATCTACCTGAAATCATCAGCAAACATTATATATATATATATATATATATATATATATATATATATATATATATATATATATATATATATATATATATAGTAACGATTGGAATGACGCCACCTGCTGGATACTTACTGTAGAAGAGTTCTGCCCATGAAGGGAAGGTCTTTGAGGGCAAGACCAGGAGTCAGGAAGTGACACGGGCTAGTGGGAGGAGGAAGGAAGAGACTGGCGCTCAGTCTCGCTCTCTTTCCTGGGGACGCTGGCGGAGAAGGGAGCTAGAAATGTGCTCTCCCTTTAATAGATAGGAATCTAGGCCTTTCTCTCTCTTTACCAAATTCTTATTCTCCTTAATAAATGCTTAAAAGTCTAACTCTTGCTAAAGCTTATAATTTATTGGCGACCACTCATTAGATATTTTAGACAGTTTAGCTAGAATTTTAGCCCTTAACAGATGGCTGACCACGAAGAGGAAAGCTAAACCTCAGTCTTCTGATCTTCTGGTTGGGTAAGGCATTTTCTCTACCCTCTCCCTTTAACTGCTAAGTACTGGCGTACTGGCTGTGTTTTCCCTTTAAATTTTTTCAAATGGACCTTTTAAACTCCCTAATTACCCTATTTTTGATTTTAGTCTGTTTAACCAGACAAATGGGAGATAAGATCATGTTAATGCTTTGTTTTTCTGGATTTTCTATTTTTATTTTTATTTTTGTTAGAAGAGCCAGCAACTTACTCACACAAGGAAATATCTCTCCCTCTCCCAACCATGCTTTTTCAGAGAAACCTGAAGAGATTCCTGCAGCTTTTCCCAGTTCTAACACTAATTGTTGCTCTAATTTTGCATGCCTGGAGGCAATGACCCACCCTCTAGAAGTTTTTAAGCCCCTAGCACCTGGAGGCAAAGTGGGGGAAGAGGAATCCAGGCCTGAGTTCAAAATCAAGTCTGATTCAAATTGTGCTGGTCCCTCCCCTCCTCTCCAGACCCCACCCTCTACTCCCCCCATGGCCAAGCCCATTGCTTCCCCTGCCCGGGAAGTCCAAAGATCTAATGCACATGCTCAACTTTCTCTAACTACATTTGCAGCTTCAGGCTCAGCCCTTCCCCAGCCTGGCTGTGCTTCTGAGACAACCTTAGAAAACCCTTTAAATTCCAGATATGCTCGTTTTGTTCATAATTTTGCTAACCTGCTTTTGTCTTTAATTAGTAATCTTATAAAGCATTTGTATGGTGAAAAGACTGACAGACAATATAGAGGGGTTAAAGAAGAAAAACTTAAGCTGAATAAGAATGACAATCATCACCATAGTTCAAGACTCCGCTTCTTTTGCCATGGAAGTATATATATTTTACAGAAATGTAGAAGTAAACAGCAAGGTATTGATATGAGTATTGGGGATTTTAGATATCGGAATCAAAAGTGTTCTGAATTCATTCAGAGTGATAGTATCAGTTCAGAGGTTACATAGGATTTCTATGCTATTACATATACATTTTGAAATTAATGGTATGGGTTTATTTTCATAGAGATTTTCAGGCTTTTGAGATTGTGTCTTATACTTAGTTTGTAAAACAAGGAGAATATTTGTAAAAGCTTTTTATAGTCATGTGATCAAGTTTATATTTTATAACACTCTTATTAATATTAAGTTCATATTCATTTAGATTTCCCTAGTTTGAATTTCATTGTCTTATTATTCCACGTGTATTTTCTTCTATTCATTCATCTATCTAATTTTGAAACATGGTTTTGATTTCATAATACAATGTTAATTCTAGGAGTATTGTGCTCCCATATTCTGAGTTGTTTGTTTTTGTTATTTTTTCTCAACTGATTATTTGATCAAACTCTTTAAAGCATTTCCTTGGCAAATTGGTTGCCATGGCAAGTGTAAATTGATTCTAGAAGTATTATTTTTGATAAGCATATTCCAAAAAAAAAAAAAGAGGGGAACATTTGTAAAAGTTTTCTTTTTTCAAAAAAAAAGTTTTCTTTGAGATTCTGTTGTGCTTTAACTTGTATTTAAATATGTTCAGATTTTTCAAAAAAGTAATTGTATACTAAGTTAAAAAAAGGGGTATTATTTGAAATTGTTGCATAATTATATATTGTGTTCTGAGTCAAGATGTATTCACATTTTTTGCAATCATTTATTATCCTCAATTTTTAAATCCATATGAGACTTGGATTATGGGAACTTATCATTTAAGACATTAATTGCCTTTATTCTGAGTTATCAGATGCCAGTTGGCCAAGATGCCATCCAATCACAAGAGGAATACATGCAAGAGCAGACACTGAACTGTCACATGAGGGGAGAAATGCATGAAGTCAAGGTATGGCCGAGGGAACAGCTTTTGACTAATGTTGAGGTTGGATTCTCTTGGTTTAATATTTTATTTTATTTTTCCCCACAATATTGTACAGATGGCTGGAAGTATTCATCCTACCCATCTCACTCCTACACCTGGCTTCTATGCTCCCTCCTATATGCCTGATGCCATGGACATCTCAATCCCATGCATCTGATTAAGTCTGACTCAGTTTCCTCCAATATGTTCGGTGGCATGGACATATATTCCATCCACCTATTTTAAGCCTGGCATACTGCATGGACAGTACATATTGCTCAAGTGTGGGAATGCTCATATCCCATCATTTCTCTGTTCTTTTATGGTAACCCCCATAATTATCTCAGGTGTCATGATAAATAACAGTGTTGAATTTGGCCTTGACACCTGTTACCAATTATATTAGATTTTCTAATTTCTCATAATGGCATGAGGATAATTAGGCAGATGATGCAAAAAGTGATGAAACAAAGATAAAAATTATTTTTAAAAATTAATATCGCAGCAATTGTCTTCTCAATTACTCTCCATAAGGGGGGACTATAATAATAATGTAATTTTAAAGAATGGTTCAATTTTTGTTTTATTGTATGTTTCACGTGTTAACAACTAAGATTCTGTATTCCCTTAGACATGTTTTTGAGAACTTTCATTGTTTGATTTGATTATTGACAAAGCTATTTTAAAGTTGTATTAAGCTCAATTTTGTAGGAAATTTCCTGGCTGATTACCAGTATCCACACATCAACCCCTGAAAAGACTTCCATTCCACGACTACACCTAGAGGACATCTGAGAAAAGACTTTCAGAGACTTTAAATGAACAGTTTTGATTTGTTGTTTTTTTTTTCTCTTTCTGTTATAATATACACCATCTGTAACATGTATTCTCTGCAGAGGCCCTCCCTTTGCAAGACTAATGTCAAAGCGTTGGTTCATGAGGACAAAAAATCGCCCCTCTGGACAAAACTTTCCTCTCTTCCTTTTCTATATTGTTGTTCACATATTATTAGTTAGCAATAGTTATTATATTGTTTTTACTGTTCCGTCAAGGAAACATTTTGTTTCTTGAGGAACAACAGGGGGGACTGTAACGATTGGAATGACGCCACCTGCTGGATACTTACTGTAGAAGAGTTCTGCCCATGAAGGGAAGGTCTTTGAGGGCAAGACCAGGAGTCAGGAAGTGACGCGGGCTAGTGGGAGGAGGAAGGAAGAGACTGGCGCTCAGTCTCGCTCTCTTTCCTGGGGACGCTGGCGGAGAAGGGAGCTAGAAATGTGCTCTCCCTTTAATAGATAGGAATCTAGGCCTTTCTCTCTCTTTACCAAATTCTTATTCTCCTTAATAAATGCTTAAAAGTCTAACTCTTGCTAAAGCTTATAATTTATTGGCGACCACTCATTAGATATTTTAGACAGACTAGCTAGAATTTTAGCCCTTAACAATATATATATGTTAAAGGCAGTCCCAATAAGATCAGGAGTGAAACAGAGATGTCCATTATCACCTCTATTATTTAATATTGTACTAGAAATGTTAGCTTTAGCAATAAGAGAAGAAAAGGGAATTAAAGGAATTAGAATAGGCAAGGAGAAAATAAAACTCACTCTGCAGATGATGTGATGGTATACTTAGAGAATCCTAGAGAATCAACTAAAAAACTACTTGAAACAATTAAGAACTTTAGCAAAGTTGCAGGATATAAAATAAATCCACATAAATCATCAGCATTTCTATTCATGGCCAACAAAGCTCAGCAGCAAGAGATAGAGAAATTCCATTTAAAATAACTTTAGACAATATAAAAGACTTGGGAGTCTACCTGCCAAGACAAACCCAGGAACCCTATGAACATAATTACAAAACACTTTTCATACAAATAAAATCAGATCTAAATAATTGGGAAAATACCATTTGCTAATGGATAGGCTGAGCTAATATAGTAAAAATGACAATTCTACCTAAATTCATTTACTTATTCAGTGCCACACCAATCAAGACTAGCTAAAATTATTTTTTAGAGATAGAAAAAATAATAACAAAATTCATCTGGAAGAACAAAAGGTCAAGAATATCAAGGGAACTAATGAAAAAAATGCACAGGAAGGTGGGATAGCCGTACCAAATCTGAAGCTATATTATAAAACAGCAGTCATCAAAACTATTTGGTACTGACTAAGAAATAAAGTGATGGATCAATGAAATAGGTTAGGCACAAGAGACACAGTAGTAAATGAACATAATAACCTACTGTTTGATTAACCCAAAGGCTCCAGCTCCTGGGATAGGAACTCAGTATTTGACAAAAACTCCTGGGAAAACTGGAACTAGACATAGACCAACATCTTACACTGTATACCAAAATAATGTCAAAATGGGTACATGATTTAGACATAAAGGGTGATACCATAAGTAAATTAGGAGAGAAAGGATAGTTTGTCTCTCAGATCTATAGAGAGCAGAAGAATTTATGACAAAACAAGAGAAAGAGAACATACAAAATGGGAGATTTTGAGCACATCAAATTAAAAAGGGTTTGTATAAACAGAAGCAATGTAGCCAAAACTAGAAGGGGAGCAGAAAGCTGAGAAACAATTTTTACAACCAGTGTTTCTGATAAAGGCCTCATTTCTAAAATATATAGGGAACTAAATCAAATTTGCAATAATGCAAGTCATTCCCCAGTTGAGAAATGGTCAAAGGATATGAACAGTCAGTTTTCAGATGAAGAAATTAAAGCTAGCTCCAGCCATATGAAAAAATGCTCTAAATCACTATTGATTAGGAAAATGCAAATTAAAAAAACTCTGAGGTACCACCTCATACCTATCAAATTGGCTAATATGACAAAAAAGGAAAATAATAAATACCGGAGAAGTTGTGGAAAAATCGGAACACTAATTCATTGTTGGTAGAGTTGTGAACTGATCCAACCATTCTGGAGAGCAATTTGGAACTATGCCCAAAGGGCTATAAAACTGTGCATACCTTTTGACCCAGCAATACCACTATTAGGTCTATATCCCAAAGAAATCATAAAAAGGGAAAAGAATCCACATGTACAAAAATATTTATAACTGCCCTTTTTGTTGTGGCAAAGAATTGGAAATTGAGGGGATGTCCATCAATTGGGGAATGGCTAAACAAGTTGTGGTATATGAATGTAATGGAATATTATTGTGCTGCAAGAAACGATAAGCAGGAGGATTTCAGAAAAACCTGGACTTACATGAATTGATGCTGAGTGAAATGAGCAGAACCAGGAGAATATTGTACACAGTATCATTAACATTGTGTGAGGATCAACTGTAATAGTCTTAACTCTTCTCAGTAATACAGTGATCCAAGATAATTCCAAAGCACTCATGATGTAAAATGTTCTCCTCATCCAGAAAAAGAACTGTGGAATCTGGATGTAGATTGAACCATACGGTTTCTACTTTTTTGGTTTTTTCTTTTTTGAGGTTTTTCCCTCAACATGACTAATGCAGAAATATGTTTAACCTATATGAGCTGAGCAATATGTATAACCTATATCAGATTGCTTTCTGTCTTGGGGAGGGGGGAGGGAGAAAAATTTGGAACTAGAAATCTTAAAAAAACAAATGTTAAAAACTATCTTTACATGTAACTGGAAAATAATAAAATACTTTTATGATTAAAAAGTAAATGCTTATTAATATCTCTTGACTATCAATTGGGTAATGGCTCTTATTATTATACATTTTAATTAGTACCTTATAAATCTTGGGAATTAGATATTTATCAGAGAAACTTGCTGCAGAGTGTTTTTCCTAATTATCTACTTTCCTTCTCAGTTTAGCCACAGTTTTTTGGGATGCAAATTAATTTTTCTTACATATTCAAAATTTTCCCTTTTACTTTCTTTGATCCTCCCTATCCCTTTATTATTGGGGGTGTAGGGTGGGAGTTGGTAGGTAGACTATCAAGTATTTTATACATTCTATAGTTATTTAAAATGGAATTTTTCTTCCTATTTCTTCCTTCAGGTTTTTGTTGATGGCATACTGAAATATTGATCATTCATGCAGATTTATTTTAAATCCTGAAACTTTGCTGAAGTTATTTGTCTTAGCTGATTTTAGGTGACTCCTTAGGGTTAAGTAAACCATGATACCATTTGCAAAAAGCAACAATTGACTTTCTGTTTGCCTGTGCATAATCCTTCAATTTCTTTTTCTTGTCATATTGCTGTAACTTGCATTTCTACCACTATATCAAATATTTGTCATGATAATACACATCTTTGCTTTTCCCCAATCTTATTGGAAAAGCCTCTACTTTATCCCTGTGGCATATAATAAAGGCATTTGGGTTTAAGTAGTTACTACTTATATTAAGGAAAGGTCCACTTTGACTGGTTTTACAGGATTGGGTGTTGTCAGAAAGCAGATAAGATATAAATATATGTAGTTATCATATAATCATTTGGGGGTTTTGTTATTCCTATGATATATTGTGTTGCTAGTTTTCTTAACATTGCATCAACACCACATTTCTTGTATAAATACCTCATGTTCATAGTTTGTCATCTTTGTAATTGGTTGCTATATCCTTTTTGCTAATATTTTATTTAAAATTTCTGTGTCAATATTCATTAGGGATATTTACCTATAGTTTCTTTTTTCTATTTTTATTCCTCCTGGTTTAGGTATCAAGACATTATTGGATCATAGAAATAATTTGGAAAGACCCTTTTTCCTGGATTGTTCTTTTTTCTTTTCAGATACTTTATATAATATTGGAACATATAGCTTTAATTTGATATAATTTACCTGCAAAGTCCCCCTAGTCCTAAGTATTTTTTCTTTAAGATTTCTTTATTTCTTGTTTAATTTGTTTATCTGAGATCCAATCATCAAATTCTATTCTTATACTGTTATTCTGGGCACTTTATATTCTTATAAATATTTATCTATTTCATTTAAGTTTTCTGTTTTATTGGCATATAATTGAGCAAAATTGTCTCTAATAATTTTCTTTACTTCTTCATTTGCTATGAATTCCCTTTTGCATTTTGATACTGGCAATTTTGTTTTTTTCTTTCAAAACTCAAATTAGCTAATGCTTTATTTTGTTTTTTTAAATCATTTCTAGATTTATTAATACAATACTTTGCTTTGACTTTTGTTCATTTATTCTTTGATATTCAGAATTTATATTATGGTTTTTAATTAGGGTTTCACACTTGTTTCTTTTTTTCTTTTTGCAAGGAAATTGGGGGTAAGTGACCTTTCCAGGGTTACACAGCTAGTAAGTGTCAAGTGTCTGAGGCCAAATTTGAACTTAGGTTCTCCTGACTCCAGGCTTAGTGCTCTATCCACTGAGCCACCTAGATGTTCCATTTGTTTATTTTCTAGAGGTTTTTCCTAGTTGAATGCCTTTTAATACTTTCTTAATTTGCCCTTTATTAAATGTAAATTTTATTGCATTATGGTTATTAAAGGATGTATTTAGAATTTATGCTTTCCTCAATTTGTTTGTAATGTTTTTATACTGAAATATGTTAGTTTTTCCAAAGATGCCTTGCACTTTTAGAGTCTATACTTATGCACAGCTGAGCAATATGTATACTCCTTTCTATTTCTATTCAATAATTGCCATGAGTCTTTCATATTTACTTCTTATAGAATCCTATTCAGATCCTTAATTTTCTTTTTTTAAAATTTTTTTTGTCTGAAAAGGATACAATGAGGTTCCCCACTAATATATTTTTACTGTCAACTTCTCCCCATAGCGTGTTTAGTTTTTTCTTTAAGTATCTGAATGCTATACAATTCAGTACATTCAGGTTAAATATTGCTATTAATTTATTGTCCATGTTACCTCTCAACTTTGGTAGTTTCCCTATTTATTCCTTTTAATCAAGTTCATTTTTTTTCCCTTGTATGAGACTAGGGTTATCTCTTCACACTATTCTTGTTGAAAAGATGGAGAGCTTAACTAAACTTATTGTTGTTCATTCTTCATTTTTTAAGAGGACCAGAAACATTATGGTTACACGAAGCTGTCAGCCCCACTCTCTCTTTCAGAATCATTGAAGTCCAGGAGCAAAATGAAAGTCAAGATAACTGGCAATGGCACAGGTGTCTTCGATGCCTGACCACCTTGTAAGCACTCCATAGCACCAGCTTCAGTCACCTTCCCAGCCATTGGAACAAACTGTTCTCATACACCTATTCCACCAGGGAAAGCCTTTACATGCATGGTGTGGACATCCTCCTAACTCACCAACAGGACTGAATGCCTGTCAGTTATCCTCAATCTGGTTTAGCCTATGTGTTAAGAGAGTTTTACCAGGGTGTGGCCACTGTGCATGATACAACTCCTTGGAGCCATAGGTGAGTGTTGAGTGCCAGCTGGACAACAAAGGGGATAAGCAGCCCTGAAGAAAGATGGGCAAGCTTTCACACAAGAGGTGCTAGTCCTCCCTGGACACCCTTTACACCCTGTTGAGCCAAACAATAATACAATTAGATTAATTTGAAATTAATTGAATGCTCAGAATTAAAGAGAAACCATTAATGTCTCAATGTCAAATTGACAGGAGGGTCTGGTGTAGTAATATAGGAGTCTGGGTTCATTCCTGTGTTGTTAAACATTTTTAAATCACAAACTTGGATAAAGAGGTAGTATGTTCATAAAATTTGCTAATGGTACAAAACTGGTAAGAATAGCTACCATACCGGATGAGAGAGTCAGCAGCCAACAAAATCTTAATGGGCTAAAGCAGTGTGATAAATTTAATAGAATGAAATACAATATGAATAATGTAAATTCTCAATGCTTGGATTAATTTTAACTTCACCAGTACAAGATGGAGTGGTTACATAGAAGTCTGTCTGAACAAGATCTTGGGTTTTTAGTAGATTGCAATCTTTATATGAATCAGCTGTGTCATGTAGCCACCAAAAAAACTAATATAGTCTTAAGCTTCATTAAGAAAGGTATAGTTTTGCGAAATAAGAAGGTAATAGTCCCTCCATACTCTTCTTTGGTCAGAACACCTATGGAATAAGGTTTTCTGTTCTGGAAGTCACCATTAATGTATTTATTTACTTATTCATTTATTTTTGTTTTCTTTTGTTTTATTAAAAGTCGTAAGGGGGTAAAGAAGTTCACCATTAACATTTCCTGACATCTTTTCTCTTTATCCCAAACTAAAAATTTCATTTTAATAAACTAGGATTTTGTTTAGTGAACAGGCATGAAATATAAAAATAGCAAAAATAGACTTCAGTTTCTCTACAAAATAAGAGAGCTGGATAAGATAAAGAAACTGATGCCTAAATATTATAGCTCTTTTTATATTCTCTATCTCTTCACTCTGACAACTGAGGGTTCAAAGTTACTGTCCTCAGTGCCATTTGTTTCTTTTAAAATATTTTGTTGAAGCTCTTTTCTTTTTTACATCACTGTTGCTTCCCAATGATTCTCCTGAGGCACTCCCTAATGGGCTACCATCATTGAACCTCCATCACAATCAATAAGTCCTATCTAACAAAATAAATCAACATGCAGACCATGTCTGAAAATGTATACCTCATTCTGCATCAACTGTTCAACACTTCTCTGCTGAAAGGCAGGAAGCATGCTCTGCTGCTATCAAGTCATCTTGATTAGTAAACGCATTGATTGGAGTTCTGAAGTCTTTCACTGTTGTTTTCATTTCCATTATGGTAGTCATAATGTACATTGTCCTCCAACTTACTTTACTCTGTATTAGTTCATATGACTTCCCAAGTTTCACTGAATTTTTTCTATTTCTCATTTTTTATAATTTCTTATGCTGTTGCATGAAATTCGTTCTGGATGCCAATTCAGTAGGAATCCAGTTGCTTTTCATTTATTTGCTACTACAATCAGGTTTGCAAAAATATTTTGTACATATGGGACCTTTCTCTATATATGCAATTTCGTTTTTGTTTTTGTTTTGTTTTGTGGGGCAATGAGGGTTAAGTGACTTGTCCAGGGTCACACAGCTACTAAGTGTCAAGTGTCTGAGGTTGGATTTGAACTCAGGTCCTCCTGGGTCCAGGGCTGGTGCTCTATCCACTGCACCACCTAGCTGCCCCCTCTATATATGCAATTTCACTGGAGTATATAACTAGTAGTAGTATTGCTGGGTTTTTGCACTTTAATGATTCTTTAAATATAATTCTAAATTGTTTTCTAAAGTGGTTGGACCAACTCATAGCTCCACCAATAATACATTAGTGTGGCTACCTTACAACAGCTTTCATATTTTTTTGTCATTCTCAAGAGTTCGAGGCAAAATATGAGAATTTATTTAATTTGCATTTTATTATTATTAATGATTTGGAGAACTCTTTTTACAGTTGTTAGTAATTTGTATTTCTTCTTTTCAAAGTCTTCTGGAAAGGCAATGCCAAGATGGTGGTGAGATAGGAAGCAGTACAGCAGAGCTGTCCTTCACAACTCCTCCAAAAAAAACCTAGAAAGCATACCAAACAGGATCCTGATGGGGAGAACCAGAAAAAGGCAGAGTTGATATAGTTAAATAGACAGAAAGATGTGGACACTGGGGATGGTGGTGGGCTATGAACACTCTAAGTAAGAGCACTCTAGGGGCAAGGGAGAAGCTAAGCAACAGGGCAAAAGGAGGTCCCAGAACACATTAAAGCACAATCAGGCCCATAAGAGGGTACTACAATGGGGACAGGTGAAAACTGACAACTTTGTTGTCAGCTATCCAGTTTCAGGTTACCAATACAGGGTGGACTGAGAAGGGGACCTGTGCATCTGAGGGCTTTCTGTGTAGGGAAACATTATGTAACGTCTTGGAAAAAAAGGAGGAAGTTAAGAAGCCACTAACAGCAGATTGTAGGTGACATGGCTCCTAGGTGCAGAGTAGGGACTCATTCTCAGCATCTAGCCCAGTGTGCAGAGAAATAATCAGGGCAGGAGTCCCAGACCAAAGGGGAAGCTACAATTTTGTCACTCTAAAACAAAAGAGCTTTCCAGCTCACTGATAGAGGCTAAGTTCTATAGCAGTCTATTGTTGTTAAACCCGAACCCAGGTCAGGGAACTTGCAGAGCTTGGGAAGGGTTGGAGGGGGGGCACAGCAATCAGACTTTGCCCTGGATCAGATCAGGTTGGAAGCAATTGCAGACACCCAGCCTGTCTCTGAGAGCCTGAATTAACACAACACTCATTATCCCAAGAAAGAGATGCAATGCCTAGGACTAACACCAAGTCTAACATCAGGAAGTAGGCTGAAAGAATAGGAAAATAAAAATAATAACCTGACCATAATAAGATATTCTGATGGCAGGAACACTCAAGACACAAACACAGAAGAGGACTCCAAAACATCTACAAGCATTGCATCAGAAAAGTCCAAAAAAGCAAGAGATGCAATCCTGCTATTGTTATACATAACAAAAACATTCACTACATAAAAAACAAGGAAATTACATTTTGCTCAAAATAACTATAGATGACAAACCAATATCATTATTAAACTTTTGTGTTCCAAATGCCTTAGCATCTAAATTCACAAAGAAAATAATAATTAAAATACAAGAACACATAGATGGTAATATGATGGTGGCAGGAAATTTCAATGTGCCTCTGAGTTTTGGGCCCGTCTAACAGGAAGGTAAACAAAAAGGAAAATATAGAATTAAACAAATGGCTAGAAAAATTAGAGTTAAAAAACTTATGTCAAAACAGACTCTTGAGAAGAACAGGGTAACGGGGCGGCTAGGTGGCGCAGTGGATAAAGCACCGGCCCTGGAGTCAGGAGTACCTGAGTTCAAATCTGGCCTCAGACACTTAACACTTACTAGCTGTGTGACCCTGGGCAAGTCACTTAACCCCAATTGCCTCACTAAAAAAAAAGAAAAGAAAAGAAAAAAGAGAAGAACAGGGTAAAAAAAGAAGGGAAGGAGAAAGGAGAAAAGGATGGAGGGAAATTCATAGTTTGTAAACATAATTGTAAATGGGAATGGAATGAACTCACTCATAAAATAAAAGAAGTTTGAAGAATTATTAGAGACCAGAATACAACAATTTGTGGTTGTTTGTCCTTCATTCTCAAAGATGACAATGACATCAGGGTGATGTCATGATTCGCACTGAATTGGATTTAAGTGAGTGAGGGTTGTGCAAGATGATCAACCTCATTCACTCCTCCAGAGCCATCTGGGTCCAATGGTGAGATATATATATCAGGAAGACTGGAGATGGCCCTGGATGTTTAAGACAATTGGGGTTAAGTGACTTGCCCAGTGTCACGCAGCTAGTAAGTATCTGAGGTGAGATTTTAATTCAAGTTCTTTTGACACCAGGGCCAGTGCTATATCTACTATACCATCTAACTGCCCCCTCCCCCCAACTATGGGTAGTTCACAAGAAACACACCAAAAACAGAAAGGGCACACCCAGTTAAAGCAAGAGGTTGGAAAAGGATCTATTATGCCACATAAATAAGCTAAAGAAAGGGTAGCAATCACGATTTCAGACAAAGCAAAAAGAAAAATAGATCTAATTAGAAGAAATAATCAAGGAAATTACATATTGCTAAAAAGTAACAGAGAATTAATGAATTAATACCAATATTGATAGCATGGCATCTAAATTCTTAAAGGAAAAGTTAAATGAGTTATAGGAGGAAATAGATATTAAAACTATAAGAACTTCATTTTATCCCTTTCAGACCTGCATAAATCTAGCCCTCCAAAAGTTAAGAAGATGAATAGAATTTTAGAAAAGTAAAATATGATAGATATCTGGAGAATATTGAAAGGAATAGAAAGAAATCTACCTATTGCTAAGCTTCACAAAAACTAACAACATATTAGGGTATAAAAAAAATCACAAAAACACAGAAAAACATTTTTCTGACCACAATGCAATGAAAGTTACATTCAATTAAGAGCCTTTGAAGCATAGATTAAAATTATTTGAAGTTTAATAATCTAATCATAAAGAATGAGTGGATCAAAGAACAAAACATGGAAACAATAATTTTATTAAAAGATAATGGTGAGGGGCAGCTAGGTGGCGCAGTGAATAAAGCACCAGCCGTGGATTCAGGAGGACCTGAGTTCAAATCCGACCTCAGACACTTGACACTAGCTGTGTGACCCTGGGGGAGTCATTTAACCCTCACTGCCCTGCAAAAGAAAAAAAAAAAAGATAATGGTGAGACAATATACAAAAATTTGTGGGATGCAACCAACACGGTACTTAGGGGAAAATTTATACTTCTAAATGCTTATATCAATAAAAGAGATCAATAAATTGGGCATACAACTAAAAAAAAACCTAGAAAAACAACAAATTAAGACCTCCAATTAAACTCTAAAATAGAATTCCTAAAAACCAAAGGGGAGATTAATAAAATTGAAAGTAAAACATATCATTGAACTACTAAAACTAACAATTGATTTTATGGGTGGAAAACATGGCAAATTCAATTTTTAATAAAGAAAATCAGATTACCAGTATCAAATTTGAAAAAGGTGAATATGTAATCAATGATGGTAAAACAAAAGCCATTATTAGGATCTATTTTCCCAACTATATACCAAAAAACTGACAAACTTAATTAAATTGATGAATATTTACAAAAATATAAATTGCCCAGATTAACAGAAGATGACAGAGAATACTTAAATAACTCTATCTTATAAAAAAAAATGAAAAAAACAACCATAAATGAGCTCCCAAAGGAAAAAAACCCACAATTCCAGGACCAGACAGACTTACAAGTGAATTCCACCAAACGTGTAAAGAGCAACTAATTTTAATATTGTTATATAAACTATTTGAAAAAAATCAGTAAAGGTGATGTCCTACAAAGTTCATTGTATGACACAGATATGGTTGGATACTTAAACTAGGGAGAGCAAAAACAGAAAAAGAAAGCTATAGACCAATTTCCCTAATGGATATCAATGCAAAATTTCTTTAAGGTACTAAGAAGGAGATAAAAACAATATATCACAAAGGTCATAGAGTATGACTACCCTAGATTTACACCAAGAATACAAGGTTTGGTCCAATATTAGCAAAACTATAAGTATATCAGTACCAAAAATAACAAAAATCATATGATTATTTCAATTGTTGCAGAAAAAGCCTTTGACAAAAGAGAACACTCAGTCCTATTAAAAACACTAGAAATCATAAGAATAAGGGTAGCTTTTCTCTCTCTTAAAATAATAAAAAATAAATCTATCTAAACTAAGCACAAGCATTATCTATAAAGGGGATAAACTAGAAGTTTGTTGTTGTTTTTTAAATAAGATCAGGGTGAAGCAAGGATATTCATTATGACCATTCTTATTCAATATTGTACTAGAATTTCTAGCTATCATAATATAACAAGAAACAGAAATGGAAGGAATAAACATAGGCAGTAAGGAAACAAAATAATTGTACTTTGCAGATGATATGATGGTGTGCTTAGAAAATCCTAGAGAGCCAACTAAAAACTAATCAAAACAATAACTTCAAAAAAATCACTACATATAAGTCCACATAAATTATCAGCATGTCTATGTGTTACCAACAAAATGCATCAGGAAGAGATAGAAAGAAAAGTCTTATTCAATAACTGCAAACAATATAAAATACTTGACAGTCTGCCTACAAAGACACACGTAAGAACTATGTGCACACAGTTACAAAACTCTCTTCACAAATAAAAAAATCTAAATAACTGGAAAAATATTAATTTCTCATGGGTTAGCAGAGCCAAAGTAATAGAAATGACAATACAACCTAAATTAATTTACTTGTTCAGTACTTTACCAATCAAACTATCAGAGAATTACTTTATAGAGATAGAAATATTATAACGAAATTCATCTGGAGGAACAAAAGGTCAAGAATATCAAGAGAATCGATGAAAAATATGAGGGCACAGGGACCAGCCATACAAAATTCCAAACTATGCTACAAAGCTGTAATTATCAAAATATTTTGGTACTGGATAAAAACCAGAGTGATTGATTAATACAACAGATTAAGTACATGATACACAAGCAAATGGACATAGTAGCCTAATGTTTGATAAATCCAAATATCCCATTTATTGGGGCAAGAATTCATTATTTGACAAAAACTGGGAAAATGGGAAAGTAGTCTGGCAAAAACTAGGCACAGGACCACATCTCATATCATATACCAAGATAAGCTCAAAATGGGTACATTATTTAGACATAAAGGGTGATATTATAAACAAATTAAGGGAGCATGGAAAAAATACCTGTCAGATCTATAGATAAGGGAAGAGTCCATGATAAAAGAAATGACAGAGAGGTTCACAGGAGGAAAGATGAATAATCTTGATTACATAAAACTTAAAAAGTTTTTGAACAAACAACTAATGTAGTTAAAACTAGAAATAAAGCAGAAAACTGGGAGGGGGACTTTGCAGCAAATTTCTCTGAGAAAGGTTTCATTTCTCAAATATATAGGGAACTGAAGCTAAACTTATATGAATGAGAGCCATTCCCCAACTGATAAATGATCAAAGGATACAAACAGGCAGTCTTCAGAGGAAGAAATAAAAGCTCTTAATAGTCATATAAAAATGCTCTTAATCATTAAAGTAATAGTTTGGTTTCCTCATTGCCAATTCTAATACTTTCCATCCTTTTCCTTCTCTTGTTGCCATAGCTAGCATTTCTCCTACAATGTTGAATAATAGTGGTGATAATGGGCATTTTTGCTTCATCCTGATCTTAGTAGGAAGAATTCTAGCTTATCCCTATCACAGGTAATGCCTGCTGACGGCTTTAGACAGATACTTATTATTTAAGGAAAGTTCCATTTATTTCTATGCTTTTTAGAGTTTTTAATAGGAATGTGTTGTATTTTATCAAAAGCTTTTTCTACATCTATAGAGATAATCATAGGATTGTTTTTGGTTTTGTTATTGATATATTCAATTTTGCTCATGGTTTTCTTAATATTGAACAAGCCCCCCCCAAACTTTTTTAAAAAATATTGAACAAGCCCTGCATTCCTGGTATAAATCTCACCTGCTCATAGTTATGATTTTTGTGATCTATTGCTTTGATCTCCTTGCTAGCATTTTATTTAAAATTTTTGTACCAATAGTCATTAGGAAAATGGAATTTTTAAAAGAAGGATGCTATTTGTTTATTTAACAAATCTAATATAAGCACAAAAAGGAGATATTTAAAACTCAGGGGACAAATACATCCTTAGCCTTTCTCTGAGACCCTGGAATAACACAATATTTGAAACAAAAACTATAGAAATGACAAAGAGGGGCAGCTAGGTGGCGCAGTGGATAGAGCACCGGTCCTGGAGTCAGGAGTACCTGAGTTCAAATCCGCCCTCACACACTTAACACTTACTAGCTGTGTGGCTCTGGGTAAGTCACTTAACCCCAATTGCCTCACTAAAAAAAAAAAAAGAAAAGAAAAGAAAACTAAAAGCTGGTTTTATTTAAAGGCTAGTAAAATTGATAGACCTTTAGCCAATGTGATTTAAAAAGAAGAGGGTAGAAAATCAAATAACAGAACAGCAAATGAACAAGATGAAATCACAAAAAAAACTCCTTAAGGAATAGAAAGAATTATAAGAACTTATGCAATTACATGCTAACAAAACTAAGAACCAAAGGAAATAAAGAAATACCTTCAATATTTAAAATACCTAAACTTACTAAATACTAAATAGAAATCTTTAGTAATCCAATCTCAGAAAAAGAAAACAGAACTAACTGAAAAGAAATTATTAAAAAAAAAAAAACAACCAACCACCCTGATGGAGTCATGGGAGAATTCTTTCAAACTTTTAAAGAAACATTTAGTACCAATATTACATAAATTATACTCCAAAATTGAGAAAGAAAGCACCCTACCAGATTTCTATTATAAGACATATATAGTCCTAATACTTAAGTAAAGGATAAAGCACAAAAAGAGAACTATAGACTAATGTCACTAATGAATATCAATTCAAAAAACTGTCAAATGGCCGACAGAAATTCATCCGACATCATTCATTATTGACCAAATTGGATTCACCTGCTGCATAATAAATGCTGTTCTAGAAAACACAGCTTGGGCACAAAATTTCTTTCCTTTTAAAATCTCTTTCTCCTGGTCACTTGCAGAATTTTCTATTTATTGTTGGAATTGCTAAATTTGCAGCATAGGGTTGTTGTTTTTTTCTGATCTGTGGGTTGTTTTGATTGGAAAACTGTTTTCTCTGTTCAGAAGTTCTGTGAAGTTTTTTATTATTATTATTTCTTGCATTATGGTGTTTAAATTTCTGCACTTGCCTTATTCTTTTGGAAAACCTATAATCTTTAAGTTGTCTCTAAGCATGCTATCTTCAAGATCAACAGTTCTCTAGTTGAGTATTATTGTAGTACAAAATGTTGTTTAGATGTCAGTTCCAGTCTGAATATGCATCTGCCTTTTGGTTTTACTCAGCACTTGGAGAAGGAGTAGAGTTGACTTCTGTTAGAAATCTGTGGTTTGGCATATACAACCCTGCCAGAATGTGGTGTATAGTGGGGAAGGGAGTATTAGTTGAGTGCTTCAGGGGTTACAGATTAGCTTTCTCCATTGTTAGTTCATCATCGTTTTTTTACCACATTAGATTTCTTGATGTCCAGACCATGAAGACAGCTGAAAATGTTTTGCCTCTTGGACATAATTCCTATTTCAGAGAGGTTGGAGAAATCATGAGGATTGGAGAAAATGTCTAGTCCTTCATCTTGTTGATTAGGTCACACAGAACTCACTCAGATTATTTTGAATGAACAATCCTGATTTTGAAGAATAGATAATAAAATACCCCCACCCCTACCACCAAAGGTAGCAATTATAAGTACAGAATGTTGCATATACTGTCAAACAAGATTGCTTTGATGTTCTGTTTTGTCTAACTGACAATGGAGGGTGGGGTAGGGTATAATATAGCAAAATGACTAGTGTTAAAATGGCATTAATTATAACTTTTAAAAGAATACAACTAATTATTTCCCTACTTTACTAGTTTTTTTGACATTCTGAAACAAATTTACCTAAAATAAGGTATACCTCAAGGACAGCGGACTACTAGAACAGAATGTTGTATATACTATCAGAAAAGGTTTCTATATTGAATGTTTTTATTTGTTTAATTTGTCACAAGAGAATTTGTAATCTGGAGAGTGAGCAGAAAATTTTGTCTACTGACTTAAATAAAGGCATAAATAGCATGATCATCAGATTTTCACCTGGGAGGAATAGTTATAACATGAATGACTGAGAAAAGATCCCAAAGAATTTTGACAGGCACAAGAACTGATCTAAATCTCAGATGGCCCAGTTTACTGGGGTATGGCCACTGAGCATGCTACAGCTTCTTGAAGCTACAGGTGAGAGTTGAGTGCCAGGTGGACACCAAAGGTGGATGAGCAGCCCTGAAAAGGGCTCATCAAGGTGACCCACCAGAGGTCTTCTCTGAACACCATGGACACCCCAAGTGTTCAGGATACAAAGAAAGGCACAAAACAGTCCTTGTCCTTAGAAAGTGCTTGCCACTGTGTGATCTCCTGCAAGGTACTTAATGTCTTGGAGGTACCCCCCCCCAAAAAAAACCCTATTCTTTGCAGGATGGTCATCAATTTACATTGGTAGAGGGGGTTTTCTCGTTGAGAGTTCTTTACTATGATAAATCATAGGTTTCAATTAAATATAAACATATACATCTATGTATACATATATAAATATCTTTATGTCATATATTTATAGCTATATCATATATATCTATATCTATGTCTCTCCTCTACTTTTACTTTTCAAGTTCAAAGGAAGGAACTGAGTTTCCCAAGGACAAGTATTCTGGGCTGAAGAACTCGTGTGGGGTGGTGGGGTTGGGGTAGAGTGCTTGTCAGGGTTTAGAGGGAGGGTATATTTCTCTGTGCAGCACATGCCTAATTTTTCACAGAGAACATATTAAAATGCAAGGAGTGTGTGTGTGTGTGTGCTTGTGTGTGTGCGTGCGTGCACAAACCAATTAGCACTGTGATGACCTCTTTAAAGGATAGAGCATAATTAGAGTTGACTCTAAAATCTAGTATTGCATCATGGTTTCTCTAAAACACTCCAAGATGTGCTGAGAAGCTCCCCAAATATCATATCTCACCTGAGGCAAGGACAACACATAGAGATAATTAAGAAAACACTCAAGTGAGAGCAGAACTAAGCCAACCTGGGTCCAGATATAGAGTAAGCACAAACCAGACCAGGCCTGTATGACACCAAGGAGGCTGCAAAGGCTGGCGATCCAAGGCGCAGACCTAAGCACGAGAATTATTCACCCAGAGTCAGGCCAGGAAGCCAGGACTGGAGCAGGAGGAAGAGGGCGAAGAGTAGCAGAAAGCTGATCTGTTGTCTAGCTCAATCTGTCTTCCCAAAATGTAGATTTTTCAACATGGCAGTAGATAGGGCGCTGAATTTGGAGTCAGGAGGACCTGGGTTTGAATCCTGCTTCAAAGACTTGTTAGTTGTGTGTCCCTGGCAAGTCACATAACCTCCCTGTGCACCAGTTTCCTCATCTGCAAAATATGGGGATTAGACTTGATGGCTTCTCAGGCTCTGTCCAGCTCTAACTCTCTGATCCTCTGATCCCTCTTCCAACTCTATGATTGCTGTTCTGATCTGGTGAGAGATTAGGGTTCACCTTGCCTCTCTCTGATTCGGCTGTGTTTGTCCATGACTATCTATACAGAACATGTGCAAGTTTCTCTATTCCTATGGCAAAGGAATAGTCAATTGATATCATATACAGCCAGATGGCACAGTGGATAGAGCGCATAGCCTGGTAGGAAGACTCCTCTTCCTGAGTTCAAATTTGGCCTCAGATACTTACTAGCTGTGTGACCCTGGGCAAGTCACTTAACCTACTGTTTGCCTCAGTTTCCTCATCTGTCAAATGAGCCGCAGAAGGAAATGACAGACCACTCCAGTATCTTTGCCAAGAAAACCCCAAACGGGGTCACAAAGAATCTGTCAAGACTGAACAACAACAACAACAAACAACAGCCATATATAGAGCTCAGTCAGAGAGGAGAGGGAGCGAAGTGGCCTCTAAAACAAAGTTTCTGTTATGGTGTGATAGAGACCTAGACAGAGTTTTCTAGATGCCATTTTTAATGCCAGAATCAATTGATAAATTGATCAACAATCATTTATCTATTAAGCGATACAATGTACCTGGGCACTGTGTTAACACCACCACCACCACCACCCCCCCCCATATAAAGAAAAAGTCCCTACCTTCAAGATTCCAATGGAAAGACAACATATACAAAGACTAATTCTTCCATTATGGGCACCTGTAGTTAAAGATTCCATATGCAAATTACCTATTGCCTTAGGGTCCCTTGGGAAGTGATCAACATAGCTCTCAGAATTGCAAAGTATGGGAGCCCCCTGCTGTACTGGTGTTCTCCCCGAAAAGTCCAGGGAAGCCTGCCCAGAGGAATTGGCAAATGCCAGAGCCTTTAGGCTGGCGTCTCTGAGGGGGGGACCACACAGGTCTGCTGTACGCAAATGGCATTTCTAATTCCTTTCAGTTGCTGGCTGAATGTGAAAGCACCCAGACTTCTTTTCTTGTGCTCACAGGTGCTTCATACCAAATGTGAAGGGCCAGCTGTCTAGCTGAGCCTCATTGACAGATCGATTATTCATAGGGCCACCACCCTCTCTGTTCCTTAGGGGGAGGCCACAAGAGTAGTGTAATTCTGGGGAATCCTGGGAATGTTATATAGCCCCCAAGGTCACTTCAATGTCCTAGACGAGGAGGAGGAGGAGGAGGACTGGTGGTTTAAATTACCATTGGTTCTTCAAAAATACTTGAGACAGGTTGAGATATTTTTGTATCTGCCCAGGAAGCGAGGAAAGGCAGCATGAGGAAGTCTTTAGGACACACAACCTCTACTCCCAGAGGCTGCTCTCTCTGTCTTGTCTACAACCTTAGGTAAGTCATTTCCCTCTCACGGCCTGGATTTCCTCATTTGTATGAGAGGATTGTCCCTGGACCCAAACTACTGCACAGAAATGACAGAGGCATATCGCACCTTGAGCTCCCTGGAGTGACTGCTACACAAATACAAAGAAACCTTATCCTCCTTCCTGTGGTATCCTTCTCTGCTCTGTAAATAGCTCCCTACATGTACAGGTATACCTCATTTTACACAACTCTTGCTCTCCTACGTTCATGAACCTCTCAGTCCCCTCACCTGATCATCACCTTTCATCATTCCATCTTTTCCCTATGTCTCGAGATGGCTAACCATATTCTTTGTCCTCACCACGACCTCTAGTCTCTCCAGCTCTCAGTGCTTTCTCAGACCATCAATCCTTGCAATGGCTACACTCTCGCTCCTTCACTGTCTCAACATCTTAGTGAATCAGTTCAATTCTAACCTAATAATAATGCTAATAGCTGGCATCTTCATAGTTCTTTAAGGTTTGTAAAGCACTTTCAATATGTATTTCATTTGATTGGGGTATGTTGTTGTTATCTGCATTTTATAGAGGAGGAAACAATCTGAGAGAGGTAAAGTGACTTGCCCAAGGTCACAAAGCTGATGAGTGTTTGAGGCAAGATTTGACTGGACTCAGGTCCAACATTCTTTCCACTGTCCATCTAGTGGCCTCTACATTCAAATCTCTGGGCCCCTTCTCCTTTCACCCTTTACCATTTACTTGCCAAACCCCAACCTTAGATTACTCTCACTAACTGCCTCCTTTTATTCTATTCATGTTCTGCTGTACAGAGCTAGAAAAAAATCACAAAATCATTCTGACTCGGTGTACCACAAATTTGTATAATCTCAAATTTGTATAATCACCTTGGCCCTTACTACAACAAAAAAATCCCTTTATACCTCCCTAATAGATTGACTCATCACAGTAGTTATTTCAAACCCTTTTGTTCCTCCTTAATCCTGTGTCAAACCCTCCCTTCACTCTCTCTTATTTCACTGAAAAAAAATTGAGGACATTTGCAAGAGTTCTTCCTCATCTCACATCACTCAGAAATCTTCCTCCACTATCTCCTCCTCCACCCTTGTCTCACATGAAGAAGTGGCTCTTCCCCTTTCCTAACCAAGCCCTCTACATGCATCCTTGACCCCCATCCCATCTGGTCTTCTCTAGAAGATCACCCTCACAGTCATCCTCATTCTCTCAAATCTTCAGTCTTTCCCTGCTTCCAACAAACATGACCATGTCTCCCCCATCCTTAAAAAAATGACTTGATCTTCCATTCTCTCCAGCTGTCATCCTATATTTCTTCTCCCTTTCTTCGCGAAACTCCTTAAGGAAAGCTGTCTGCATTAAGGGCCTTCATTTCTTTTGCTTATTGCTAAACCCCCTAAAATCTGGCTTCAGATTTCTTTGTTCCTGTTTAAAGTTACTAACTGGGGCAGCTAGGTGGCACAGTGGATAGAACACCGGCCCTGGAGTCAGGAGTACCTGAGTTCAAATCCGGCCTCAGACAATTAACACTTACTAGCTGTGTGACCCTGGGCAAGTCACTTAACCCCAATTGCCTCACTTAAAAAAAAAAGTTTGTTATAAAGTTACTAACTGATTTCTCCAAAATAACCAAACCTAAGGGCCTTATCCCAACCCTCAACCTCCTTGAACTCTCCTTGAACAACCTTTCCCTCCTCTCTTTGATATTCTTTCTTCTCTAGGTTTTCATAACAGTCTTCTCTCCTGGCTGTCTTCCTACCTGACAGTTTCTTCTCAGCCTTCATTGGTGTATTTTCATCCAGGTCACCCCCACTAACTGTGGGTGTCCCCCAAGGTTTAGTCCTAGGTCTTCATTTCTTCCTCTACTATCTCACTGATTGATTACATCAGCTTTCATAGATTCAGTTATCATGTCTATGGAGATGATACCCAGATCTACATATCCAGCCCTATTCTCTCTTCTGGGCTCCAGTCTCATGTCACCAGCAACCTTCTAGAAATTTGAAGTTAGATATTCCATAAGCATGTCAAGATAAAAATGTCCAAAACCGAATTTATTATCTTACTCTAAACCTTCCCTCTTCCTGACTTTGTAATTTCTGTTGAGGGTACTCCTCACTACCACCCCCAGTTATCCAGGCTCAAAAACTCAATGTCATCTTTGATTCTTCGCTCACTTTCTTGCCACATACCTAACCTATTTTCAAGTCTTGTTTCTATTTCACATTTCTGATATATGTCCTCCTGCCTCTACCCACATAGCAATAATTCTGCTTCAGGGCCTCACCACTTACTGTCTATATTATTATAATAGCCTTCTGGTTAGACTTTCTCCCTACTCAAACTGAGCCTCCACTCGGCTTCCAAAATGATTTTCCGAAAAGAGCAGATCCAACTACATCACTCCCTCTGCTTAATAAATTGTAATGGCTTCCGACTATCTCCAAGACCAAACATCACATCCTGTTCTGGGTGCTTAAAATCCTTCAAAACCTGTCCACTATGTACTTTTCCAATTGTCCTATACTTTATTCCCCTCCACACACCCTGCAATCCAATTCCATCAGCTTCCTCGCTTTTGCTCCCACATGACACTCCATCTTCCAAATCTGTACCTCTACACTGGCTGTCCCCCATACCTGGAATGTCATTCTTAACATGGGCTTCAAAACTCAGCTTAAATGCTACCTTCTTCAGGAAACCTTTCCCAGTCCCCCAAACTACTAGTGCCTTTGCTCTGAGATTAGCTTCCATGTATAGTGTGTGTATATATACATACATATATGTACACGTATGTGTATATGTGTGCATAAAACAAAAATTTATATGTATATTTCACACATATGTGTATTTTATTAGTTAGTTTTCCCAATTAGAATGTGAGATCCTTGAAGCCAGAGAGATTGTTTTTGCATTTTTTTGTCCCCTAGCACTTATTCCAACACATAGCACTATGCTAAGGAATCATGTGCTAAATAATCATTGACCATTATAGAATCATAGAATTTTAGAGACATTATAGATCTTATGATCTTTGATTTCGATCTCTTCTAGCCAGGCTGGTGAGACCTTAAAACCATTTCACAATTGAGACAAATGAGATTCAAAAAGCTGAATTGGCTTAACCAAGATCACACAGCTAGTAAGTGGAAAAGAAGGGATTGGGATCCATGTTTCTTACTTCCTAATGCCAAGCTCTTTTTATTACATCATAGAGTACTGACACTAGGAAATGTGATCCAGTTAGATTACTGACCAGGAAGGAAGGCCTGGGGTTTGCAGAATAATTGAACTCTCATGGATTATTCTGAGCAAAGAGAAATGCTTATGGAGTAGGGAGTGGGTAGGAAATAAACTAGAAGAACAATACAAATTGGTATTATACCCAATAGGAAGTACTTATCATAAATGATTAGTGAGTTCAAAGAAAAGAATTCAGTTTCCCAAGAACAAGCTTATGGAACTCAATGGGAGATTACTGTGTATGAATCATATTTGTATAGATTATTGTATTTTTAAATTTCTCAAATCAACAAACATTTATTAAGTACCAGGCACTGTGCTAAGCACTGAAGATACAAAAAAAAAAGACCAAAAAACTCCCTTATCACAAGGAGCTCACAGTCTAATTGAGGAAATAACAGGCAAACAACTATGAAGAAACAAGCTACATACAGGATAAATTAGAGATAACAGAGGGAAGGTGCTGGCATCAAGGTGGATGAGGAAAGGATTCTTATAAAAGGTGGGATTTTAACTGGGACTTGAAGGAAGCCAGGGGAGCCAGGAGATGGAGATGAGCATTGCAGAGAGAGAGAGAGAGAGAGAGAGAGAGAGAGAGAGAGAGAGAGAGAGAGAGAGAGAGAGAGAGAGAGAGAGAGAGAGCATTGCAGGCATGAGGGACAGCCAATGAAAATGCCCAGTGTCTGGAGATGGAACATCTTGTGGTAGTAATAGTAAGGAGGTCAGTGTTAGTGGATTACATAGTATGTGTAGTATGTAAGGTGTGATTAGACTGAAAATGTAGAAAGAGGCCAGGCTTAAAGGGCTTTGAATGACAGAGGATCTGATATTTGATTCTGGTAGTGATAAGAAGGCACTGGAGATTATTGAATAAGGGGATGACGTGGTCAGATGCTCCTGAGAAGGGGCAGTCGGGCAGGTAGGAGAACCAGGAAAGGATAGTGTCATGAAAACCTAGAGGAAAGAGAGTATCAAGGAGAAAAAAGTGACTGACAGTTTCAAAGGCAACTGAGGTTAAGAAGGATAATTGAGAAATGGCTGTTAGAGTTGGCAGTTAAGAGATCACTGGTAACTTTGGAGAGAGCAGATACGATTGTAGATGGCCTTCTCAAGGAGTTTAGCCATGGGTGGGGAGAGGGGGAAGATATGGAATGACAACTCCAATTTTAATGGGATTCTAAGGTGAATCCTTCCGTAAAACAAATAATCTTTTTGTACCAGGAATGATCTTCCCTACCCGACAATTTACCTTTTGTGCTAAACTGCATTTCCATTTATTGGGTTTACTTGGAGTGAGGGGTCTCTGTATTTATTTCTTTTCTGGTTGTTGTAGCAGTATTCAAAATAGGATTTATCATCATGAAAGAGCTATTGAATGGACAGAATGTTTTCTATTGATGATGATGAAGGCGAGGAGAATGGTGAATTATTATACTACTGTGCATTATTTCTGTGCATACAACAATCATTTCCATTAATTCCTTTGTTTGCAAGTCCTTACAAGTTAATACCATAAAGAATTTACCCAATAAATGTCCCTTGTTCATTTACATTCACTAGGGAAATACCTGATAAGGATTGGAGGTAGTGAGGAGAGAGGTTCTCTTTGGTCAAGGTGTATACCAGAAATCATTTAAAATTTATTTTTCCCCTTATGATCATAACAATAGCTAGCATTTACATAATTCTTTAAGATTTACAAAGTGCTTTATGAATATTCTTTCATTTAATCTCACAATTTCTGTAAGGTAGGTGCTACCATTTTACAGTTAAGAAAACTGAGGCTGAGAGGTTAAAGGATTTATCCAGAACCGAACAGCTAATGAGTGTCCAAATCTCTTCTGGAGTCAGGCAGGGTCTTATAAGGTATTTGTTTCTATTCTCACTCCTTTTCATTTTTTCCTTATGCCCCCAACCAACCTCTAGCTTTTCTTTATGCTTGCAAACCCTACTTCCCCAACTATTTCCCTTTGTACTCTTCCCACATCTATCTAAATTCTGCCCATTCTTCAAGGACTAGCTCAATCCCTTACCTTTTTTCCCCAACCCTAGCCTAGGGCACAATGACCTCTTGTGTCTCTGAACTCCTTTTACTTTACTGCCCACTCAAATGTCTCACATCTTCTCATTGAACTCCATATACTTGTTCCTGGAAAACAGGACTCTTTCCTTTGAACTCAATAACCATTTATGCTTTGTACCAGTTAGTGGGTATTTATCACTATTGCCTTGTATTGTCCTACTCCCTACTTCATGACGCTTTTAACTTTTTAGTTTAAAACTTTAGTTTTACAGTTTTAACATAGTTTGGAGGTATGTCAGGTCCTATGTCCACTATCTGGGCAAGATTAATGCCAGATTTCATTCACATCACTGACTGGACTCAACCTGGAAGGAGGATTCTGGAAAAGATTTCAACAACATGTCTAACACAGAAAGTGGCTTATGGTTAGCCTAGAAAATTCAATTAATTGGGAAACAGTTCATCTGAATGTCTCACTCTTCTAGCATTGCGGATAACTGAAGAGTCATTGCAGCATAGCTTCAAGGGCCCATAGTGACCAGTCAGAGAACTACATTCCCTCAGGACTGTTAGCCTCCCAGGAGACTTGTAGCCAAGATGGAAGACTATGTCCAGAGGTGTGGATTTGGGGGAAGAGGAGAGCCAAAGAGAAAGGCAGAGGAGTGGAGCTTTTTAGGAAATTGATTTCATACTCTTTATAGCTACAAATCTCTAGGCTTGTGATGGTCCTCAGGGAACTCTGGCTGTAGTCACTATGGGTCTTGGGAGCCACAATGGACAGTTTCATCTCCTCCCCTTTGTCTCTTTAAGGCTGCCCTTAATATTTAAACTGTTTCCACCTGAGAACATTTAGAGGAAAGGAGAAGAGATACAGTATGATTTTCCCTGCCACATAACCCAAATGGTGACCATGACTCCAATGACAATAGACCTTTTGAAGTAAGGTTGGGTATAGTAGAAGAGACCCTGCCTGGCTTAGGGAGTTCATAAAATGATAGAATCCTAGAATATTAGAGCAGGAAGGAACCTAATATTCATGGAATTACAGCATGTTAAAACTCTAAGGATCATAGATAGATAGAGAGCTGGAATGAACCTTAGAGGCCCTATCCAACTGCCTTATTTTATAAATGGGAAAACTGAGGCACAAAGAAGGGGCGACCAATTTCACACAGGGCAGATGTGGCAGAGACAGTCCAATGCCTTTTTGCTCACGATGTAACGCTGATATGTTTAGAAAAGTGAATAAGCAGCTGCTTTGTAACAAGACCTGGGTGTCTCTAAAGGACATTGCTCTTTGTGACTCTGCATTGAATCCCTAGTTATCTGCAATGCTAGAGGAGTGAAACATTCAGATTAACTGTTTCCCAGTCAATTGAATTTTCTAGGCTAACCATAAGCCACTTTTTGTGTTAGGCCACGTTGTCGAAGTCTTTGCCAGAATCCCCCTTCCAGGTTTAGTCAAGTCAGTCATGTGAACTCTGGCATTAATCTTGCCCAGATAATTGAGAGTCACCATTCTGAATGGCAGTTCTCATTGTCCTATTGTCCTGTCTTGTAGATGTAGTTGTGGAATGTGCAGGAGACTGAGCTGATTATAGACTAGGCCCTGGTCAGGACACAGCCTGGCCATTGAGTTGTGAATTTTGTTTTTGCCTCACCAATTGCTTCATGTGAGCTCATTGCTACTCTCTTCTAATAGAAGCAAAAAGTTCCAGTTAACTGAGGTCATCAGATTCTGGCTAATAAAGGCTTTTCCGAACAGCGACTCAAGTGTGCCACAAATGGGGAAAACTCAACGCTTCATACCTGGGCTAAGGTGTGAATAAACTGAAAGGACCAAAGGGTACTGATTCTTTCCTCTCAAAAAATCATCCTGAGGAATCAGAGACAGACTAGTGTGGTAAAAACAACACAGGACTAGAATATGGGGGACCCAGATTTTAATCTTGGCCTTGTGATTAACTCCTTGGGTGGTCTGGACCAACTTGTATAGCCTCTCCAGGGCTCTGTCTCCTCATCCAGAAAGCTAGGGGGTTGAAGCTAGGGATTAGCAAACTATAACCTAAGGGTCAAAATCAACTAACAGGTGAGCTGAGAATGGTCTTTACATTTTAAAATGCAACATATCATTAAAAATGCAAATGTCATTCTTAGCTCACTGGGGTTTGGCCCCCATGGGGAAGAGTTTGTTGACCTCAATGACACTAGACAGTCTTTAAAATTCCATTCAGTTCTGATAGTCTATGAATTTCTATGGCATTCCCATTTCATGTCTTCTGCTATATTATTATCTTCTTTTCTTCTACACATTATTGCTGTTATATTATTATCATCCTCAAATTCTTCTTCCTCTTCTTTTTTGTCCTCCTCTCCCACCTCTTCCTCTTCTCTTCCTCATCCTCCCCCTCCCCCTTCCTCTCCTCCAGGTGAGAGACCCCATTGGAGCCAGACCCCAAGCACTGGAAGGTCAGTAATTTCTATTTATATGCAAAATTGGTTGTGCCTCCCTAGTTAGTGGCAGCTCTGTCTGTTTGATGTTAATGAGTTTGTGAACCTCATGAAAACATAAAAGACCAGGGTCTTCCAAAGAGGAAAAATATGAAAGAAAGGGCCATCAAAATGGGATTGAAATCTACCTTGAAACTCATCAGCTCCTCTCTCCAGGTCTCCCAAGAAGGCCCTCTTTTATCCAATTGAAGAAATCAAAATAAAATGCCAGCCCTTTAATTTTCTGTAAAATAAGCCCAGCTGATTTGTCAAATCACCTTAGACAAAGAAAACTAGAAACTGGGCCAATCAAAGTGTGGAAAGCTCCACCTTCAATCCCTCCTCACCCATTAGGCTGCCCTTAGACTGGAGCCCCACATTTCTCCCCCTTATGGAAGTGTTGCTTCTGTAATCAATTTCAAATAGCCTCTTACGGAAGGATGCAAATCTCCACTTTCCCTTAATAAAGCATTTTAGAAGATGGATGTACTGATCTGATATTATTTAATGGAAAGTGGTCTCTTTTTAATCTGGAGATACAGGGGTGTTAGTAACAGGCTGAATCAAAGGCCCAGTCTCTTTCTGTTCCTAATTATCAATAGTGTTTTATAATCTTATTAATATTGATACACAGTATACTGAAGATCTGTTAACGTATAATGTATGTGGAAGATAATTAACGAGATCCGAGGCAGATCAATCGCCTATTTGACAGCAAACGGTGTGTGGCTTATAAATTATACATATTCTAGGTATTGCTAGAAATGTTTAAAGTTTCAGTCCAATCTTCTAGTACAGCACTGGGGAAACTGATGAACTGAAAGGTATGGTCCCTTGCCTGTGAGGCGCATACTGTGCACTCTGAGGAATAACTCTTACTTAAGAATCAAAGACTCCCATTAACCGCCAAGATCTCAACACAGCATAAAAACACACCTTCTCCCTGTGAAGTGTAGAAAAACAAAAGGTGAAATCTTGTAAGAAAAGAGATGATTAATAAAAGGGGAAGTAATTTGCCTTTTGATTTCTGAGAGAAGGTAGTAGGTTGAATGTTCCCAGTGACAGAACTGAGCCTACCTGATAGCAGTGGTCCTTAACGGGGTGAGACTTTCTGCTGCAGTAAATACGATTAATAATCCAAATTAATATTGCATGTTGGACTAGGTCTGAGAGCTCAAAAGCTCTCAGCAGAATACACTCTGGGGACTCTGTGTGTGTATGTGTATGTGTGTGACTGGAAAGAGCACTAGACTTAGGAATCAGAAAATTTAGGTTCAAGTGCCTACTTGGCACTGACTAGCTATGTGAACTTAGGCAACCTGAGAGCCTCTGGGCCTCAGTTTCTTCCTTTGTGAAATGAAAAGGTCATCTTTCAATTCCTTTCTAATTCCAAAAATATAAGACTCTAGACCAGGACTGTCAAATATGGGGCCACAAACCCTTCTGATGGGGACCCAACCAGATTAAAATGTGATTAGAAAGTGTTTACCAAAACAAATAAAGAACACTAAAATGTAAATAATATTAATTTGTGATTTTCTAAGTCAGTATGTAGCCCACAGGGATGTTTCTATTTGATCTTCGTATCAGCACTCAATTATTTCTTCTTCATTGCCTTATAGGGACATGGAGGCCAGGGGTAGGAGTGGGGTGCTCAGGATGGCGAGTGGGGTGGTGGAGAAAAAGGAAGAAAAGAACTTTTGGCTCAGAAGCTGGCCCTAAGCATGTGACAGAGATGAAAGTGGCCAAGGTAATTTCCCAAGGAACAAAATTTATGATGATTAATAATTCACCTGGTAGCTGGAACCTCAGAGAGTCACACTAGTTCAGATTTCAAAACATTCATTAAATTTGACTGAAGAGAGGGATGCTAGCTGCTGAGTGCTCAGATCAACCTCAGAGACAGCAGTTTCAGTGGAATAGGACCCTACAATGCCTAGCCTACAGGTGAGATGTAGGGGAAAGTATGGATTTAGACTCAAAGGTCCTGAGCTTGAATTCTGACTACACTTTGTGACTTTGGGCCAGTCACTTAACTTTGGTGGCTCTCAGTTTCTTCATTTGTACTGCAAGGAGGAGACTGTACTAGATGACACTGAAGGTCCTCTCCAGCTCTAAATCTGATCCTAGAATAGTACTGTGCTATAAGAAATGAGCTCAATGATCTTAGGAAAACATGGATAAGCTTGCAAGAAATAATGAAGAGTGGGCAGCTAGGTGGCAGTGGATGAGCACCAGCCCTGAATTCAGGAGGACCTGAGTTCAGATCCAGCCTCAGACCCTGACACTTACTAGCTGTGTGGCCCTGGGCAAGTCACTTAACCCCAATTGCCTCACCAAAAAAAAAAAAAAAGTATACAAGAAATATTGAAGAGTGAAATGAGCAGAACCAAGAGAACATTGTATATAGTAACAAGATTAAGCACAACTTTGAACCACTAAGTCTTTTTGACTATTATATATATATATTTAAATGTCCAAATTAACTACAAAGGACATATCTATACCCAGAGAAAGAACTGATAAATAGAGGTATATATAGAATGAGTTTACATTTATATACATATTTCTGTCTAATGGTAGCCATCCCTAGGGGTGGAGGAAGGAAGAAAAAGGAATTTACATGATAAATTTATTATATATTTAAAAGAAATACAAAGTGGTACACAATAGATTTGCAATTTCATGTGCAACCATACTTTTTATTATACTATGTTATAGAAATGCTTGTTTTATTCCAGAAATTAAAAATAAATAAACAATGTATTATTGGGGGGGGGGAATGTAATCCTAAAATCTTTTCAGTGCTAACATTTTAAGAGTTCTCTGCTTCATCCAGAGTGGGACTTCAGAGTCAATCTTTCCTTGGGGATAGGAGAGCTCAATTCCAAATGATTATTTTACTAATAGAGGCAGCTCAGTGAGGGAGAATACACTCCTCTGGGGATCAGATTATGATGGGTTTCAAAATGGATGTCCATAGACACTTCAAACAAAGCATATCTAAAAAAGAACTTTCCCCTTAAGCCTACCTCTCTCAAACTTCCCACTATTTTCAAGGACACTCCCTTCTTCTAGTCTCCTAGATTTGTAATCTTGGCATTATCCTTTACTCCTTTCCTTATCTATCTAATCAACTACCATTTCTACCTTACTAGCTTCTCTTTTATGGATCTCCTCCCTTCTCACACAGCCACTACCTTGGGTCAGGACCTAATCATTCTTCTTTACTATCTGTTATTTGGCCTCTTGACTTCAAGTCTCTCTCCACTCCCATCCATTCAATTTTCATTAAACACAGATCTGACCATGTTGCACTCCTACTCAGTAAACTCTAGTGGCTCCCTATTGCCTGTAGGATACAATATAACCTCCTATGTTTGTCTTTTGAAGCCATTTACAACCTGGCACTGCTCTATTTTATTGTTTTGTTTTGTTTTTTGGTGTTGTTTTTTTTTTTTTTAGGCAATGGGGGTTAAGCAACTTGCCCAGGGTCACACAGCTAGTAAGTGTCAAGTGTCTGAGACCGGATTTGAACTCAGGTACTCCTGAATCCAGGGCCGGTGCTTTAACCACTGCGCCATCTAGCTGCCCCCACTGCTCTATTTTAACAGACTCATTATACATGAATCCATCCCCAGACACTAGTAAGTGTCAAGTGTCTGAGGTCAAATTTGAACTCAGGTTCTCCTGAATCCAGGGCCAATGCTTTATCCACTGCACCACCTAGCTGCCCCCAGTTTATATTCATTTTTTCTCTTTGTCTCTGTCTTTTCTTTCCCACCTTTCTATCTCTGTCTTTCTCTTTTCCAAGTATTTATATGACTACCTCTTCAGTCAATTCAACAAACCATTGTTAAGCTTCTACTATGAGCTGCAGGGAGTACTATGCAGGGAGCTGAGGGAGAGTCAACTATAAGACTTCTCAAAGAGTTTACAATCTAGTGAATAATATAATAGACCACCATTAAATATTGCTTTAGGTTATAAAGCACTTTCCCTGCAGTCACCTTGAAGGTAAATAGTACAAATATTATTACCCTAATTTTACAAATGAGTAATTTGATATTAGAAGACCTGAGCTAAAGTCTTTGGCTCTGCTACTTGCAACCTATATCAGTCACTTCTTTTCTGGACTTGTGTTTCTTCATCTATAAGATGAGTGTGTTGAACCAAGACACCCTGCTATGGCCTCTTGCAGCTTCCAAGTCTATGACTGTGTGACCAGCCCACTGTGGCCTAATAAAAGATCAAACCTATGTATTAGGATCACAGCTCTAGAGCTGAAAGGACCTCCGCATTTTATAGATGAGGAAGGTGAGACCCAAAGAGGAGAACTGACTAGCCTGTGGTCACAAAGCTAGGAACCCAGATGCTCTGACTCAAACTCCAATGCATTTTCCAGTGAATCACTTCTGGTTTTTTACCTTTGTAGCCCCGGCACTTTTTGCAGGGCCTGACACATATTAAGTACTTAATAAATGCTTGTTGACTGATTGGTCAAGTCCTGTACTCTCTACTATATAAAAATAAGAGGAGTGCCTGCAAAATGCTATGAGAACTCAGGGAATATGAACTACTTGAGAACTGTTTCTATATTTATCTCTGTATCTGCAGTTTTTAGCACAGTACTTGGCACATATAGGAACTTAATAAATATTAGCTGAATTAAATAGAATTGAATCTGAGAGGAGGAAGCGACCACTTATGTCTCATGGCTCACATAAATGAGAGTGGGCTTTCTGGAGGAGGTGGCAATTGAGCTGGGTCTTGAAGGTTAGATTAAGATTTCAACAGGAGGAGCTAAGGGATTAGGGCATTCCAAGATCTGCTTAATCAATATTATCCTCAAACAAAAGTTCTTCATGAATGCTAAATATTGTTTGCTCCTGTGCTGAGCTGCATTCATTAGAGCTCATAGGGAGAAAGAGCTTCCAGGGGAAAAGAGAACCCCACATTATAGAATTTTCATCTTTACTTTTTCTTCCTTCTGGGTCAGAAACTGCAAAGTGAGTTTCTTCAGTATGGCCAAAGTGAGTCTCTTCTGTTATGGAGGTGGGGAAAGGCATAAACTAGGTTTAACGTTTTTGGAGAAAACAACAGTTGTACTTGTTCTCTATCCTGACAAATTCATGCAGCAGCCTTATAGCAACACCTTGGCTTCATTCACCACAGCCACCATTTAGCACCAGTTACGATTCACCCAGATGTGAATGGGATCATTAGCACCCCACAGCTATGCCAGAAGTTGTGGCCAAATTGGAATTTAAGGAACACCAAACTTGAAGTCCTATTTAATTTTTAACTCCTTCAAACAATGGGATTTCAGCACCCCAGCTCCCCTTTCTGAGTCCCCTCCTTAGCCTATCAATTCATTGTAAATAAATAGATGGAGAGGTTAGAGATCAGATAACCAGCTGGCTGGCCGGGCTAGAGAGGGCAAAGGAACTTGATGGAGGATTGCTTTTGCCAACTCCCTATTCTTTCCCTAACCACATTTTACCCTTTTTCTTTGTTTGTCTTATGGGACAGTTGAATGCTCCTTAACACAATGTTCAGTCCTAATTAGAGGAGGAGGAAAATGGATTAGCAGGTAAATTGAGGAGCTGCAAGAGAATTTATAAATACTAAGGACTGCCAAGGAGGGCTGAAAGGCAGAGGAAAGGAGACACCCTTTTCTGGGAAATAATTCACAGAAAAAGTCCCATCCCCCCCCCCCCAACAAAAAAGGAATGAAAAGAAATGAAAAGAAAAATGTGCCAGGCAGAACCTTCAACTTCTCTAATTTGAAATTTCGAAAGTTGAACCATCCCCCTCCTCCCCACCCCCAACTTAGTTGAGGCTTCATAATTGCAGAGTCACAGAAGCTAAGCCTGTGAAGGGGTCACCCAGATTTCTTAAGAAGAGGAAGAATTGGATCCTGCTTGTTCCTAGTTGGGAAGGCACTGATTCTGGTAGGTGGCATGGGGCTCTTTGGCCTTTGGTACCAGAGGTTAGGAGGCCTAATTTCAAGAGCTTTTCTCTAAGAGCTGAACTGAGTCTAGCTTCTAGTAATCCTTCTGCATAAAGACAATTGTTTAGACATCCAGCCCAATATATTCATTGTCCCTGTCACAACTTTAGCTTCTATTTTTCTCTGGTTGTTTCTTGTATATTACATCTTGTCCATCCTAATGAGAACAGGAATTCTGCTGCTAAAAGATATTTAATGTATGCTTAGACTACATTAAAAGCTGGAAAGGACCTCAGAGATCATTTATTCCTTCCCTTCATTTGAAAGATGAGGAATTGAAAGCTTAGGATGAGGAAAACTGCTTGCCCAAGGTCACACTGCTAGGTAGGGACAAAGCTGAGACTGGAACCCTAGTACCTTCCTACCCCCATTCCAATGCTTCTTGTGTGAAGGACTGTAACTGAGATTCGTAAAAATCATTAATAGTCATTACCTGAGGTAAAGATAAAACAGATGAAGAACAGTTTGCATACTCTTTTGTCCAGGGATAATATGATTAGGCATAGTTTATGTAGGATTATAATAGCACTTTTAGTTGTCAGAAGGAGCTAGAAGGAAAGTAGATGATCATCAATGAAGGAATGGCTAAACAAACTGTGGAATATTAATATAAAGATTATGATGGCACTATAAGAAATGACAAATATGATGGACTCAAAGAAACTTGGGAATGGTTATATGAATTAGTGAAGTGAGTGGAATCAGGAGAACAATTTATGACCAATTCAGACATAAGCTGGAAAACTTTCTTTGCCAAAAGCAAATCAGAAGAAAATTTTGTGATTTGGCATAATGTTAATTTCATCATTCAAGAAATACAGGAAGCAACAAGGGGAGCTGCTGTTCTAGACTTTGTCCTGCCTAGAAAGAAGGAACTGGTGGCTAAAATAGAAATTATGGGAACCTTGAGAGCAAGTGACCAGAACATGATGGAGTTCATGGTTATGAAAGAGAAAAAAATTTCTTTCATATGCTGATAGATTTTTAGGAAAAACAAATTTCAAAGGGCTCAGAGAAAGAATAGATTGGATCCAATGGCACACTTTGTAGGATAAATGGCCCATGAGAAACTCTCAAAGGTGAAATTCTCAAGACAGAAGCAGAAATCATTTTGATAAGGAAAAAAGAACCAAGAAGACTGAAATATCAATGTAGAGTTCATTGACCATTTCAAATCATAAAATCATAAAAAGATGGAAGCAAGAGCAGTTAATGGAAGAAGGAACACAAAGGGTAACGTAGTCTCAATAAGAACGGTGTCAGAAATATTAAACTCCAAAAAAGCTGAGGCTGGGGATTAATGTTAAGGACAACACACAAGATTATTTCTTAAGTAGCTTTCAAAGAAGAAGAAGAACAAAAATATGGCTAGGACTGATGCTCAGGGTGGACAGGATGACAACAAGAAGTTCAAATTACCTAACTTATTTTGCTTCTCTTTTCCCTGCCTGGGAGACTGATCATTGGAATGGGAAGGATGAAACAAAAATATCTAGCATGTAGTAGATATCTGAGATCAGTTAGGATACGGTGAGATGGCAACCATTTGTTATTGATGAATTAAAGTCACCCATTCTAGACAAACTATATCCTAGGATCCTGAAGGAACTGACCGATGTGACTGTGAAGCCATTCTCTGTACTATTTCAAAAACTTTAGAAAATAGGCAAGTCACCAAACACACTGGAGAGGGAAAATGTCCAAATATAAAGGGGAGGAAAGGTAACAGACAGGAGTATTCAAGCTACATGACAGTGAGACCACTTCCTGGGAACATTCTAAAATGCATTATTAAAGGAATTGTTTATGAGAACTTAAAAAGAGAAGCAATAATTACCAAATACAATTGTGACTTCATAAAGCATAGGTTATAAACGAATGAAAAGCATTTATTAAGTGCTTACTGTGTGCAAAGCACTGTGCTGGAAGCACAAACAGAAAAGGAAGACAGTCCCTTCTCTCAAGGAGCTGACATTCTAATAAGGGAGACAACACATAGAAAGTTTCAGCTACAACTCAGAGGGAAAGGTCTGATAGTCCTTAAGGTATAGCAGCTAAGCAGATGGTCATGCATCTTCTTTTTTATCATAAAAGTATTTTATTGTTTTCTAGTTACATGTAGAGACAGTTTTCAACATTTGTTTTTATAAGATTTCTAGTTCCAAATTTTTCTTCCTCCCTCCCTTCCCTCCCCAAGACAGAAAGCAATCTGATATAGGGTATAAATGTACAATCACATTAAACCTATTTCTGTATTAGTCATGTTGTGAAAGAAGAATCAGAACAAAAGGAAAAAACCTCAAAAAAGAAAAACAAAAAAAAGTAGAAACAGTATGTTTCAATTTGCATCTAGATTCCACAGTTCTTTTTTCTGGATGTGGAGATCATTTTCCATCATGAGTCCTTTGGAATTATCTTGGACCATTGTATTGCTGAGAAGAGTTAAGTCTATCACAGTTGATCATCACACGTTATTGATACTGTGTACAATGTTTCCTGGTTCTGTTCATCTCACTCAGCATCACTTCATGTAAGTCCTTCCAGGTTTCTCTGAAATCCACCTGCTCATCACTTCTTAAAGCACAATAGTATCCCATTACATTCATATACCACAACTTGTTCAGCCATTCCCCAATTGATGGGCATCCCCTCAATTTCCAATTCTTTGCCACCACAAAAAGAACAGCTATAAATATTTTTGTACATGTGGGTCCTTATCCTTTTTATGATCTCTTTGGGATAAAGACCTAATAGTGGTATTGCTGGGTCAAAGGGTAAGCACAGCTTTATAGCCCTTTGGACATAGCTCCAAATTGCTCTCCAGAAGGATTGGATCAGTTCACAGCTCCACTAACAATGCATTAGTGTTCCAATTTTTCCACAAATGCATCTTCTTTAAAGTGGTTTCCCCTAATAAAATCATATCTGTCTCTAGTGTTGAATCATTTGATAGTATTAGGAAATTTCTTTTTTGGATCTTTAGTAGCCAAGGTACTTGAGGAGGCAATGGTGTCTTCAGTACATGTAGAAGCAATTGCCAGGTCCAGTCTTTACAGGGGTTTCTTCCTGGGATGATGTATGGAGATGCTGGGCTAAGAAGCTAAACTGATTGCTGGGTGTTGCTGCCATTTCCAGGACTCTTCAGTTTTTTGCCCATCAGTGGCAGTTGGTCTGTGGTTGTTCTTGGTTGTGATGAGGAAAGTAGGTTCCTTCTCCTCAGGGATTAATTTTCTCAATATAAGGGTAAACTGAAAGAAAGTGATAGTGGTCCGTGGAGGGAGGTTAGATTCAGGGAACAGGCTTTGAAGGGAAGTATGTGTCAAGGTGATGATAATGGCTTGATTCACCTGACACAGGCCAGTTCCTGTTTCTCTGAGGGTACCTTGCCATACCACTCTCCCATTAAATGATATAGTAGAAGGGAGGTAGGGGGAGGTGTCATGAAGAAGAGTGATTCTGAAGGCACAATATACTTAGATTTCAATACTTGACAAAATCTCTCATGCTTTCCTGGTGGATAATTTGCTTTCAATTCTACTCACCCGCAGTCTCCTCACTCTTTCTAGGTAAACTGATTATCTAATGGTCTGCAGTCCCAAATGTAGGTCAATGAATAACCCAGGATAAAATAGCTAGCATTTATATAGTAGTTTAAGATTTGCAAAGCCCTTTACAACTATCCTTTCATTTTAGCCTCATCACAACACTGGGAGGTAAGTGTTTTTATTATCCCCATTTTACAGATGAGGAAACTGAGGGTGACAGATGTTGAATGACTTGCCTAGGGTCACGAAGCTAGTAAATGTCTAAGGCTAGATTTTAACCCAGGCTTTCCTGACTCTGTGTCCAGTGCTCTTTCCATTGTGCCATCTCAGTGTCTACAGATAGGATAAATAGAACCAAGAGGTCTGGTTCTATAGGTAGGTGGCTTTTGTTCTCTTCAGTATTGGGCAAGAAAGGGACACCACAGAGATCTACACACACTCCTTTTAAGGAAGAAGTGTCAGGCTGGGACTGTATTGGATGCCTCCCCACTTCCTAGAGGAATATCAAACTTTCTGCTTCATCTTTATCTGGATTTTGAACTGGATCTCCTTCTTATGGGCCATTGCCTGTTAGTCAATAAACATTTACTAATCACTTGCTATATGCCATGCACTGTGCTAAACTCTTAGAATATAATGATCTCTGTCTTCAAGTTCTAAAGTTCTCCATGGATTCCTTAACTCCATGGCTGACTTCTTGAATGCAAGGGAATCTAACTCCTTTTGGGCTAATAAGTAATTACAATGCATCATACTTGCAAGGTCATCACTACTCTCTGGAGATATCTTAAAAGTATACCCTAATCTTTTTACTTTTTGCTTTAAGGTGCCTTTTCACTGATCTACTATTTTGTGTTTTCGTGGAACACTAAAGTACTGTACAGAAGGAAGTTCAGAAGGGAGAACAGATAGGCAGGACAGTTTTGAAAGTAACATGGAATTTATTATATACTTTTTAAAAAAGCAGGCAGTATGAAGTGGTTCCTCTTGATTTCAAATAGAATCCTCTTTTGTATTCTGCTGTGTGTATTGAAAGGTTCTTTTTTGGTGTTTAAGTTTAGAATAAAAAAGAAAAATTTTTATATAGAAAAAAAGTGAAGTCATGACATTGTTCTCAGTAACATCAAAGCTATATATAAGAAAGGCCACATTTTAACTCAACTAAGCCTTCTCCTCAGACCTTAGGATCCCCAGGGTGTTCTGCAGGTTATAATTACAATGCTCTGGCTGGAGGTCTCCTTGGGAATGGTATGGTTTTGTTACAGATTTCCTCATTCTTGACGGGTAGAGCACTTCTTTGAATAGTTTGCTCTCAGTGCCTTAACAATGATCAAAATGAATCCTAGCAGGGAAGCCATACACTGAAAAATCTTTCTCCTATAATACCTCTGCTATCGCGGAAGCCTTCTGGTTCCTGATTAGGTAAGTCAGTGTGTACTGGGTAAAATGGTCCATCATCACAGGATTTTGCTTATGTTCCACTATATTGTCTCTTCCAGAGATAAGAAATGTAGGCACATCATCTCCAAAGACTTATTGCTGTCTGTGCTCTCCAGGTGAGCAACTTGTCTCTATCATGTTCCTTTGAACACAACAGTCCTAGGTCTTTCCCTTCTCATATGCATCCTCTGCTATCTGCTATCCTCAGGCAGTTGTAGAAGTGATATTCAGTGTGATGATCACTGTGAAAGTGATAATCAAGTCTTTCATACAACAAGCCCACTCCTGGAAGATTTTCGTGATCATGGGACTTCCAACTCTTATAGGTTTAATTATAGCATGAACACTCTGAACATGGTGTAGTAGTAGATAGAGAACCAAATTCAGACTTAGGAAGATCTGGCCCAATACCAGCATTCGTTACATGCTGCCTAGATGACCCTGAACTAGTCACTTACCCTCTTGGTGCCTCAGAGCAATCCTCTAAGACTATCAGTGACAGAATAGTTGCTGCTCTGCATGTATAGAGGGAGTTTCTTCAACAGGGGAATGAAATCAGAGAAATGAACCCTCCCCCCAAAAAAATCTTGTGCCCTATTGCTTTACTGAAATTATTCATTACCTTCATTAATTTTTGTCATTATTCATCAGTTCTCTAGATATAAAATCATGTGTTCTTCTAATAAATACATTTATTTAATTGCTTCATTTCCATTGCTTATTTTTTCAATTTTCTTCATGCCTTATTACTATGACACAGTACATAGAGCACTGGACCTAGAGTCAGGAAGACTGAGTTCAAATCTGGTCTTAGACCCTTACTAGCTATGAGACTTTAATCAAGTCATTTTAATCTCTGTCTGCTTCACTTTCCTTATCTGTAAAATGGGAATAACTATAGCACTTAGCTCTCTGGGTTGTTGTGAAGAAAAATGAGATAATATTTGCGAGTATTTATAAAGTGCTTTGCAAACCATAAAGCTTTAATTTTTTATCTCAAAAATTACAGTAAAATTAGTGGTGGGACTGCACATCTCTATATAAAACCTATTTTGGTATCTAGATTTAATATAAATAAAAACATCCTTTGGGGGCCCTATCCCCAGTCATCCTGACCTCTATTTTGCCACTGGACTCTGATGACTCTGGAGGTGAGAGTGAGACTGATAACTTTGTACAGCCTTGCCTCACTTAAGTCCAATTCATTTGCAAGTCAAGATGTTACTACCCTCCTAATGTCATTGGCCCTCTTCAAGAACGAAGGACAAAAAGCATGAACAAATAAAAACTTCTTAACAATTAGAGTTGTCCAAAAGCAAAATGGATGGCTGAGGAAGAACTGTATATCTCCACACAGTAGGTCTTCGAATAAAGGCTTTAGGGACCACCTCTTGGGAATATTTAAGAGGGGATTATTGGATAAAAATTAGAGTAAATTTTTGCCCCTTCCAAGTCTTAGACTTGATGCATAGGGATTCTATAGTCTATTATGAAGATAATTGCAGCTGATATGCTAAATGTATTACGTGATTTTTTTAAAGTTGCAGACAATAAAGTTGAGAAATTCTATGAAAAACTTAAAAAGCTCCTCCAAGCTAAAACAACATGACCTTGATATTCAGTGACTTTGATGCAAATGGAAGGATATTGAAAACTATTGTGAATAAGAAGGTATCAGATGCAGAAATTAAAGAGGGCAAACACTTGTATGCAAATCAGAAACCTGAACAACATGAATACTTTCTTCAAAACATATTTGGAAACACTGGATGCAGCAAACACCAGATAATATCTCCCAAAATGAAATTAACTCTATTTTAACAAACGGAAAATGACTGTTACTGATGTGTAATAAAATCATTAACTGGTGAGAATAAAGGTCAAAATAAGTATCAAATTAAAGGAAATGATGAAGAGAAGGACAAGAAGAGCCTGTGTATGATTATAGCCACTCCAACCAAGACATTTAAACAAGCTGTCACTGCCAAAAAATGGAAATTGGACAAAATCAAAGTCATTAACTCTATCACTATTTCTTAGAGAAGTTTAACCAATGCGTAAGAGTCTAAAATGAGGATGCTGAAAGATTCCAGAAACTACCTTATCTAAAATAATACAACAAACCTTGGTTAAGTGCTTAGAGTATGGAGATCACCATGCCAGGTCTTAGGGAGATATAGAGTTTAGCTAATAAACTCTCCCTTTGTTCAAGCAGCTTATAACCTAGTAAGAAAATAAGATATAAATAATGACAACAATAATATACAATATTGCATCATAAATGTATTAGAGAAAAAATAAATGCATAAGAGTTACATAATTAGATATAAATCAGGGAAGAAATTCATAACCAAGTTGGGGATCAGGGAGGAAGGGACTAAGTATTTATGAAGTACCTACTACTTGCCACACCCTGTGCTTACAAATATTATCTCATTTGATCCTCACAACCTTGTGAGGTAGGTGCTATTATTACCCTCGTTTTATAGTCAAGGAACCTGAGGCAGGGAGAGGCTAAGTGATTTGCCCAGGGTCACACAGCTACTAAGTTTCTGAAGGTAGATTTGAACTCAGGTCTTCCTTACTCCACGCACAGGACCCTGTGCACTTTACCACCCTGCTGCCAGTGAAAGGCCATCATCATCATCATCATCATCATCATCAAAATAATAACAATAACAAGAAGAGGAAGGAAAAGAAGGAGGAGGAGAAGAAGGAGGAGGAAGAGGAGGAGGAGGGGGAGGGGAAGAAGAAGATGATAATGATGATGAACACAATGATGATGATCCACTGTAACTCAGGGCAGGTTTCCTGAAGATGTCACTTTAATGGGTTTTAAAGGATGGGTTAGGAATTCAATATATGAAGAGAGGAAGAGAAGGCATTCTAGGCATGGGGGAAAGTCTTAGCAAAGACTTGGTGTCAGGAGAGTTCAATGTGTGTCTGAAGGTCAGAGAGTTATTCATTTGCCTGACAAATAGTGTCCTGTAAGATAAGGGTGTACAGAAATGGCAGTGTCAGATTGTAAAAGGCCTTCGACACCAGGTACAGGAGTCTGAATTCATCCAGTGCATTAGAATGAGCAAAGACATGATCTTCTGGCCAAACACAAGGGCAATGCACATGTAGAATGTAAGTTCATTTGTAAACAAGATAATTTAATGTGCTGCCTTAGACAAATACTTCTTTCTAGATCTGTTCTCTCAACTCTACAATGATGAGAATGATGTGGAGCACCATGCAAGTCCCTCTTAGCTCTAATATTCTGTGACTCTGTATGTAGAATCATTTAAGTGGCATTATTCCTACAAAATATGGTTCGACCAAGTCATTCCCCAATTGAGAAATGGTCAAAGGATATGAACAGGCAGTTTTCTGATGAAGAAACCAAAACTATCTATTCCCATATGAAAAAAATGCTCTAAATCTCTAATGATTAGAGAGATGCAAATAAAAACAACTCTGAGGTACCACCTGACACCTATCAGATTGGCTAAAATGACAAAAAAGGAAAATAATAAATGTTGGAGAAGCTGTGGGAAAATTGGAACACTAATCCATTGTTGGTGGAGCTGTGAACTGATCCAACCATTCTGGAGAGCAATTTGGAATTATGCCCAAAGGGCGATAAAGCTGTGCATACCCTTTGACCCAGCAATATCACTTTTGGGTCTTTTTCCCAAAGAGATCTTGGAAGGGGGAAAGGGACCCACATGTACAAAAATATTTATAGCTGCTCTTCACGTGGTGGCAAAGAATTGGAAGTTGAGGGGGTGCCCATCAATTGGGGAATGGCTGGACAAGTTGTGGTATATGAATACAATGGAATACTATTGTGCTATAAGAAACGATGAGCAGGAGGAGTTCAGAGAAACCTGGAAGGAAGGACTTGCATGAACTAATGATGAGTGAGATGAGCAGAACCAGAAGAACATTATACACAGTATCATCAACATTGAGTGTTGATCTACTGTGATGGACTATATTCTTCTCACCAATGCAATAGCACAGAAGAGTTCCAGGGAACTTGTGATGGAAGAGGATCTCCAAATCCAGGAAAAAAAAAAAGAACTGCGGAGTATAGATGCTAAATGAACCATACTATTTCTTTTGATTTTGATGCTGTTGTTTTTTTTCTATTTTGAGGTTTTCCATCATTGCTCTGATTTTTTTTCTCTTATAACATGACTAATGCAGAAATAGGATTAATGTTATTATGTGTGTGTGTGTATATATATATATATATATATATATAACCTATATCAGGTTACCTGCTGTCTAGGGGAGGGGGGAGGGAGGGGAGGGAGGGAGAAAAATCTGAAATTGTAAAGCTTGTATAAACAAAGGTTGAGAACTATCTTTACATGTAATGGAAAAAAATAAAATACTTTATTAATTTTTAAAATATATATATGGTTTGAGGGCTCAGGGGATTGAATGAGTACTTGACTTGGAGTCAGGAAGACCTGAGTTAAAATCCAGCCTCAGATACTATCTGTGTGTCTTTGGGCAAGTCAGTTAATCATTCTCTGCCCTAGTTTTCTCAACTGTAAAATGGAGATAATAATAGCACCTACATCCTAGAGTTCTTTGAGGATCAAATGAGATTATGTATATTAAGTACTTTGTAGATCTTAAGGCACTATATCAGTGCTATCATTATTGTTATTAAAAATGAAGTTTTGGGGGCAGCTAGGTGGCGCAGTGGATAAAGCACCAGCCCTGGATTCAGGAGGACCTTAAGTTCAAATCCTGCCTCAGACACTTGACACTTACTAGCTGTGTGACCCTGGGCAAGTCACTTAACCCTCATTGCCCTGCAAAAAAAATTGAAGTTTTGGTAGTAGCATCATAAAAGACTTGCCAGAGATTACTACTAACATCTCCTATGCATGGTATCAACCTGGCTGTTATGGGATTTATGTAACCCGCCTTTCGTTCCAGACTCTTCAAAGAGGCTCCAAACTTTATAGTATAGAAACATCCTCTAGGTCCCAAAGCTCTGCAATAGTCAGCATAGGACCATTGGGTATAGTGGATCCTGGGCTATTTAGGGAATCTAAGGTAGTCAAAGATGTCAAGATAGCAAAGCCCAGTCCAGAGAGCTAGGAGTCGGGTTGAATCTTGTTCAGAGATTCCCTTTTTATACTGGGGGGTGGGGTGGGTGGTCTAGTCAGATTGGATCCAGTGATTGTGCCAAGTTATAATTGCTACGAATAAATTTCCCCCCCAAAATCCTTTGTCATTTTGAAGAACAGTCTCAGACAGTTAATAAAGGCTCTCTATTTCCCTTACGTTATTTTGCTGCTAATGGCTGTCCCCAGTGGCCTTATCCTGGGTGCTTTTTTGTTTATAGTGTGAATGAGAGCGGAAGGCACCTGCATCCCTTAAACAAATAACAGGGCTTAAAATGATTTGTGGGACATCACTGACTAAGGAGCCTCCAAGTAATAGAATCCCTGGCTTTTGTTTTGGGTTTTTTTGGTTTGTTTTTTTTGTTAGGTTTTTTCCCCTCCCCTATTCTCTAAGACTCAAAAGATGACTGGGTGGCATTGGAAAGAAAGGCCCCGTGTTCTTGACTCATTTCCTCAGTCTGTCCCTTTGTTCACTGTGTTCTCTTCCCTGGGTCTATTGTTCTCACCTAAAGGTTTGGGCTGTAAAAATGAAGATGCTGGATTTTTTTCATCAAGCAGCACAAACAGGATGCTACATTGGAGCTAAGCCATCCTGAATAGCTAAATTATACACAAAACCCCCAGGGAAGCCAAGCAGAAAAGTATGTGGGCTTTGGCCAGAAATGGGAGGCTGAAATACCTGCTCAAGCCAGAGAACCAGACCTGTATGGAGACTAGACAAAGTGGTAGAGCACACCTGAAATTTCTGATACGAAGGGAAGCTAAGGTTGATGATTCCCTTGGGCTTGGGTCTTCTTAAGTGCAGTGAGCTAAGCCAATTGGGTGTCTACACTAAGACTGATACCTATGTGGTGAGCCCCTGGGAGCAGGAGACCACCAGGATGCCCAAGGAGATCAAAGAGGTCCAGGTCAGAAACAGAATAGGTCTAAGCTCCCATGCCCATCAATAGTGGAAACAGTCAGTGAATGACTGTTGTACTTCTAGTCTGAGTAAGATAGGGAGACCTAGTCTCAAAAAAGGGAAAAATGGGAAGAAAGGAAAGAAGGAAGAAGTGAGAAGGATGAGAAAGAAAGGAAGAATGTCTGGAATTTTTTGGACTTCTTAAAGTAGTAGAATTAATTACAGTCTTAACTCTATTAAATTATTGTAATTGCTATTGGTGTACTTTCTGATGCTCATTTCCTATTCCTCATTGCTGATGACTTATTTAAAATTGTTCAGTATAGAGCTATTTCATATCACAATATCTTTTTTCTCATTCTTTTTCTTACTGTTAACAATCTGATCTTTACATTGACAAATACGTGGCCTGACTGCATAAATACATTTGATTCAAGTATGCCTCCCATACCAATCACAAATTTCTCCTTTCAGAATAGAATTTGCTTTTTTTTTTTCTTTGTCTTTTTTGGTTGGGTGATGAGGGTTAAGTGACTTGCCCAAGGTCACACAGCTAGTAAGTGTCAAGTGTCTGAGGCCATATTTGAATTCAGGTCCTCCTGACTCCAGGGCTGGTGCTTTATCCACTGTGCCACCTAGCTGCCCCCTAGAATTTACATTTTTTTATGCTATTTGTTGTTCATACCTGGTGCCATTTCTTTTTCTGAGATTGTTCATGACATTATAGTATGGGGTTTTTGTTTAGTCTGTAAGTATTTGCCTTCTCTCATTTCTTTTTTCTAAACCATACTTTTCTTTATCATCCTAATTTTTTCCCAACTTGGCAGAAATCACCATGTATCAGAGTGTATTGTATGTTAGTTTAATTTGGAGAGTTTTTCCCCCATAGAATTCTCTATCTCTTCATTCTTTGCAACTAATATAATCGTACTTGCTTTGACTATTTTTATGGCGTTCTTTTTTTTTTTTTTTTGCAAATATTTATCATTAGTACTGCCATAGGAAAGAGTTAGATATCTCACAGAATAAGATTTCTTTGGCCTCTGGGTATTGCCTTTGATAAAGCCAACTTTGCCGATTCCTTTACTTACTTTTCCAAAGAGTATCTGTGACCTATCCTTCCATTTAGCTGCCACTTCTATCTTCCTTATGATTTCATTTATAGCAGAAATGTCAAGATTGCTAGGATTCGGTTCCTCCAGCAGAATATCCTCTCATTGGTCACTGAACAAGGATCTCATGCAGAGTGTGCGAACAGTCAGTCAAATGAAAGTTTACAGATAAACTAAAAACTGGTGGTGTTGTTTAAATCTGTTGCTGATCCTATGGTCAAGGACAGCTGCTTTCTTAAAAGGTCTATTAAAAAAAACCTGGGTTTTTAATCTTCATGGGCTTAGCAGAGCCCAATTTCCTCATAAGGAAAGATAGCCAAGGGCTTGAGCTAAAGCTGGGAATTGTAAGCAAAGATCCACAGTCATATGCCCAGTGGGGTTGTGCCTAGTGGTATCCAGGAGAAACTACATGTCTAGCAAAACAGCATCCAATTCATAGGTATTTGTAAAAAGACTATCATGAAAATCAGTGTACCTTATGCACCTATGTCAGTTGCATGGGTTGAAGAAGCAGAGCAAATCAACAACAAAAAAACTTTGATACTAGGTGGCATCAGCGCAAAACATGAGACTAGAGGGAAGATAATAGGAAATACGCTGAAGAACATGGATTAATGATAAGAAAGGAGAGAGGTAAAAAAAAAACTGTAGACAACACAAAAACCTTGCATTTTTACCTTAAGAATATTTCTTTTTTTTTTTTTTTGAGAAAAGATTCAATGAGCACTGGATATAGCAAGCACCAAATATCATCACAGAAAAATAAATTAATTACACTTCAATAAACAGGAAAAAATCATTATTGATATAGCAGTCATTTAATTGTAACTTTACATTGACAGAGGGAATATCTGTTATTTGGGAGTTCCCTGTACCAATGAAATTAACGCTCCAGTCCCTATTCTTTTTTTCTTTTCCTTTTTTTTGCGGGGCAGAGGGGGTTAAGTGACTTGCCCAGGGTCACACAGCTAGGAAGTGTCAAGTGTCTGAGGCTGAATTTGAACTCAGGTATTCCTGAATCTAGGGCCAGTGCTTTATCTACTGCACCACCTAGCTGCCCCCCAGTCCCTATTCTTGTACATACACACACACACACACACACACACACACACACACACACACACACACACACACACTAACTGTTCTTTCTTTTTTTTTTACAAACCTCAGTTATATGCTGCAGTTCCCCTACCCCATCCCACCTTATATACAAAGGGTCTCTTCAGGTGCTTGTGGGAATACTTCCTTCTTGAACCATTCAAGAGAATTTTTGTTTCCAACTCCTCATCAGGCCATGATCCGTTGATCTCTTTTGCTTCTTCTCTTCTCCACCCCATAGATAGTATGTCCTACTCTCATGCCAGCACTTCCCACTAGGTTTTAGGGTTCAGGTAGAAATTTATGAACTCTCTCTTCATTTGTCTCAAGTCAGCACTTCCTACTAGGTTTTAAGACTTTAGGGGGCCCCTCATGCTCTTCCTCTCAATAACTTGTCTATTTTCCATTGACCTCCAAGGTAGCTGAACTGGGTTATGCTCATTTCCCTGCTCAACCCCTTGAAAGTTCTCTAAAAGGGAAGGTGGCAGGACAAAAGTTGCCATAGACAAAAACTTACTCATTATGCTATGACTAACCTAATGATGGACTTCTCTGAACTTAGCTAAGGCAGTCCTTAGATGACAGGCATGCAGTCTACTGCCAGGTACTTCAATGATGTTTGTGTATACAGGCAACACATATGCATAGCATCCATTAAGGTCCCATTTTGATGCCTTATTATGACAGGGATGAGATCTTAAGCCAGCTAGCTGAGTTGAGTCCCATCTAATTCTGGCAGGCACTACCAGGATAGAAGGACTTCAGGACTGGATCTAATGATGCACTGCATGGCTATTTCTTTTGTTTTGTTTTTTCGTTTTCTGGGGCAATGAAGGTCAAGTGACTTGCCCAGGATCACACAGCTAGTAAGTGTCAAGTGGCTGAGGCCAGATTTGAACTCAGTTCCTCCTGAATCCAGGGCTAGTGCTTTATCCACTGCACCACCTAGCTGGCCCCTGCATGACTATTTTTAAAGACCAACAAATAAGCCCAACTAAATTCAGAGAGGCTTATACCATGGTGGTCATGGGTTAAGTATAAATGCCATGATTTGCATTGTTGGAGGGAATGCTGACAAAATTACAAGTAACTGAAATATGTTTTGTTCAGCTATGCATATGTATATGGCATGCATACATATGAGGCAGCTAGGTGGTCCAGTGGAGAGTCTTCCTCAGTTCCCTCATCTGTAAAATGAGCTGGAGAAGGAAATTTCAAACCATTCTGGTATCTTTGCCAACAAAACTCCAAATGGGGTAACAAAGAGTTGGACTTGACTGAACAAAATACATACATATATGTCTGAACTTTTGATTGCATAAGTATGTGGAACTTCTGTGCATGGGGACTTCTTTCACTGTATAGATCATCAACTCTGCAACTTACAGCCTTTTTTGAGGCAATCAGGGTTAAGTGACTTGCCCAGAGTTATATAGCTACTAAGTGTCTGGGGCTATATTTGTACTTAGGTCCTCCTGACTCCAGGGCGACTGCTCTATCCACTGTACCATCTAGTTGCCTTTGCAACTTACAATCTTAAAGAGTTGCCTGGGAGCACTGAGAGGTTAGGACTTACCCATAAGTCCATGGCCATTATCTATCTGCAGCAGGTCTTGAATAGAGGTCTTCATGAATCCAAGGCTGACATTCTACCCACCACACCCATGCTGCCTCTCAGTAATAGATATAAAATAGATTTAAAACATCTACTGACTGACAAAGAGCATAAGATAATAATGTTAATTTTTTAAGAAAAGAAGTTAATGAGCAATGCCATCTCTATTTCTAATGTGGGGAAACTTAGCAAGAGATTAAAACAACTTGCTCAAGATCATATAGTGAGGGCAGCTAGGTGGCGCAGTAGATAGAGCACCGGCCCTGGAGTCAGGAGTACCTGAGTTCAAATCTGGCTTCAGACACTTAACACTTTCTAGCTGTGTGACCCTGGGCAAGTCACTTAACCCCAATTGCCTCACTTAAAAAAAAAAAAAGATCATATAGTGCATGCTAGGTTTATATCCTAAAGACATTTCCAAAAAGAGAAAAAGACCTATTTGTATAAAAATATTTACAGCAGCTCTTTTTGTGGTGGCTAAGAATTGGAAATCAAAGGAATATCCATCATTTGGGGAATAGCTAAACAAGCTATGGTATATGATGGTGATGGAATATTATTGTGCTATAAGAAATGGCAGGCAGGATAATTTCAGAAAGGCCTAAAAAGACTTGCATGAACTGATGTATAGTGAAGTGAGCAGAACCAAGGGAACATTGTGTACAAAGGCTGCAATATTGTTTCATGAACTGTGAATGACTTAACTATTCTCAGCAATACAATGATCTAAGACAATCCCAAAGGACTAGTGATGAAGCATACTATCCACCTCCAAAGAAAGATCTGATATTTATTGAACACAGACTAAAGCATGCTATTTTTCACTTTCTTTCATTTTTTTCTTTCATTCAAGTTTTCTTATACAAAATTTTTTACATGATTGCAGATGTATAACCTATATCTGGGGGCATCTAGTTGGCACAGTGGATAAAGCACAGGCCCTGGAGTCAGGAGGACCTAAGTTCAAATTCAGCCTCATACACTTAACACTTACTTACTAGCTGTGTGACCTTGGGCAAGTCACTTAACCCCAATTGCCTCACCAAAAACAAACAAACAAACAAAAAGGAAGGATAACCTATATCTGATTGCTTACCACTTCAGGGAGGGGGGAGGCAAGGGAGGGAAGAAGGGAGAGAATTTGGAACTCAAAACTTTAAAGAAAAATGTTTATTATTAAAAATAGATCATTTGGAGGCAGCTAGGTGGCGCAGTAGATAAAGCACAGGCCCTGGATTCAGGAGGACCTGAGTTCAAATCTGACCTCAGACACTTGACATATACTAACTGTGTGACCCTGGGCAAGTCACTTAACCCTCATTGCCCTGAAAAAAAAAAAAAAGATCATTTAGAGAGTCAGTTGCAGGTACAGGGGCAGTCCTGTGCCCTACTAACCAGATCTCTCGGGAAGATGCAAACTGCTTAGTGATGCTAGGTACCTAACAATTCCCTAAGTGGTATTTTGAAATTCTCAGCTGAAAGGTATGGACTGGACCACACTGTGATATGGTAGCTTTTGCCTCTGAACCGGTTTCTTTGCACTTCCTGGTACATTAGCTCTTAAACCCAGCATGACTTTAAAATTTTCATCTCAGATCTTTTTTTTTTTTAAACCTTTCTTTTTATTCCTCCTAATGGACAGCAAGGTTTTTCTTTTTCTTTTTTTTTTCTAAACTGCTTGACTGCTGCTGAGTGTTCTTGGTATGTCCATGCAGAAAGCACTTGTACTGCTTCATGTAGCAAGTACAGGCCGTCCTGGCGGCCCAGTCAGCCGCTGGCCTTGGAATGCTAATGTGGCTGACAGCCCAGCATGGGCAGACAAAGGGTTAACAACAAGATGCTGGCTTTTCTTTGCAGGTTTTGAGATGAATCAGCAGCACACTAGAGGTCTGAGTGGATGTATCCTGCCAGTGATACTATGGAAGCTGGGCTAAAAGGGAGAAGTCTCCCATGAGAGAAGAAACTGAGAATTGGAAAAAGGCCACAGGGTCATTACTGCAAAAGCAGCCCAAGGTCATCCAGTTACCCAGTGTTAGCCCTTACCTGTTGGCTCCCTGACAGTTTTTTGAAAAATGTGTTACTGGTTCTGAGCCAGTTGTCAAGGAAGGAGAATGTCTGCTTCAGACTCTCCCTACAAGCTACATGCCATAGACATGACCCAGACTTTGGTCCTCCAGGCAATAATAATCCCTTCCATTTGTAAAGCTGTTTCTACTTTTTCAAAGCCCTTTCTTCAAAGCCTTCTCACCAGATTGGATCCTCACAATAATTCTGTGAGGTAGGAAGTGCAGCTATTGCTGTCCTCAAGTCACTTAGCCTTTCTAAGGTCCAGAAAGGTTAGTTAAATGACTTGCCCAAGGTAAAACAGCTAAAGAGTAGTAGAACTGAGACCAGACCCCAGGTTACCCTTGTCCAAGGCTCTTACCACCTTGTTAAAATAAGATAATCCCTTTTGTACCTCAGATGGACAAAAATAGCCTATTAATATCCATGGCCAGTATAAGCCAGCTGATGACAGCAGGGAAGTCACAGGAATTATTGGTGTTTTAGTTAAATTCACCCTCTGCTTTCTGATAATGAAGGTGATGATGATAACTAATATTGGAAAAAGTCCTTTAATGTTTTCAAACTGCCTTACATGTATGATCTCATTTAAGCCTACCAATAATTCAGTGAGATAGATGCTATTATTATCCTAACTTTTTACAAATAAGGAAACTGAGGCTGAGAGAAATTAAGTGACTATCTATAGGGTGACATAGCTAGGAAGTATCTGAGCCAGGATTTGAACTCAGTTCTCCCTGTCTCCAAGTCCAGCATTCAACCCACTGTGCCACCTAGCTTCTTCCCTTCTTGATGTATTCAGGCCCCCTTTCATTAGCACATTGGTCTAATACAAAGCTTCTTAAACTTTGGGTAATGACCCCACATGGGGTCACATGACTGAATGTGGCAAAAAGGGGTGGTGAGTAGAAAAAGTTTAAGAAGCTCTGGTCCAATAGAACACATCATATATCTCATCATTACAGATTCCAAAAGGTTGAGTTAAAGCCCAACCTCATAGAAGACAGGCAGCAGTCTGAATACAATGCTTTGCTGAGGAATACTGGACAGGTTGGTAGTGCCTATGACTTATGTCCTGCATTCCTGTAACTAACTGCCCCTTTCCTCAGGTTATCCTCTTTATTCTCCCAAGGAAGCATAGTCTAGTGGAAGGGCCTGGGATTAGAGTCAAAGAATTTGGATTTGTTAGCTGTGTGACTTCAGGCAAGTTGTTTAATCTTCCACAGCCTCAATTTCTTTATCTATAAAAGAAGGAGGTTGTGCTAAGTAATATCCAAGGTGTCTTCTATTAAGAGCCCATGTGTCAGGTCCCTGGGTCTGCCACTGCAGCTTGCATGCTGGGAGTGTGGGCAGGGGGAAGGGATGATGAACAAACTCAAGGTCAGTAAGCATCAATTCCTGGGTTTTTGTATTTTCTTTCTTGGGGTTTTTCTTCACCTTCTTTTTGGATTCTGGGTGTCCTAAACCATGGAGAGAGCTGAAGTTGCTTTATCTTAGACCCACAATTTCTTTTTAAAAAATGTTTGGGGGGTCACCTAGATGGTGCAGTGGATAGAGCACCAGCCCTGGAGTCAGGAGTACCTGAGTTCAAATCCGGCCTCAGACACTTAACACTTACTAGCTGTGTGACCCTGGGCAAGTCACTTAACCCCAATTGCCTCACTGAAAAAAAAAAGAAAAGAAAAAGAAAGAAAATGTTTGGGGGGCAGCTAGGTGGTGCAGTGGATAGAGCACTGGCCCCTGGATTCAGGAGGACCTGAGTTCAAATGTGGCCTTAGACACTTAATACTTACTAGCTGTGTGACCCTGGGCAAGTCACTTAACCCCAATTGCCTCACCAAAAAAATTTTTTTACCGTTTGGGAGGTCTTGGGAAAACTGAATAAATGTATAGTCCACCATTTTGTTGCTCAGTTGACCTGGAACTGGCCCAGGATCATAGATCAATAGCTGAAAGGGACCTCAAAAGTCATTTAGTCCAACATTCTCTTTTTGTAGATGAAAAACAAGGCCCAGAGAGTTTAAGGGACTTGCCTAAGATCACACAGGTCATAAATGATAGAACTGTGTTTTAACTCACCTCTAGGTTCAGTAGTCTTTCCAATATATTATAGTCTGACATAAAATAGTTAACCTATACATGGGTGTTACACTTCCTCCAAAACCATTACCTCAAATGGAGCTCTATTGTCTCTAAAAACAGGAAGAAAAATATTAAGCAGTATTCAGTAAGGTTGTTGTTGTTCATCCTTCATTTTCAAAGGGGACCAGTGACATTATGGGTGATATCTTGACTTGTGAGTGAATTGGATTTAAGTGAGACTGAGCTGCACAAAGTCCTCAGCCTCACTCCCTCTTCAGAGTCATCAAAGTCCAGTGGTAAGACAAAAGTCAAGACAACTGGCAATTGCCAAAGATGCAGTGCATGACCTTGGTGGTTTCAATGTCTGACCTAGCTCTAATCGCTCCACAGCGCCCTCTTCAGCTGCCTTCAGAGCCATTGAAATAAGGTTTTCTCATCCACCTATTTGGTTGGGAAAAGACTTCACATGTTTGGGGTAGACATCCCTCTAACCCACTGATGGGTTTGAAGCCTGTTAAGTTACCCTCAACCTGGGTTAGCCTGTCTGCTGAGGTGGTTTATCAGGATATGTGGCTGCTGTGTACCCTATAGCTTCTTGGAGCCTGTCTTATAGTACGTTCTGTCCCCTCATTGCATGTTGCCATTGCTGAAAGGCTTTCCCCTCTCCCAGGAGTCACTTTCCTAGTAGCCTCTACCTCCCATGTTGGAGGTTGGAGTATCATTAAATTGTGAGTTCTTTGAAGACAGAGTCTGCCTTTTGCTTGTTTTTATATACCCAGCACTTAGAACAGTATCTAGCACATAGTAGGAGCTTGATAAATGTTTATTGACTGACTGCTAATGGCCCGTGGGTTGAATGTGTCATGAGAGCTCTCATCAGGGTACATGTTGTTCCCTCTCCCATTATGGGCACTCCTTTAACTTAATTTGCCCCAGGTACCAGAATACCTAGGTATGGTGCTAATTTTGATAACCTTGCCTCTCAGTGAGTCAGCATGGTTAAGTGGAAAATATGAATTAGGAAAGCTGATTTTTAGTTTTAGTTCTGCTGCTGAATGATGCATGACCTTGGGAAAGTCATTTCCTCCTTCAAACTTCCACTTCTGTTAAAGAAGGGGTGACTGGATGGTCTGGCTGATCTCTTAGGGCTTCTGCAGTTTTAACAATCTATATATCCACAGACTATTATGAATGCAGGTCCTGCTGTGGAGAAGGCTGCATTTCTACTGGGGTATCTAAGATTCCCTCTCCTCTGGCCCTCTTCACCCTGCCCTCTACCCCCTGGCCCTCCATGGTCCACTCTCCTCATTCCCACAAGTATTTTATCCTGAGGAATCTTCTGGCTATAAAATCAAGCTCTGAGTTTATTTGTAGGCTGGTAAAGGGCTATGTGCAGTCTGGCTAAAACCAGATCCAAGCACCAAACAGTGGAGCCAATGCTTGTGAAAGCTCAGTTATATGAGGAGGAGGAGAAAGGAAACGTTAATAAAGGGCACTCTGATGAACTGAGGTTAAATACTTTCGTATTTCTCAGCTAACCCAGGAACTTCCCTGAATTCTCATGCTTAAAAAAGAGGTTTCTATAATTCAATGTTCTACCTCATTAAATGCTACAAAATGTGAAACAGTGAAAGGGACTGAACTGGAAAATGGCACCTTGCACAGGTGGCTGGACCATTCTTCTCCCCAACTCCCAGACTATCTTCTGCTGCCCAGTTGCTGCACTTACAGAGAGCTTGGTTGAGGGATGGAGTGTTCTGATAAGGTCAGAAGGGAAGGCTGCTTCACTGAAATCCCCTGAAGAGCTCAGGGGCATTTTTGTCTTCTCCTTCTTCAGAAGTGTGGCCTCACTGTCATTAATCTAGTACCCTTTCTGAGACTGTTGGAGGCTACTTCCTTTTATTCTTTCTGAAGATGTTCTCCCCTCCGTTCCTTCTGACAATAACCCTGCATTCCAGGGATAAAGAGGATCTCCCCCACTCCCTCTGGTCAGAGCTTGAAATGGCAATTCCCACCACAGCTAGGGCAAATTCACTTGAACAGCTTGCCTTAGAGAGAGCAGCCACCCAGAGATAGGGTGCCTTCAGAAGAAAGCTTGGTTTTAGTGAGACCCAGGTGATATAAAGAAGAAGAGAGGAAAAGATCTAGGATTAAGGTAAATTTGGCCACTGGAAACTAAAGTGCATAGTGGGATAGGAGGCACAAGAAGATAGGTCCTCCAGGGAAGTGAGAGATGAATTTACTTTTTTGGGGGGGAGGGAAGTGGGGCAGGGCAGCAGCTGATGCCTCCTCACTTCTGGTCCCTTATAGATTTCTAAGGGGCAGCCAGGTGACACAGTGGATAGAGTGGTGGGCCTGAAACTAATAAGACTCCTCTTTGTGAGTTCAAATTTGGGCTCTGATACTAGCTGTATGACCCCGGGCAAGTCACTTAACCCTCTTTGTCTCAGTTTCCTCATCTGTAAAATGAGCTGGAGAAGGAAATGGCAAACCACTACAATATCTTTGCCAAAAAAACCCTCAAATGGGGTCATGAAGAGTTGGACACAACTGAACAACAAACAATAGATCCCTAGCTGGTCCTTCATGTCCTGTGCAATGTAGACTCTTAGGCCAGGAGATACATGGGGCAATCTGACCAAGCAGGAAAAAAGACCCCAAGAAAAAAGGTAGGGGAGGAGAGAAGCAGGTAAGGGAGCAAGCTGGTTCTGGAAACAAGCTAGTTCATGCAGCAAGGATTCTGTTGGGACAGGAACACTTTAAGAAATTGAGCCTTACCAACATCAGCCTCTAGGACAAATCTCTGACTTCCTGTGCTGGTTACTGCTCTGCCTCTAGAAATGATAAGTCACTCAGTGTGTGACCATTTATTAAGCACCTGCTGTATTCTAGGTGCTGAACTATATGCTAGGGTTACAATGACAAAAATGAAAGTCTCTCAAGTAATTTACATTCTCCCACTTTCCCCCTGGAGATTCTACACTATATGGCTCCAGGAGATAATCTGTCATCTGGCGCCCCTTAGGTAATTCTTTCCCATAGTTTTGGGGATAGTTCAAAATTCTTTTACTTCATATTCCATCATTCCTTCTTACAACCCTGCTTTTCCTTTCGGTGATATACCCACTGGCCTCTTCAATTATACATCATCATTCCTTTGGGTGATACTCTGCCATTTTGATTTTAATATCAGACAGAAGATGAGGTAAGGGAAAACCATTGGAATTTTGGGAGTTTTAATGCCCTCTGTGAAAATGTTCTGATACCTACCAACAAAAGTCCTTCTCAAGAGGTGGTGGGTTCTCTTTCTTTGGAGGTCTTCAAGCAGAGCCTGTATAAATATTAGTCAGGTTATGTCACAGTGGAGTTTTCTTTCATATAGGGGTTCGACTCAATAGTCACTGAAGTCCCTTTCAATTCTCAAATTCTATGATCCTGTTATTGATTCTCCATCTTTCCTTTCTTTTTTCTCATCCAGTTTTCTTTTTCTTTCACTAATTTCCTTTCCCTCTCTCTCCCTTTCCCAACAAACTCCAGAATAATAAACGGATGAGAGGGCATAGCCCTACTTGGGAAATAGGGCCCAGAGCAAGGGACATAATCAGGTTTGGTGTATATGGGTAGGAATAATTCTGATTCCCATTTGCCCTTTTCTTACTCAAACGTAGATCTAAAATAAAGTATTCATTTCCAAACTTATCTATAACTTATGAAATTCAAAGGTTAAATTCAAGTACTAAGCTTTTGTTTCTTAAAACTAGACATTTTCCCAGTCCTCCCTGACCCACATCTGGTGGCTATAGAGGAATTCACTCATTTATAGCCTATCAACAAACAATGCAATCCAATGCAATTGAATTATCACCCTTCAATATTCACATCACAGACATCTATGGATGAGATCATCCCATGAGGAGCTAGAACCAGCATGGTATCTTAATGAAGTGAGAATGAGGAGAAACTGTTCCATTTTTAGGGGCTTAATCTTCACAACATTATTCAAAATGGGTTGAAGTATACACAAAACTCCCTATTATAAGTAGGAATGGAGGGACGGTGTATGTGTGTGTGTATGTATTTGAGTTTCTTAATCTGGCTTTTATTGCTTTGGAAGACCTGCCATTATTCTATCATAAGCTTTCCACACAGATGATCAGAAAATGGAAGCAACAGTCCCAGGAAGCTTCCTCTTCTGCTCTCCCCAAGTCTTTCTCTTGCCTTTATACTCCTTTCCTTGATACAATGTACTGCTATTTACTTTACTTTGTTTTTTAATACATTGTTTGTTGCTCTTGAAGACCTTGCATCATTTCAAAAGCATTTCTCTTTGTAAGAATAACTGTGGAGCAATAGGTCAATCGAACTTCCTACTCTACCATACAGTTGCTCTTTATTCTCCCTTCCTCCTCCTTTCTTATTAGCCAGTTGGAAGAACCAGACCATTGAGGTAATTCTTTTAAAATGGACATATACAAACTCTCTTCTTCTAAGTGTTTTTAGCCTCTTGAGGATGAACCTAAGGTAGTATTATTATGATTTGAAATAAGTAAAATTCCAGAAAGGAAAAACTTCATAGTCTCTTCCCCAATGGCAGGATAGGAGCCATCAATCAATTGACTAAATTAGTACCAATTATTTATTCACCAGGCACTATGCTAGGCTCTGGGGATACAAATAGAAAGAATGAAAAAATCTGTACTTTCAATCTAGAGTCAGGAGTATATATAAGCATATACAGAATAAAAAGAAATAGAAAAAATGTGCCTAAATACAAGGTAGTTAAATACAAGGTGGTTGGGGGATGGGGGTGGAAAGCAATTGTACTAGGGGGAAGGACAGGGAATTAGAAAAGGTTTCATAATGAAGGTGTAAAAGCTTCATTTTGAAGGAAGAGAAATATTCCATGAGGCAGAGGTAAAAAGGGAGTGCATTCTAGGTATAAGGGGCACCAGTACAAAAGTACGGGAATGGGAGATTAAATAACACATGTGAATACCAGAAAAAAGGCCAGTCTGACTGGATCATAGAGTATGAGATGGAAAGTAATGTACAAGGAGGCCAGAAAGATAGGCTGGAGCCAGCCTATGAAGGGTTTTGCAAGCTAAACAGAGATGTTTATAGTTTAACCTACAGATAATAGGGAGCCACTGGAGTTTTTTGAGCAGGGGAGTTACATAGTTAGATCTGTACTTAAGAAGCATTGATCCAAAACTATAAGGGACCTTAAAAAACTTCCAGAATTATACAGAGTAGGGTCATAATAACACTGAGAACACAGGCTATTGGAGCTAATTGAGACCTAGAAGATCATCTTTTGTTGTTCAGTTGTTTCAGTATTGTCTAACTCTTCGCAACCCCATTTGAATTTTTTTTGGCAAAGATATTGTAATGGTTTGCCATTTCTTCCTTTCTCCAGCTCATTTTGTAGATGAGGAAACTGAGGTCAACAAGGTGAAGTGACTTGACCAGGGTCATACACAGCTAGTTAATGTCTGAAGTCAGATTTGAACTCCAGAAGATGAATCTTCCTGACTCCAGGCCCAGAACTTTATGCACTGAGCCAACTAACTGCCAGAGATCATCTAATCCATCTTCTTGAATGTACAAAGAAGGAAACTGAGGCCCATCAAGAAGTAAATTCTTGTCTAAGGTCACAGATTAATAAGGAACAGGACTAAGGCAAGAACCCAGGTCCAATGACTGCCAGGTGTGTGGTAAACAGGGTGAAGTGACTTGACCAGGGTCATACACAGCTAGTTAATGTCTGGAGCCAGATTTGACACTTCCTCCCAAACACAAATTGACAAGAGCGTGCATGTGTGCATGCATGTGCGCATGCATGTGTGTATGTGTGTGTGTGTGTGTGTGTGTGTGTGGCCTGGCCATCTGATCAATTTTAGACCTCCTTTCAGGGTAGGGAGAATTATTCCAGTTTTAAGAAATGTTTTGGGTCAGCAGGTAGACAAAACCAGAGCTCACCAGCCCACACCAAAGTATTTTTTACTAGACCAACCAGAGTACACATTGAGTTCAAGCAATAAACACTTAATTTTAACAGTACAGAAAAATAGACAACCAGGAAAATGTTGTGCCACTCCCTCCCACTCACCCAGGGATGAACTTTCCCACAGATTCTAACAGAAAACACTCTTCTCCACTTCCCTATCAGGGTCAAATCCCTAACTTCTCCTACTGCCACTTGGCACCAAGAGAGAAGAACTCAGGCAATTATAGGAAGTTGCACCAGATCCCAAATAGCGCCTCTGCCTCTCCAATACAACAAGAAGGAAAATCTTTTAATCATTTGCTCTTGGGAGGTGATAGAATAATAACAACAATAATAATGAATAATAATAAACATCAACAATAATACCTCTTTAAGATTTGCAAAGTGCTGTACAAATAGTGCCTCATTTTATTGTCATAACCCAAGTAGGTAGATACTATTACCCCATTTTACAAATGAGAAAATGGGGTTGACAGGTGTTAAATGACTTGCCCAAGGTACAACTAACCCAGATCTAATGTTTTAGCTACTGTGCTACCTAGATGTCTTGCTGTAGCTCTTAGCATATGCTAGAAAACATGAAAGCCAGCAGGAATGGTTATCTAGACAGATTTATTCAGGTTGTTTGTTCTACCAGGAAAGTCCTCACTATGTCAGCATGGTCTCTATGGATCTGTGGGGGAAGCATCCTATTGCTGCTTCTACTAGGAATGCATTACATCAGCATGGTGCTGGTGCAGCAGTGGGGAAAGCCTCCCATTGAGGGAACCTAACACCACATCTCTGTGCTCTATTGTGGCTTCTACCACCCCAACTTATTTTTTTTTTAATGTATGAGGTATTTTATTTTTTCCGTTACATGTAAAGATAGTTCTCAACTTTTGTTTATACATGCTTTACAATTTCAGATTTTTCTCCCTCCCTCCCTCCCCTCCCTCCCCCCTCCCCTAGACAGCAGGTAATCTGATATAGGTTATATCTATATATCTCTATACATATACATATAGATATATATATATACACACACACATATATATATACACATAATAACATTAATCCTATTTCTGCATTAATCCTGTTACAAGAGAAAGAATCAGAGCAGTGATGCAAAACCTCAAAATAGAAAAAAAAAAAACCAACAGCACCCAAAACAAAAGAAATAATATGGTTCAATCAGCATCTATACTCCACAGTTCTTTCTTTTTTTTTTCTTGAATTTGGAGATCCTCTTCTATCATGAGTTCCACCCCAACTTATTTTAACTGAGATTAAATATGACGGCATGAATTTTTCCTCTCCTAGCTTCTCCTTCCCAATCTTCTTTCCAAAACACCCTCCCAGCCCTGGACTTCATACCCTTCATGCCCAGCACATTATGGACCCTAACCCAATGAGTGTAGTTCTCTGTTTCCTGAGACTTATGGGGGATGCAGTCCAGAAAAAAATTGGAATGTGTAACTGACTGAACACTACTTACATATGAACAGTTCGCCAGAAATAATCGAACTGATACTGATATATGACTTATGGAAATCACTCATTACTTTGTGAAATTCACATTTCTGTTATACTTGGTAATAGAACTTAGTCTATTATACTTTGTAAGCAACAACCTTGTGAGGAAAGTAGTGAAAATGTTATTGGACCCATTTCCCATATAGAAAAACTGAGACTTAGAGAAGTTAAAGTCTGTGAATAAACATTCATGCAGTGCCTACCTACTATGTGCCAGGTATTATGCTAAGCACTGGAGACACAGAGAAAAGCAAAAGATAATCCCTGCCCTCAAGGAGTTCACAGTCTAAGGGGGTGCATAAGACAACATGCAAACAACTGTGTAAACAAGATATACAGGATAAATTAGATATAATTAATTGAGGGAAGTCACTAGAGGATCAGGAAAAGTTTCTCATGGAAGGCAGGGTTTTACCTGGGACTTGAAAGAAGCTAATGAATCCATGAGGCAGATATAAGGAGGAGAAAATTCCAAGTGTGGAAGACAGCCAGTGACAATGGATGGAGTGAGGACATGGAGTGTCTTGTTCAAGGAATATCAAGGAGGCCAGTGTCACTGGGTCAAAGAGTAAGTGGCAAAGTGTCAGGTATAAGCAGAATGGAAAGTTGGGGGAGAGGAAGTTATGAAAGGCTTTGAACACCAAATAAGATTATAATTTATTTATTTATTTTTGCAGGCAATGGGGGTTAAGTGACTTGCCCAGGGTCACACAGCTAGTAAGTGTCAAGTGTTTGAGGCCGGATTTGAACTCAGGTACTCCTGAATCCAGGGCCGGTGCTTAACCACTGCACCATCTAGCTGCCCCCAAGATTATAATTTATATGTGGTTCTAAAGGTTATAGGGAGCCACTGGGGTTTACTGAAGAGGGGAGTCAAACCTGCTCTTTAGAAAGATCACTTTGGCAACTGAGTGGAGGATAAACTGGAGTAGGGAGAGATTGGGTTAAGACGACCTCCCATTGGGCAGCTAGGTGGTACAGTGGATAGATAGATCACCGGCCCTGGATTCAGGAGTACCTAAGTTCAAATTCGGCCTCAGACACTTGACACTTACTAGCTGTGTGACCCTGGGCAAGTCGCTTAACCCCCACTGCCCCACAAAAAAAAAAAAAAAAGAAGAAGAAAAAAGAAGACCTCCCATTAAACGATTGCAATAGTCCATGGATGGGGTGATGAGGGTCTGCACCAGAGGGGTAGATGTGAAAGAGGAGAGAAGGGGGTGTATACAACAGATGTTATGGAGGTAAAATCAATAGGCCTCAGCAAAAGATTGCATATGGGATGGTGAGAGAGTGAGGAATTGAAGGACAAGTAGGTTGCAAGTCTGAGTGACTGGGAGGATGGAGGTTCCTCTACAATAATAGGAAAGTTAGGAAGAAAGGTGGCTTTGGGGGGAAATACGAGTTTAGTTTCAGACATGTTGAATTTAAGACATCTATAGGACACACCGTTCAAGATCTCCAATAGGCTATTGGAGATGTAAGAATAGAATTCAGCAGAAAGGTCCGAGCTTTATAAGTAGGTTTGAGAATCATCAGCACAGAATTCATGGAAACCAATGAGATCACCAAGTGAAATAGCATATGGAGAAGAGACCAGAGACCAGAACGGAGCTCTGTGGAACACTTATGATTACCAGGCATAACCCGGATGAAGACCCAGTAAAGGGAACTAAAAAGGATAACCAGGAGAGAGGGATATAATGGAAACCTAAAGGGAAGAGTTTCTCATGGACAAGGTGGTCTGCAGTGCCAAAGGATGCCAAGAGGTCCAGAAGGATTTTAAAGACAAATTTTTCAATAAAGAGAACATTAGTAACTTTGGAGAAAGCAGCTTCAGTTGATTTATGTGGCGGAAAGGAAATAGCAAAATGCATTGTCGATGGCTCTCTCAAGGAGCTCAGCTACAAAAGGGAGCAGTGAGATGGCCCATAGTTAGTGAGGATGGATAGACCAAGTGAAGGGTTTTTGAGGATGGCTGAGATATAGGCATATTTGTAAAGCAGAATGGAAGCATCCAGTAGATAGAGATGGAAGAAATAAGTGAGAGGGGGGAAGAGAAAGGGGACAATCTACTGGGAAAGGCAGGATAGAATGGGATCACTAGTGCACGTAGAAGGGTTTTTGCCTTGGCAAGGAAAAAGGACCACCTCATATGATGCACATAATTATGCTTTGTGGTTATAATGTTAACATCATTTTAATAACTAGCAGGGCTTAAACCCACACTTTCTAACTCACAGGTTTTGTCTGCTACATCATGGGGCTATACTCTATAACTATAAATGTGCATTTTTCTACAGATAATTCATTAGGCTTCAAAGTATATGAGGGAGTCCATGAACCACATTTGGTAGCAAATGTATTTCCATCAAGTACCACTCAATGAAACAACCAGGCAAAAACAGTAAGAATTTAAGCACTTACTATGTGCCAAGTGCCAAGGCTACAAATACAAGCAAAAAGAAATCAATTCTATGTCTTCAAGGACCTAACAGTCTAATGGGGAAAGATAACAAGCAAAAGGGAAATGAAAATCAGGTGTGTTGGAGGTGACAGCAAGAAAGGTTCATATGCAGGGGTGTGATATATATCTATGAAGTCCAGAAATTCAGAAGCAAAGTCAGGAGGAGAATGAAGGCAGATTTCCCAAGATGGAGGCCCCAGACATGAAAGAGGAAGGCTGGCTTGGCTGAGGATGATTCCAAGGTGAGGAAGCCCCTTGTACTGAAGGAAGTTCCAGGATGGGACTGTAGCTGATACATGGTGACAAAAGTCTTGAAAGGCAGAAGCAGAGCCAGAAGGGGAAAAGACAATTATACACAGCTTATTCTTATTTCAGAACCTATGGTGGGTGGAGGGGAATAGCCATTGTAATGTGGAAGCAAACTGCATCCCATGAGTTCAAGGTTTATTGAGCAGAGCATGGCACTAGGTGCTCAGTGGGCCCCTTCTCCCACTGGGGAGTTCTTCTGGGAATCTCCATTTTGGGGAAGGGCCCCAGATCAGCCATCCCCCATTGCCAGTATGCCCTTCACCTGAATACCTCTTTTCTTCCCCTCCCCACCCCCACTTTTCAATTCCCCTTGTGTGTATTGTCTTCCTTCCTTCCTCTTGGAGGGCAAAGGCTGTCTTCTATTTTCTTGTCTTTCTGTCTCCATCACTCAGGCCAGTTCCAGGCAGATAATATGCACTTAATAAGTGTTTGTTGACTTGACTTAACTTGACTCAAGAGATTGGATTTGAGGCTTAAATTCTTCCATAACTCTCTGCAATCTGGGTTGGTCACTCCATCTGTCTGGGACTTAGTTTCCTCCCTTGTAAAACAGAGACAATAACAACAATACTATTCTCACACAGGGTTATTGTGAATAATGTGTTTTGCAAACCTTAAAATGCAATATAAATATGAATTTTTTTACCATTATCCCATATACTATAACAGATAGAATTGAAATCTATGTCAGCTGTGAGAAGACAATCTGGGGCTCATTACAAGAAAAATCAGTTCATTGTTTCCAGCATACCTACAATCTAAGTTATTTAAAGTTTCAAAACTGCAAAAAGACTTAATGTGCCCACATATACACTTGCAGGCACATACACACATATTATTACCACGTTAGGGTAAGTTATGGTCTGGGTATGAAACAACTGAAATAAGTCATTCTCGATAAGCATAGCTATTAGCAGAGTTCTAACTATGTTCATAATTGCAACCACCCCTGAATAATAAAGAAGAAATGTCCATATCCAAGAAAGGAAAGCTATAAATATAGTCAGAATTGAAACTCTAAACCCATACAAAATATTTGAAGGACTACATTTCTACATAGGCCAACATCAATCCTGGTTATTTCAGGGAACAGAATTCGGGCAGAGTTTCTGTCTTCCTTCTCTTTGGTGAGCCCTATATATTTGGGTAATTAGACATGATAATTAGCAAGCTTTTTCATAGAGAAACCACTAAAATTGTACTGTCTGTCTCCCCATTAAAAAGGGGAAATTATGGATAGAATTTCAGTGGCAACCATGGACAAGAGGTCCAAAATGCATTGCTGGTGAAAGGTCTCTATCTTTTTTTTTTGGTGGGGCAATGAGGGTTAAGTGACTTGCCCAGGGTCACACAGCTAGTAAGTGTCAAGTGTCTAGGGCCAGATTTGAACTCAGGTCCTCCTCAATCCAGGGCCTGTGCTTTATCCACTGCACCACCTAGCTGCCCCAGTCTCTATCTTTCAATCCTGAGCCTAGATGAGACCTTAGTGCAGCTAAGAAATTCCCTGGGGAAAAGAACTCCTAATAGCATATGCATATGCTTTCTCTGGGTCAAAAAACTAATTTCTTAGTCAACTCTTCCTGGTCAGGAAAAATAATGATATGTGGCTTAGGCCTGGGTCTATTTGGAGACCAAGGGATGCACAAGCTGATCGATATGTGACTTACTGAAAAATATCAGGAACAACAAAGGTAGCTAATTTATACTGAGCTCAATAGTTTTCAATCTTTGACATTGCTCAGGTAATTTAATAAATGGAGATCTGAAATTTTTATTTTGTTCCAGTTACCCTAGAGAAGAAAACCCCACAGAATCTTAGAATCTCGAAGTTGGAAGGGACCTCAGACACTATAAAGTCTAACCCATACTTGACCAGGGAAATAAGACGTAGTAGAAGGATTCTTAACATTGGAACCATGGACCCACATGGGGTTTGTGAATAGTTTTTTAGGTGGTCCATAAACCTGGATGTGGGGGAAAAATTATATCATTATTTTCACTAACCTCTAAATGAAATTTAGCATTTAATTTAATCATAAAATGTAATCACTAAGCTATTATTCAAAGAATGGCTCTAGAAGCTTCACTATATTGTCAAAGGGGTCCATATCATACCAAAAAAAGTTTAAGACCTCCTGATGGAGTAGATCGAGTACCACACCTGGGGGCAGAAAGACCTAAGTTCAAATTCCAACCCATCATTTACAAGTTGTAAACTCTGAGATTGTCACAATCTTTCTGAGCCTCAGTTTCTTCATATGTTAAGTAGGGATGATAAGAGAAACTATTTCATAGGCTTCTTGTGAGATTTAAATGTGATAATGAATACAAAGCATTTTGCATGCCTTAAAGTGCTATATACATGTGAGCTATTATAATTAGTAATCATTTCCTCCCAGCAAGTGGTTATCCAGTTGGCTTTTGCTTGAAGACCTCCTGTGAAAAGAAACTCACAACCTCCAGAAGCAAACTTTGCCATTTGGGGGTGGCTCTATTTATTAAGAACTTTTCCCCTATATCAAACCTAAATTTGGCTTTGTGTAGTATCTACCCATTGCTCCTACTATATCATCATTATTATATATAAATAAAATAATATAATATATAATAATATATATTATTTATAGGCAAAAGCCTTCTGCACCTAAGCTAAACAGTTGAATCTCTCTTGCATGTGACTATATTCCCCACAATGTGGCTGTACTTTCCCCCACTTTAAGAAACTCAAGCTTAGGACTGAATGTCCCACTTTAGAAAAGGGCCAACATTCCTTTCAACCTTTCCTTGATCTTATTCCCTCTAAGCTATAGTTTAATGTGAAATCTTCAGGGGATAAAAGGATCCCAAGCCTGGCCAAATCCCCAGCTAAGGGAGAGTAAGAGCATATAACCATTTCTGAGGTTGTGCATGTATTGGTATTCATCTTTTCAGGTATACATCCTGTGTCCCCAACTAAACCCACTCTGTAAGATACCATGTATTACACATTTCTGTTTTTCTAGTGCCATGAAACTTCAACAAATAAGAGATGATTATCAATGATGACAATGGCATTACATATTGCTTAAAATAGACGAACCATAATATCTTTAGGAAAAGACTCACTTTCTCGTAATTCCATGGGCCTCAGGCACAGGCATTGATAAGAAAGAACTTTCTGTCCTATAATGCCATGGGGTCAAGATATAAGCATTGATTAGAGAAAAATGGGGAATGCTGAGGGCAAGAAAACAAGCTAGGCAATGTATTGAATTGTTTTCCTTAAGCATATTTATTTGTTACAAGAGAAGATTCTGAGGGGAGTTGGGGGGGGGAGGGAAGAAGTCATTTGGAAATGGCAGTGATCTATAAAAATGGCATTTATAAAATATTCTTCCCCAATCCTCACCCCACAAAAAAGACTGTGGCAGGCCAGGCATTTGGAAACTACACTGAATGATAATTATGGTACCAATTAGGAATGAGGAATGGGCAACAGCAAGGCTAGCTATAATCAAACAGCACCAGGTAGGGCATGGCATCTAGGACAAAAGTTTTTGCTTTAAAGCAGAGGTATCAAATACATGAAATAACATGGAAACAAGATTCAAATATAATTGTGAAATGTTTAACAAAATAAATAAAAATACAATAAAACATCAATAATATTATATTTTTAAAACTAAGTCAATATGTGGCCCATAGGAATCCTTATATATGATTAATACCTCCATCCCATCCCCTAATTTCTATTTGAGCTTGACACTACTGCTGGCACAAACCTAGCCAGTGACACTCTAAAGAGAAGCAAGCCAGGAGACAGTAAGATGACACTGCTTTCACTAAAATTCCCAGCTCCACTCACCCCACCATGACTTCCCCTATCATTGCTGTTGGTTTGTTTATGGGGAGACAGTAGGTGATCTCTCTGAGAAAAAGGTAGAGGGAAATATCACAAATCCTTTGCTCACTGGAGCTTGAGGGCAAGCCTCGTCTCTGTGCTAATAGGTATTGTAATAAATATAATTTATATGCAAATGTTTCTTAGTAATTCTGGGTTTTGAAGGCAAATCTGGTACCCTAGAAATGACTCAAACTCAAATCTTCCCAGGAGGAGAAACTCTTTGGGTTGTGGGAAACAAAAGTTTATTTAGAAAGAAGCTGTCACTCTTTTTCTGGTGGCAAAGAATTGGAAATCGAGGGAATGCCCATTAATTGAGGAATGGCTGAACAAGCTGTGGTATATGAATGTAATGGAATACTATTGTGCTGTAAGAAATGATGAACAGGAAGATTTCAGAAAACCTGGAAGGACTTACATGAACTGATGCTGAGTGAGATGAGCAGAACCAGGAGAACATTGTCCACAGTAACAGCAACATTGTGTGATGATGAACTGTGATAGACTTGGATCTTCTTAGCTGTGCAATGATTGAAGACATTCCAAAGAACACATGATGGAAAATGTTTTCCACATCCAGAAAAAAGAATTGTAGATTCTGAATGCAGATTGAACCATACTATTTCTACTATTTGGTTGTTATTGTTTTTTTTTCTTTTTTGAGTTTTTTTCTCTTGTGTTCTGATTCTTCTTTCACAACATGACTAATGCAGGGGAAAAAAGAAAGAAAGAAAGAAAGAAAGAAAGAAAGAAAGAAAGAAAGAAAGAAAGAAAGAAAGAAAGAAAGAAAGAAAGAAAGAAAGAAAGAAAGAAAGAAAGAAAGAAAGAAAGAAAGAAAGAAAGAAAGAAAGAAAGAAAAAGAAGCTGACTAACAGCGGACTGTGTTGGGCTATCAAGAACGTAGAGGTCTAGGAATCCTAGTTAATAGTCAGGTTATAAAGGCTAATGACAACAATAGTTCAAGCTCTGTGGATACTTGGTGAGTATCCCAGTGCTATATATGACATATGGTGCTCAAGCATCAAAGCATCAAAGTAGTCTACATGCTGCTCATGAACTGCTTTCCCTAGGCTTACACAAAGACAAGGTGTTACTTCTCCATGTACCAGTAAGAAAGGGTAGTTTACCATTTGCCCATAAAAATACAAGTTTCATTACTCCAGCTACCAGCTCAGAGGTCCCATCAGAATTTCCACATATGCGAAAGACCCCCCCAGGGTACATTATAGCAGCCCCAAACCCAAAAAGCTCTCCAACTTCAAAGATGGACAAAGGGAAAACCTTGATGACCTGGGCTCCTTATGAATATGCAAAATGATTGCTCAGGATAATAAAGATAGGATAATTTCTTACTACACAGCCCCCGTTTCTGCTTTTCTTTGGGGGAGAAAGCAGGTTCCCCACTAAGAGGCATGGTGACAATTCAAGCACACAGCTGGGAAGGGAGTGAAACATACCCAAAATAGAGACCCTGAAAAGAACTCACCAATGGGAGAAGAGGTCGTCATGGTAGAAGGAAATTCCAGAGTGAAAAGGCATCTGGGTTCTGATAGCAATGCGTATAGAGTCAGAAGCATGCGTCCAAAGGGTCTGGGCTCCCAAAGAAAGAGGAGAAAGAATTTCCCAGCACCAAAGGTACCATTTGCTCTTTTAATCATTATTATTTTCCTCTGGGTCCAGCAGGGAAATAGTTCAAGGAGATGAGAGAGCAATCCATTGGTGTCAACTAAAGCCATTATCATCCTCGTCATCAGAATTAAGACATACTTTAATGCTTCATCGTGGCATTGAGGTAACCTCGAATTCTTCACCATTATGTCAATGGGGCACAAGCTTTGGCTGATCTTACCAAGCTGGAAAAGCTTTGAGTACAGACCTGGCAGCCTGCTGTATGTCTGTTGTCTGAGGACCAGCCTAGTGAAATTTTGAGAGGCTCATTACCAGAATGTTGGCTAGGAGGCAATGATATTTTTGGCTGCAGCAATTCATGAAGACCAGTTACCAAGGCGTGGAAGCAAAATCAGGGCCCTTTTAAGTATTTGAAATATAATGCTAATAAGAAGAACAATAGGAAGGAGAATTAAAAATTTTTAAAAAGAAAAATGGGGCTAATAATAGCCATCTTCCCCATCTCACAGGGGTGATTAAGAAACAAATAAGAAAACGTGAAACAGTTTTGAAAAAAAATCTGCAAATATAATGTAGCATTTATAATAATTATTTTATATAAAGAAGGGCCCTTCCCTTCAAGGTTTGTATTTAGCTTCTTGTTCAGACCAGATGCTAAAGCCTATTAATTTTGCTATTTTGGTTTTTATTCAGAGTAGGGACTGTTGGGGGAGGGAATGATGATCCCATATGGAATGAGCCATCTAGCCCTAAGCATAAAGCAGATTGCTCAGATGTTGCACAGGTTGGAGACAGGGATCATTCAAGTCCTTAACATATCAATCCAAAATTGCATAATTCACATCCAGAGCAGTTACCAAGCCACAGGGGGAGCAACTTAATATGTTCCCCAAAGCCCATGATGTTATCTGCATCCAGGAAGTTGTATGTGCCAACACTTTCTCAAATCAAAGCCGTGTCCACTATTCCTTGACTGTAGGCCTGCTGAGATTTCCTGCTCCCTCCCTTTCCCCCTCAGTTCCTGGCAAATAACTATCTAGCTTTAGCACATGCCAGCTTTGGTGTACTTTGTGACAGATCCTCTAATAATATTCAAACCTTCCAGTCCCTAAGCAGAGTACTATGGAAGAGCCATGGCACTGGGTCCAATATTTATCTGATGTATGAGAATGCCCTATTATATCTTTCTAAATTATCCACCTGAGGCCTTCATCAGAGAAATAAGACATTCTGCTTTCATACAGGGCAGGCGACAAACTGCTTTCTTTGTCCCTTTTACAAATTTACTGGGAGAGAGAGAGAGCACACACAGGGCCCAAGGAACCAGCGACATATTTTCTCATTCATATATTCACATTCTGACACCCTAGATGTCTCCTGTTCAGCTTCTCTGACATCATCCTATTGCCCCTGGTCCAATTCATTGCTTCTAATATATCAGTATCCTGGACCTGGAGGGAGGAGTAAGGAGATGAGATACTAATGACAAGACTCTTAAAAGTCTAATTGTAAATAAGGAGAAGATGCTATAATTGAAGTGATTTGATGATATGATATGATAAGAAGTTCTGGGGTCTTCAGAAGCTGTTGGAATGGGCCTTGGCTGCTAAAAAGTGCTTGTGATATTTACTGATCCTGAGTTTGGAGCCTTAGTGTTTGGGGGCTGGAGTGGCTTTTCTTTTCCATTATATTTTTAAGAACAAAGGATTGTAAGACAAGTTGAGTTGCACAAAAGAGGGAAGAAAATCCGGTTGGACTTGGCTCTTCCTTGCCAGCTCTCCCACCTCACTTTTTTTTGGCAGGCAAGGCAGCTAGCACCCTCAGCCCTGGCAGAGAATCACCTGCCATGAAGTCATTCCATCCTGCTCTCCTGGAGAGAGTCTACCCTGAAGCTGGAAGATGCCTTCCAGGTGTTTAAACTTTTCCTTTCCCAAGTACCATGGAACCAGATGTTCCAGGCACTAAGGGATCCTGAAAAGTCACTTAATCATGACCAGTGGTAGATTAAAACCTTGGGAGGGAGGCTCCTTTCACACCAAAATTTTAGGGGCCTCTCTTGTTAGACTGGACTGTCTAAACAATCATCAATTAATCCATCAATATTTATTAAGCACCTATTATGTGCAGTTCTGTGCTAAGTACTAGGGATACAAAAAAGAGCCAAAAACAAACACTGAACACTTTGAAAAGCCCTTAGCATTCCTGGTACATAGTAGGTCCTTAATAAATGCTTAATCACTTGAATATGGAAAATAGCCTTCTTGTTCTACTATTTTACTTAAAAACTGTTTTGTTTAGTGTTTCCATTTCTATTTTTAACATTTAAGCATGATTGGGGAATGGCTAAACAAGTTATGGTATATGATTGTGATGGAATACTACTTACTGTGCTATAAGAAATAAGTTCGATGATCTTAGAAAAACATGGAAAGATTTGCAGGAAATAATTAAAAGCAAAATGAGCATTATATATAGTAACAACAATATTATTTTAAGAACAACTTTGAGTAACTGAGTTATTTCAACTATTATAAATACCCAAATAAACTACAAAGGATATACTAGGGAAGACACTATCTGTATTTAGAGAAAGAACCAATAAATAGAAGTATGTATGATATAGTTTTACAAATATACATATTTGTATATAATGATAACCATTTTTCTAGGGTTGAGGGAAAATAAAATAATAAAGAAAATGATGCAATAACTTTATTATATATTTAAAAGGAATAAGTTGTACATAACAGATTTACAGTTTGATGTACAATCATCTTTTTTTATTCTATGTTATAGAAATGTTTGTTTTATTTCTTAAGTTCAGAATAAAATGAATTTTAATCAAACATTTAAGCATTACCAAAAAGGGAAAAGGGGAGGGAGGTAAGGAGGTGGGTCACTGATTTCTGCACTTCTCTGCTGTGCTCTTCTTGATACCATGAAGGTATGAAGGAGTCGAGCAGAGACTTAGAAGGACCCATAACCCTATGTCATGTTCCTCTGAATTGTCCCATTCTTCCTCATTTCCTTTTTATGCCTTTACCTAGGGAGGACTGCAAGGATTAATAGGCTCTAGAAGAGAAAGTTACTGACCCAGAGAACAAGGGATGAGATAACTGTTTCCTTTTGTTAACCTTGAGGGTCCCCAGGCATAAGATCTAGAATGTCCATTGAGCAATACAGAACTCCCCAAGGTCATGTAGCTAGTTAGTTGTTATTTTTTTGTTTTTTTCAGAGACTCAGAAATTTAGATCTGGAAAGGATTTTTGTGGGTATCAGGTTCAGCCTTTTCATTTCACATGTAAGAAAACTGAGGTCTGTACAGGTGAGAGGTTGCTAAGTATCATGTGTAGAGTACCATATCTGGAGTTGGAGCACCTGGCTTCAAATGTTGCCTAAGAAACTAGCTATGTAGGGGCAGCTAGGTGGTACAGTGGATAAAGCACCGGCCCTGGATTCAGGAGTACCTGAGTTCAAATCCGGCCTCAGACACTTGACACTTACTAGCTGTGTGACCCTGGGCAAGTCGCTTAACCCCAATTGCCTCACCAAAAAAAAAAAGAAAAAGAAACTAGCTATGTGACCATAGGCAAAGCATTTAACTTGTCAGAGCCTCAGTTTCTTCATCTGTATAAATAGGTATGATAATAATAATAATAATACTAGCACTTCACAAGCCTGGTATAAGAAAAGGCCTTCGAAAACCTTGGAGTATTACACAAGTATGTGTATGTGACCATTGCCCAAGGTCACTGTTGCCATAACTTTCATCATAGAGTCCCAGGATGTGAGAGATGGGAGGGACCTTAGAAGATGTCCAGTCTAACCACTTGGTTTTTCATAGGAAGAAACTGTTTAGAAAATAAATTCACTTTCCCAAGATCATACAACAAGCTGGTGAGACAGGGAAGGAGCGAAAGAACCCAGAACTTCTCCATCCAAGGCCAGGGCAACTGCCATGATATCATGACACCTCTTGGGGATTGCTAAAGGCAACAGTCTGAGATAGCTTCCATTTTCTTGCTCCCTTTTATCCACTGGATCCTCTCTGCCAACTAAGTAATTCTGAAGAAGGGGGGGGAAGGAAGAAGAAGATGATGAGGGGAAGGAGAAGATAAAGGAGGAAAAGGAAGAAGAGGAGGAGGCTGAATATAGTATCTTTGAATTAGGGCTATAATTCAGTCATTCTTAGGTTTGGATAAATTCCGTGTGTATGTGTGTGGTGGAAAAGTGGGGCTCTGACAGGGGATAGTCCAAAAAACAATGTAGATGCCGGTGTAGGTTACCCATCCCCCAGAGAGTATAACCCTTGCTCTGATGGGAATTGGAAAGTTGGTTGGGAAGGGAAAAACAGGCCCCAGAATAGGGTTGTTTTCCTGCGGATGCCGGCTTAGGGGCTATTGCACTACTAGGCAACTGTTGGTGGTAGTAGTGGGAATGATCCTTTATTTTCTTTTTTGTTTGTTTGTTGTTTTTTTTGTGGGGCATTGAGGTTTAAGTGACTTGCCCAGGGTCACACAGCTAGTAAGTGGCAAGTGTCTGAGGCTGGATTTGAACTCAGGTCCTCCTGAATCCAGGGCTAGCGTTTTATCCACTGTGCCACCTAGCTGCCCCGATCCTTTATTTTCTAAGAGGACCAATGACATCATGGGATGATGTCTTATGACTAGTATGTGAATTGGATTTCAGTGAGGCAGAAGTGTACAGCCACCAGCCTTCCTCTCTCTCTCTCTCGAGTCATTGAAGTTCAGTGACAAGACAAAAGTCAATATGACTGGCAATGGCCCAGGGTGCAGTGGATGACATTGGCAGCTTCAATGTCTAACCAGGTTCTAATTGCCCCATAGTACCTGTTTCAGCCACTTTCACAATTCTTGGGGCAAATTGTTCACATCTGCTATTCCATCAGGGAAATGGTTGGGGTAGACATTCCCCTAACTCACTGCTTAGGTTTGAAGCCTACTAATTACCCTCAGCCTGGTTTAGCCTGCCTACCAACGTGGTTTTACTGGCATGTGGCCACTGCCCATGTTATAGCTTCTTAGAGCCACGAGTGAGAGTTGAGTGACAGGTGGACTCTAAAGTTGGATGAGCAGCCCTGAAAAGGGATCAGAGAGCCCTTGTACCAGAGGTGCTGGTCCTCCATGAACACCCCGAACACCCACTTGGCAACTATGTCCAGTGGAGGACCATGGAGCAAGGCACAGGGGCAGGGGCTGTTATGGGGAAGAAATATGCTCACCTCCCTGTGCTGGTGTCCAGCAAAACTTTAGTTGTTCTGTGCCAGTTATAGCTCTGACTGGCATATCACCAAGGGACAATTGTTTCTTTGGACACACTCAAGAAACAACATAGCTCAAAGTATAGTAGCAAGTGCTTGTAAGGCAAAAATCACTTCCTTTTTCTTGACCTCAGTTTTCTTACTTGTAAAATAAAATACTGAATTAAAGCTCTCCCTTCTATCTTAGAAAATCTGTCTCCCTGATTCTGGGATTGAGAACAACTGGATACTAGGCACAAATCACATGGCTATTAGCTGAGTCATCACATTGGCTTCAAGGTAGACTCATATCTCCTTCCCTCCCCCTTTATACCCTCTCCACTGGGAGCCCCTCACATCTGGCCCACAGGGATTTAAAAAAATTACCTGCCTCTCTTTAAAATTTTCCATGCGGCTCACTAACTATCTATGTATTTCCTCCAGAGAATTCTGGGGAAGCTTTGTGGGTGACCATACAGAAAGGGCTAATTGGGCTAATTAGCACTTCCGCAACCCAGCAGGCTCCACAGCTCCACGGCAGAGAAAAGAAAAAACAGAGAGGAAACGCTGGCATGAGGGCATTTTGGCCAAAGCCTTTGAGTGCCATGGGTCAGCACCTCTTTAGCCCCTGGTGTTCCCTAGGCATTGGCTGCTGACCCATGGCATTGCAGGAGGATGGGTGTGTGTGTGTGTGTGTGTGTGTGTGTGGAAACTGGAACAGGAAGGAAAAAAAGGGAGTAGGAGCCTGCAAAGAGAAGGGAGGAGAAGGAAAAAAGAAAGAGTTATAGACTTTAAAATCAGTTGCCTGATTGATTATTCAGCAAATAGACTAGAGTTTACCTAATCAAATAAGTAGTCCCCTTGGGAGCCCACACACTTATATGCTGCAACCATTGTCAGGAACTTGCTGGGAACTACTCTGGAGAACTGCCCGCACTGCCAGCAGCAGTCTTTGGAATCTCAGAGGTGGCAAATATTTCTTTCTTTTACTATGGATTCGATTTTTGGGGGGCGGGGGAGTGGAACAGACTTCTGTTAACTGGAGCCCAGTCAGATGAATATCAGTCTGTAGAATATCATTTCTAGTCGCCACAGAACACAGTGTAACTATAAAGTAATGAGATCGCTTTTCTTGCCCAGCTCCTAGCTTGCCTCAGAAGACAATTACCAAAGAAGGGGGAAGAATGTGGTGCGAGCTATGGCGCTATCCATACTGAAGGGACTGCAATCATTTGGATGGTAAAATCCTTGATTTGGAATCAGAAGTTCTGGATTCAAATCTTAGCATTGGTTATATGATATCTTTGCCCTGTGTGTAACCAATGTGTTATCATTCAGCAAGTTCTTCTCTACACTTTAGTTTCTTTCCTGTAAATGTATATGAAATGAGGGAGAGGGACTGACTGGATGGCCTCTATAGTCCCTCCCCACTCTAAATCCTAAAATTGGTGTGTTTAAAAAAAAAAAAAGACTCTTTGAATGCTAAGGTTATATATGGTAGAAAGGACCACCACCAGTTGCTTCAAGATGTTGTCAGAGCCTGGTCTTGGGCAGCAACAGATGAGTTGAGGTGTCTGGCAGATTTAGGATGCTGAACAAAAAGGTCAGAGTTAGAAATTCAACACAGAAAAAAAGGGGGATTAATTCAATAAACATTGTTTAAATATTTACTATGTTCCAGGCACTGTGTTAAGTACTGGGCATACAAAAAGTGGTGAAAGATAGATAGTCCCTGCCCTCAAGGAGCTTACAATCTAATAAGCATGTACCATGAATCCAGAGGGTTAAGTCTGAAACAAGAGAAATAAATAAGGAATAGAGTTCAAGAAGGTGGGCTATGATCAGTGTCTTGTGATCCAGACATATGTAGGGAACAGAAGCATAACTGCATATTTGAGTCCAAGGATCAATATCCAGATGCCTCAGCTGGACAAGAGGGAATGGGCAGAAGCATGGACAAAGCAGACAGACCTGGTTCACTTTTAAGGGCAGATCATATAAGCTAAGCACACCATGAGGCCTTAGGAGGGCAGCAAGAGGTCCTTGTCAAATCCCACTAAACACATCCCTGCCCAGGGATAAAAAGGGCAGGTTCAAATTAGGAAATCAATGGAAAATGCTGATGTATTTCCTCTGGGCCCCTAAAGCTGGTAGAAAATGGGTTGCGATTCTGACCCATTGCAGTGTATATCCCCCAAACTGGGAGGTGAGTGAGGATACAAATCTGCAGAATGCTGAAATTTTGTGGACAGATAAATTAGAAAAACGGTTGTTAGAGCCGGGAACCAAGATGGGGAGGAGGCAGGATTATGGCCAGATTAGGAGGCAAACTAGAGGGAGGGCCAAGAAGTTCATTGTTTGTTCAACCTGCTCCCTGCAAACCTCACCCAAAGGTATTGTTGGAGAGGTCTGCCTGACTGGAGAAGTATGGAAAGAAAAAGTCTGACAGTCTCTCAGGGGCAGCAGCATCATTAAAAACAGCAGACTAATGTAATTAGGAAGAACACAGGAATTGGAATCAGAATCTTGGTTCAAATCTTGAGCAGCTCTACTCCTTGTTTCTTAGGGAATCTTGGTCTTTCCGCAAGGGATTTCTGGATCCAAAGGGATGGGGATCTCTGGTCTGGCTTCTTTGTTCCAGGATGTCAAAGACTCTCTTATGGGAAAGCTTACATTGTGCTGCACCAACCAAATGATATTGCCACTTCCACTGGGTCCCCAAAACTAACAGATATGCAAATGGTACCAGGGAAAAACAGGATCCCAGATCATAGCATATCCTTTAAACTCAAACTGTTGTGGGCAAAAAGCAAACAGAACTAAGAGTAGTTTATTTAGAGGAGGCTTTAAGGTTTGCAAAAAGCATCTATTTATATATGTGTGTCAAACGATGGCCTTCTCTAGTGCGGGGGTGCGGAGAGAGGAAGGGAGACAGTTTGGAAATTAAAATGTAACCAAAAAATGGAATTAAATTAAATTTTTAAAAGGTTTACAAAGAGTTTCACATACTATCTCATTTGGTATAAAATGAATAAAAACTTCCTAAAACAACCCTCACCCCTCATCAAATAAGAAAGGTAGATTTGAAGTTTGTTTTTGGATTAATTCAAGGATATGTCTTAGAGATGCTGATGAGTCATTGTCTAGCTCTATAGATAACCACACTGGTAAATTCTGGCACCTCTAAATGAACTATAGACCTCTTGGAGATTCTCCATGAATGCAGGACTAATAAACAACCTGCAGGTGGGACTAGTCATGTCTCCCATTCCTTTTTAACACATGAGAGAAGCAGACATCTCTGACCCATTTCAGTTTTACACAAGGATTAGGGAGGTATACTCTACAAGGGGTCATGTGTTTTCCTTCACCAAGCACAAGAGTTCAGATTCTATGGGGCCTAAGTCTTCATTATGAAGACCAGAGAAAAAAGGGAGGGGTCAGGGTTGAAATGTGAGTCATTTCCAGGACATGCAAGAAAAACACCTTTATAACTGGTTTGTCTATGAAATTGAAACTTTGTGGTATGCTTATCTACAGCCTTCCTAACATTTCCAAAGTTTTCAGAGAACACGGACAAAGATGGAAACAAGCCTAGGCAAGATGTCATTTGCTAAGGAAGGGCTGGGGGGAGGGGAGGGGAGATATGGCTTTTGTTCATATTCCTAGTGATAAAAGACACCCTGGGCCTGAGAACCTCCCAGAGTAATAGGAGGGTGCTAGACTAGATCTCTGAGGTCCCTTCTAATTCTTTTGTTCCATGATTTTTAAATCCCTCCTAGATCTAATAAAAATGATTCACTGACGTCCCCCCTCCAAATAAAAATGTTGACTGAGCTAATCTATCTCAAGGTCTCAGATGCATTTGAGAACGCATCAACCTACTTAACAAAAATAGCCACAAAAAAGAGTTTCCTGTGTGATCTCTATCCCAAAGAAATGCATTTGGGGTCAATCCCAGGTCTGCTGGTTACTACTTCTGTGCCTGAGAACAAATCACTTCACCTCTCTTGGCTTCCATTTTCTGTTTTAAAAAAATGGGGTGGGGGTAGAGCTAGATTGGATGGTTTCTAAGGTTCCATCCAACCCTGAATCCTATGATCCTATAAACTTTGTCATATCTGCATTCACATCCCCCCTTTAATATTTTACATTTATTTGTATATATTTTCTATTGGCTTACCTGTGTTTTCCTTTATAATTTCTTGAAATTTTATGTCTAGACACATTTTTTTGATCGTGGCTTTTAGGTAGTCCAATAATTCTTCAATTACTTCTCCTCAATCTATTTTCCAGGTCAGTTGTTTTTCTGATAAGATATTTCACATTTTCTTCTAATTTTTTTCATTCTTTTCATTTTGTTTTGTTGTTTCTTGTTGTCTTATGGAGTCATTACCGTTCACTTGCCCAATTATAATTTTTAAGGAATGATTTTCATCAGTGAGATTTTGTACCTCTTTTACCATTTGGCCAAGTCTGCTTTTTAGGGAGTTCTTTTCACCAGTGAAAAAAAATGTGCCTCTTTTACCATTTAGCCAATTTTTAAGGTGTTATTTTATTCACTATTTTTTGTGCCTCTTTTGTCAAGCCGTTAATTTTTTAAAAAATAATTTTCTTGTATTCTCATTTCTTTTCCTAATTTTTTCTCTCCCCTCTTAATTTGATTTTTAAAACTTTTTTTTGCTCTTTCTTTAGCTCCTACAAGAATTTTTTCTAGGTTTGAGTTCAATCTGCATTTTTATTTGAGGCTTTGTTTGTAGCTGTTTTTGCACTGTTGTTTTCTGAATTTGTAACTTGAGCTTCCTTGTTACCATAGTTGCTTTCTATGGTTAGGTTCTTTTTTCATTGTTTGCTCATTCTCCCCCCACCCCCTTCTATTTCTGAACTTTGAACTTTATGCTAAAATGGAGCTTTGCTCACCTAGAGGTGGAGGAACACTGTCTCAAGCTTTAGGATTTTTTTGCCCTGCTTTTTTCACAGCTAGTTCTGAGAGGTCTGTAAGTTTTCAATGATTGCAAGGTGCTATGATCTAGAGAAAGGTATGGTCCTTACCCAGGTAGTGCTCCTACTCCCCTGTAGCCACATACCTACTAGCACTTCTCTCCAAACTGGAATTGCAACCTGGCACTGGGTATGGGCAATACAATTGCCAATTAGTGCTCCATCCTGTGCCCAGTGCCAGCACAGGAGTCCCTATCATCTCTTTCTGACCAGTTGTCCAACCCCCTTATTGTTTGTGGGCTGAGAACTCCTAAGGCTGCTGCTGCTGCTACTGTCTCAGCTGCCCCCAAGGCCCGCAGGTAGTGTTTTTATCCTGTGCTGTGGGTCTGCCCCCATCCTAGTGTAACACAATGGCTTTGAAATGCATAAAATAAAGCACACAGGATTACAAAGGAAATCAAAGGTACTCTTTCCCATTCAAGTTCACAGATCCCCTTCCAACTTTCTAAATAGTCTTGGGTTGGAAAAATGTCACCCCAACCTTTTTTTGGCTAAGTCACTCCAGAAATTGATTTGATACATTATCTTAGGGGCAGTTAGGTAGTACAGTGGATAAAGCACCAGCCCTGGATTCAGGAAGACCTGAGTTCAAATGTGGCCTCAGACATTTGACATTTAGTGGCTGTGTGACCCTGGGCAAGTCACTTAACCCTCATTGCCCCACAAAAATAAAATAAAATAAAAATTAAAAAAAAAAGATACATTATCTTAAAATTGTTTGGAAGGGAATGTTGAGAAGGTTCAGCTGTAAAGCTGCCTCTACTCCACTATCTTGGCTCCTCCTTGAAGTACTTATGTACATCTTCTTTCACCCTTGATGAACTAGCTCCTTGAAGATAGGTGTGATTTCATTTCTTTCTCTTTGTCCAAGCAACCCAGCTCATAGTAGGAGCTTATAAATGCTTACTAAATGAATGAATGAATGAATGAATGAATGAATGGATGGATGGATGGATGGATGGATGGATGGATGAATGAAATATGGGTTCAAATTTGTCCTAGAAACTAACTAGCTGCTGGGACCATGGGCAAGCCACTTATTCTGTTTGAGTTTCAGCTTCCTCTTCCATAATAGAGGCCTACATCCTCTCCTCCCCCCTTTTTTTTTTTTGAGAAGCAATGGGGGTTAAGTGACTTGCCCAGGGTCACACAGCTAGTAAGTGTTAAGTGTCTGAGCCTGGCTTTGGAGTCCTCCTGAATCCAGGGCCGGTGCTTTATCCAGTGTGTCACCTAGCTGTCCCTCCTCCCTTTTTACAAGACAAGGAAATGTGCTGGGGGGGGGGGGGTTCCTTCATGATAAATACTTGTATTGCCTACCTCAACAAATTTGCTTCAAGCAAAACATTTTATAAGTCTCAAAGCATTATATAAATAGGAGGCATTCTAATAAGGGAGGAGTCAACAGAATATCTTTTTGTGGGGGGGGGCAATTGGGGTTAAGTGACTTGCCTAGGGTCACACAGCTAGTAAGTGATAAGTGTCTGAGTCCAAATTTGAACTCAGGTCTTCCTGAATCCAGGGCCGGTGCTCTATATACTGCACCACCTAGCTGCCCCCCAGAATATCTTTTTAAGCTAGTCTCTGGCAAGAGAAGCCTTAGGCTAGCTTGGAAAATCATTTTCTCAAAAATGGTCTACCCATAGTTTTCACCATGTTCTACTTAGTACTTACATTTTGTCCCAGCTTTAAATGATATTTATAGTTGGAAGATGACTGAACTTGGATTTGGAGAATCTGGTCTCAAGTCTTTATTTTTGCCCCTGACCATTTATGTGATCCTGAGCAAATCCCTTCACTCCTCTTATCCATAAAATGAGAATAGCAAGTGTACTATCTGTCTCTTGGGGCCTGTGTTAATCACTATCTTTATACAGGTGTAGAGCACCATACAACCTCCAACACACCCAGCAGGCACTCCCCTTTAGTCAGCAGGCCCTGCCCCTTGGAGTTATGTTTACTCCAAGTCAACCCTCCATCTACTCTCTGGTACTAGATGAAGCCATTGCCTCCCATTCCTGGGTGAATCAGGCCTTCTCCTTTTAGAGAAGCTGGTACACACCTATGGGAACACATAGAAGGCCAACCGCGAGTGTCCTCAGAGATCATCTATCTGGTCCTGGGGCTCTGAGGCCTGAAATTTCAGGGCTGGGTGTCTAGGAACTTAGATGAGAAAAAGTTATTACCTTTGTAATCTGATATATTTTATCTTATTTGGAGAAGCTGGTCCCACAGCTACCTGGTTTCTGGGACCATTGTGAATCCAGATTTCTTTCTTTCTTTCTTTCTTTCTTTCTTTCTTTCTTTCTTTCTTTCTTTCTTTCTTTCTTTCTTTCTTTCACTCATTCATCAGCTCCACTAGGGGCTGCTAGACATATATACAAAAAGGCTAAGAACCCTTGATCTCATCCCCACATTTTATAGATGAAGAAAGCAAACCCAAGAAATGGAAAATTACTTGCCCAAGGCTGCCCATAGATGGCTAGTTAATAGCAAAATTAAGGTTAGAACCGCGGGATTAGAATTTCTGGGTCTAGAATTTTTCTGCTGCTTTCCACTGTCTCTATGGATTTCTGGGGGGTCTTTGAAAGAAATTCTTTACTAACCCAGTTGTTTCTGCCTGACATTTGTCTTGGCAACCACATCTTCCTTGTATTTGCTTTACTTGGTCTTTGGCATAAATTTTTCTAGAGTCTGTATCTCTAGATCCTGCAATGCATATCAAAGCATATTGGGATTTTTTTAAAAATCACCCTCTTCTATGCAAAAAGAGCACTGGACTCTAAGTCAGAACACTTAGGTTCGAATTCTTGGCCCTGCTATTTACTAGCTTTGTGACACTGGGCTCTTTCAGCCTCAGTTTCCTCATTTGTAAAATTGGGATGACACTCCCATCATCTACAGAGACAGGGTTGTGACAAAGTTAAAGTGGTCTGTCAGCTGAAAAGACCTAAACTGATGTAACATTTTCTTCCTTAGGTCTTCTTCCCTCCTAGTTTTCTCAAAGGACTCTTGGCTGTGCTGGTTTATGGGCACGCCCTCCCCTAACCAGGTCTTAACTGGAGTCCTTTTGTATCCCCCTTGTGATATCTCCATTCTGGGATTCACAATACACATTTGCATGCTAAAAGACCATCACCAATTTGTCTGAGAAAGTTCCCACAGTCTTCCCCTAAACAGTTAAAATACTTAAGACCCTACATTCGTATTTTAACCCAGAGTTTGTGGCTCTTGGGTCTGGGAGTTAAAATTCCCCATCAACTATCCCATATCACTTAAGGGAAAAGAGAATTTTTCTTGTATCAGATAATCCATCCAGCTGGGTAAGAGCCAAATCACCTAGAGCCCTTCCCAGTGGGTGGCAATGATTAGAATGGACCATTAGAGAGGGACCAGATTAACCTGTGCTGAGGAGTGTACTTCCCCAAATTCCCCATAGAAACTGTCATCAAAACGCCTTTCCCTGGGGCAGAGTGGATAAAACACTAGCCCTAGATTCAGGAGGACCTGAGTTCAAATCTTACCTCAGACACTTGACACTTACTAGCTGTGTGACCCTGGGCAAGTCGCTTAACCCTCACTGCCCCACCAAAAAAAAAAAAAAGAATACTAAAATGCCTTTCCCTTTCTTTTCCATTAACTACTCCCGCCCTCCGCAGAAGTGCACCAAATCAGCAGTGTTAGCCATGTGATAGATGAGGCGGCTGACTGACCCATGGATTAAATGGAAGATCTGGGAAAGAAGCAGAGCAGAGAAGTTACCATCCACAGTCCAGCGCTATCAAAGTCAGTTGTCACATATGACTCATCTTCCTTACGTTTTAGCTGGCCTTTGGGGAAGTTTCTTCTCATTGGACTTTGTGACTGGGCAACTTGGTATTTACCGAATTGACTTTGTCTCCAAGTAAACTGTGGACCTTTGGAATTTTAAGATTGCTAATAGCTCACATTTATGTAGTATTTCACAGTTGACAAAATGCTTTCCTCAGGCAACCCTCTGAGGTAGACAATGTAAGAAGCATTACTCCCATTTTATAGATGAGGAAACAGACTGAGAAATGAAATGACCTGCCCCAGGTCAGACAAATAAAAGTGTCTAGTTTGAGTTCTAGCTCCTTCAATTTCCTCTTCCTACTCACTATTAGAAGTTTCTTAATCAATGGAAACAGAATTGGATTTGAACCCCTCTACCAATGTAACTACAACCTAGGGTCTTAGAGAATTGCCTGGGATATTGAGAGGTCACCCAATCATTGCCTATTAGAGACAAGACTTGAACTCAGGTCATCCTAACTTAGGCCACCTCTTTAAACACCACCAGGCTATATTTTGGACTCTATTTTTATGATTTTCCCAATGAATAACTTCTGGTTCTGTCATTTTTTAACATCAGAGTAATTTCCCATTATTCCCACACTATAGAATTCTCCCTTGAAAAAGAGAAAAAATTGAATAATAAATCTACTGGGTCTGACAATATTAGTGGCATTAGGTGCCCCTAGTCCTTTCACATACACTTTTTGACCTAACTTGGCTCAGGATTAGGAACCCCAGTGACCTTGAATTCCACTCTTCCCTTTTGACACTGGCTCCCACTTTGGCCTGAGGCAAACCACTTATCCTTTGAGATTCTCACCTTTGAAAGGAGGAGGGTGGGTAATAACACCTGCCTCTTTGGGGAGCTGGCAGCAGCTTAATTAGTATTCACAAAGGATTGGATATTATTAAATTACTGTGCAATTGAGAAGGAGCCTAGGGGCCCATTCAAATCTACCAGGGCCTTGTTTGAGACCTAGAAGGTAGGAGGGACCAGCCCTGGCTCCAGGCCTGAGGGGGGGAAAAAAAAAAAAAAGAGGATGTTTGTGTTCAAATTGTGTGAGCTGTTGGTGGAACTGGGAATTAGAACAGCCATTCTGGAAAACAGTTTGGAACTGTGCCCCAAAAGTTACTAAACTGTGTATACCCTTTGGCCCAGCTTTACCAGTACCAGGCCTATACACCCCAAAGAGATCAAAAAAAGAGGAAAAGGACACGCATACAAAGATATTTATAGCAACTCTTTTGTGATGGCAAAGAACTGTAACTAAGGGGTTATCCATCAATTGAGGAAAGGTTGAACAAATTATGATATATGAAGGCAATGGAATATTATGCTGTAAGAAGTGATTGTTTCCCAGAGCCTTGGAAAGACTTATATGAACTGATTCAGAGTGAAGTAAGACTGAGAACAATTTATACAATAACAATATCGTAAAGAAAATAAACTTTGAAAGACTTGTGAACTCTATTCAATGCAAGTATCAACCATGATTCCAGATGACTGATGAGCAGTATAACCCATAAGCTGCCATAGAGGTGCCGGACTTTTATACGGAATAAGACATGAATTTTTGAACATGGATGACTTGAGAATTTATTTTGTTTAACAATAGAAGAGTTTGGTTTGGTTTGCCAGCAGGAAAAGGGAGAAGTAGAAGGGGGGGAATACAATTTAGTTAAAAAATGACATGAGCTGACCGTTTTTTTTGGGGGGGGGGGGAGGACAATGAGGGCTAAGTGACTTGTCCAGGGTCACACAGCTAGTGTTGTGTTTGAGGCCAGATTTGAACTCAGGTCCTCCAGAATCCAGGGCCTGTGCTTTATCTACTGCACCACCTAGCTGCCCCCAGAAGATCTTTTAAAATGGGCTCTAAGGCATCAAAAATAGTGGGGGTTTAGCAGCAACCTTGCTCATGAGGAAGTTGCTGGCCCACCTATGCATTTGGGACTATCCTCCTGCCTCTCTCCCCACCATTTCTATTTTTCCAAATACTTTATAAATCTTGGTATAATCTATAAATGTGAGCTGTTTCTTGCAAGAAACTCAGATGGTTGATCCCAGGGAAGCATAGTAGGGTAGAAAGAACATGGACTGGTTTTCAGGAGATCTGTGTTGAGGTTCTGGCTCTGTCCCTTCTAAACTATGTGACTTAAAACAACTCAATGAACTTTTGTGAATCTTAGTTTTCTCATTTGAAAAAATGGGACTAATGTTTATCTCATCCTTTGCTACTAACACTGCCTTCCACCCCCCCACCCCAAACCTTTATATTTTCTTCGTATCTAATTTTATTTACTGATATGGGTTTGTGTTGTTTCCCCCAATAGACCAAGAGCTCCTTAAAACCCAGGACTATTTAGTTTTTGTTTCAGTATCTATCTGTAGTGTCCAGCAGAGTACAGGATCATCACAGAAGTTGCTAAATAAATTTATGTTGATTGATGGATGATTCAAATGTATTATATCCCTGGAAGAATACTAATGGATTTCTGTGTGGGGTAGCAGTTTGTGACTATTGAGAATCTGGGTTCAGCTATCTACAAAATATGTCGAAGACAGATATATAATGGATCAGCTCAATGGGTACATCTAAGGGGTAGCTATTATTGTTGTGGATGTTATTTGAAAACTCTCAGCTGGAGTCCTCTTGGCTGAATGCAGTATCTGTGTCCTTGCAGACCGAAATATATACAAGGAAAAAGACATCATTCATATGGTATAAACTCTTAAACTTATGGCTCTTTTTTTCCTTAGAGGGTTACATAGCATATGAGTCAACAGGGATAGAAGTTCTCCAGAACATGGACCCCTTACTGTCAGTCTATTTCCATGTGACCAAGAATTCTGACTTCTGTGCAAAGTGCCTAGGGACAAGATCCAAATAGATCCAGCCCTCGTATATAAAAATTCAACAGTACTTTGAAGTATTATTGACTTTCTGTTGCATAGGGACTTTCTGGAAAGTCTAAGAAGCTAAATAGGTTTGGTAAAACAGTGGTATTACTTTTTGAATGAGGTCTTCAAGGTGAATATCCATTTGCAGGGTTACCATTGAGAATACTGAAGTCAAAATAGGCACATCTAGAACAGTGATCTGATTAATCAAAAAAGTTATAGTGGAGAAGATGGTAGGAGCACTTATTAAGCGCCTACTATGTGCTTGTTGCTGAGCTAAACACTTTACAAATATTATCTTATTGGTCCTCACAACAACCCTGTGAGCTGCTATTATCCTCATTTCACAGTTGATAAAACTGAAGCAGATGGAAGGTAAGTGACTTGCTCAGGGTTACACAGCTAGTAAGTGTCTAAGCCCAAATTTGAACTCAGGTCTTTCAGACTCCAGGTACAGTGCTCTATCCAAAATGCCACCTAGCTGCCTCAGGTAAGGGAATGAGAGGGAATAATCTGGACAGCTAAAGGGTTAGGAGAGGTAATTGGCATATACCTCTCAAAAAATCATCTGCCTGATAGGGTTGGCAGTAGGTTTACAGGTGATAAGTGGGTGAATTTTAGGTTGAACTGATGTTTGGGTTAATTTGATCTTTGAGTGATGGGAAGAATGTTCATATTGCTATTAATCTGAAGTTCCTTTTCCTTCTCTCCCATGATTTAGGGAGAGGGATCAATGATATACAGTCAGACTATCTGATCTGATGCAAGTGAAGTACCTAGAGCCAGATTGCTATCTGTAGTTATTCTTGATTGGGCAAGGGTCTTGTGATATTTTTTTTAAAAAAAAACTTTTACATTTGGGGGCGGCTAGGTGGTGCAGTGGATAAAGCACTGGCCCTGGATTCAGGAGTACCTGAGTTCAAATCCTGCCTCAGACACTTGACACTTACTAGCTGTGTGACCCTGGGCAAATCACTTAACCCCCATTGCCCTGCAAAAAACTAAAAACAAACAAAAAAACCCAGTACTCTTAGGGGCAGCTAGATGGCGCAGTGGATAGAGCACCAGCCCCGAATTCAGGAGGACCTGAGTTCAAACGTGGCCTCAGACACTTAACACTTACTAGCTGTGTGACCCTGGGCAAGTCACTTAACCCCAACTGCCTTACCAAAACAAAAACAAAAACAAAAACCTTTACATTTGTTTTTTTTGGTTTTTTTTGATGTTGCTATTTTTGTTTTGTTTTTGTTTTGGTAAGGCAGTTGGGGTTAAGTGACTTGCCCAGGGTCACACAGCTAGTAAGTATTAAGTGTCTGAGGCCGGATTTGAACTCAGGTACTCCTGACTCCAGGGCTGGTGCTCTATCCACTGCGCCACCTAGCTTCCCCAAACCTTTACATTTGAATACACCTAGGAAGCTAGAACCTGGGTGGAATCACTCTTACGAGAAATGAATCTTCAAAGGAAACAAATCTGGTGGGACATTGGGAATGATAAAGACACGATGGTGGCCTCTCCTGACTCAACATGGTCACCATACCAGTTAGAGGGACCAACCCCATACCAGGATTCACAGAGAACTAGGTAGGCAGATTGAATAAATTCATAAACCAGATTGTTTTTGGTAGAATACTTTTATGTACTTCTCTTTTTCTTTACTCTCATATTATACCTAATATTAAGAACATCTCCTGAACCTAATGGCACTGAACCTGCACAGATTGGGAGCTCCTTGAGGACAGGGAGTATCTTTTGCCTCTTCTTGTATACTCAGTGCTAAGCATAGTGCCTGGAACATGGTAGGTGCTTAATAAATGCTTATTAACTGACTAAATGATCCCTCTGCTCTGGATCCAGGCCTGTGGTCAGGCCAAGGAGAGTGGGGGAGTTGGGTCTCTAATGAGGGTGGGGATAGACTCCTTTTACTCACAATATTTGTCTTGTTAAACCCTGACCTTATGCCCCAAAGACAACTGATTTAAAACTTAGATTTTGGCTTATGTCTAGGTATCCCCAAAGGGGAAGTAAAAAAATGCCCAAGGTACAATGTAAATCAGGCATGGCACGGACATTTCCCAGTATATGCACAAAAGAAACGGTAACAGACATGAAAGATTTTGACTATGGATTGACAGAACAATTTAAAATAAAATTTGATAACTTAACTTATAACTATTATTCTGTTCTCTGAGGAAGTTGATACCTCATTGGAACATAAAGCAGTAGGGGCAGCTAGGTGGAGCAGTGGATAAAGCACCGGCCCTTGATTCAGGAGGATCTGAGTTCAAATCTGACCTCAGACACTTGATACTTACTAGCTGTGTAACCCTGGGCAACCTACTTAGCCCACATTGCCCTGCAAAAAAGGAACATAAAGCAGTTTGGGGGATTGTTGAATAGGCATTGTTACATTTCAACTAGATTCTGCACCATCCAACCAGAAATCTTATGGTAAAATGGAAAGGAAACACAAAGTGGAAGAGGCAGTTGGAAGCTCAGGTACAAGCTCATCTATTTGAATCCATGCTCCAGTGAAATAGCTGGAAATCATTACTTGCTCTCTACATCCTCAATGGAAGTCTGGTAGCAGAAAATATTTATTATTTTCTCCATGGGAGAACTGAAGCAAGAGAGCAAGATGGAAGATATTTTTCCTTTTAATTGACAAAGATCCCTGTCTTCCTGCCACTGTCATAGGACTGGGAGCAGGAGAGACCCAAAAGACCACTTAGGGTTTTCTATATCCTCCCAAGAGGACAAGTGATATCAGCACTCAACCACCACATGGTCAGAAATAGCTAGGAACGTCATCATCTCTGAAGTATCCAAGTACCAAGGTATATTATCTAGTAAGTCAGAAGTTAGGGAATAGGTGCTTATGTTATACAACCTTTGTAGAGTATGTATGAATTAACTCATCCCAGTGACTATACCATGGAAGAAATGCAGTTTGACAAGATATCTTATTGACAGAAGAAATAAAGGACAGAGGGATTTGATACCTAAATGAATTAACTTGGAAGCAAAAGAGCCAGTTGTCCCGGGGTCTTCAAGTTTAAGTGGCCTCAGAACTCTATTGGAGTGTGTCGTAGTGAAGAGGGGTTCTAATTTTGCATTCTCTTCCTAGGTTCCCATTCATTTTTTCACCTCTCAACCCCACAACCTAGCTCACCTTGCAGACTGGTCTAGTCTTTTTTTTTTTTTTTTTTGGGCAGGGCAATGAGGGTTAAGTGACTTGCCCACCGTCACACAGCTAGTAAGTGTCAAGTGTTTTAGGCTGAATTTGAACTCAGGTCCTCCTGAATTCAGGGCCAGTGCTTTATCCACTGTGCCACCTAGCTGTCCTCCCGACTGGTCTAGTCTTAATTGGGATGTTTAGTTCTTTATGTTCTTAGACTTATGATGCACAGTCTATTCTTCAGTTACAGGGCCTGAGGAACAGGAATCCCACCCCAAGTGGACAGTAGAGGAGACACTTGGGACAAGGCTAAAGGTGAGGAATGGAAACCCCATGAAACACTGACCTGACACATAGAAATGGTGGGGAACAGATAGTTAACTAATAGCACATGATCAATGGGGATTGGTGCCAACTTTGGGGGTAGGGAAAGCTTCTATTTTTTTCTCTGTAGCAAACACTGTTGCCATGCCTCACTTTATTGCCCACTGCTGTTCTGGACCATGTGTCACAACCCTTGCCAAACTGTTTTTGCCCCTGAATTTCTTTTTACAGGTCTCAAAGCCAGTGTGTTCCAGAAATCAATTTTAATGGCTCTTGGTACTGATGTTTCCTCAGACATTTCCATCTGTTTATTCATTCCTAGAGTAGGTGGAATAGTATTACTTCCTAATGCAGGCATCAAAGTCTTTTCTCCCCCCAACTGCTCCCTTGCCTCCTCCCTCCCCACCACTATCCACCAATGCAGCTTCACTAAGCACTTATCCCTTAGTCCTGTTCAGGTGTCTGGGTGTTTGCAAGAAGATCCTGCCCTAGTTGCCAGTGTTGGCATTATGTCCATGGCTTGGCATTTGTCATTTGGAGTAGTTTCCAAATTGCCTTAAGGAATTGGACCCTCACTCACAGAGACTGGGATCAAGTCAGGTTCGCTCCTCTGGCCTCAATCCACTATGTTGTTACAGGAGCCAGACTATTCTTAGCGTACCCCCAAGTACAGCACACCCCCAGTACACAAAGGTGCTATGGTGGCCAAGGTTTGGGAAATAGAGTAGTACTCAGAACTATTATTATTGTTAACTAATTGGTAGCACATTAAAGCTTATAAAGTGTTTTGCAGATATCATCTTGTTTAAGCCTTAAGACAACTTAAGTAATCTGCAGGTACTATTATCTTCATTTTACAAAAAAGGAAACCCAGGCTCAGAGAGGTTAAGGTACTTGCCCAAGGTCACACAGCTAGTAAATTTCAATCATCTGTGGATGTGACAGAATATTACATCTTAATGGATCCCAAACATGGATGGTTGTGCTTTCAGCTATTTTTATATCGTAGGGCAGACACCAGGGTAGTGCCAAGGAGCACATCTCATTTAAGACAAATATAGTTTCAGTTTTGTGCTCTGGTAGCTATGGATGTTGGCAAGTCTGGGCCTGGACCTCGCTCTCATAGGGGGGTTCCCTGTCATCCTTTCCTCTTTCTCCTCTCTTTCTTACTGATTTTTCTGCTCAGAACCAGAAGAAGGTGGGGAAGAGAGTGTCCTAGGGTTATTCTGACTGCTCCTGAACTTAGGTAGGAGCAGAGCCACTTGCAGAATCAATAAGAAGATAGACCAAGAGAATCTTTGTCAGGCAGGGTCTTTGGAGTATCCCTACTTTGCAGCTTAGCCTTTTGGGGATGCGTACCCTTCTGAGGGAGGGTAAAGACTGACTGAGCACCCCAGCATGGAGGCAAGAAAAAACACTCCTTTCTCAATGTGAAAAAATCACTGGCATAGGCATCTGCACTTCCTGTGGGGTTTTGGGTCATTACTACCTCGCAGTCTCAGCATCCCTGAAACCTTTAAGAAATAACTATTAATTCCCTTCTGCTCTGTGTATTTACAGTGTGCCCTCAGGCTACAAAGAAACCAGATTTGCTGAGGATGACAATCAACTCACAGCCTCTCCACCATTGCTAGAGGCTGTTGTCTACACCAGACTCCAAACTCACTTCTGGGCCCCTGAACTCCTTCATTTACCTTTGTTCCCCTTTACTGTCCAGGTGAGGATTTCATTAGGAAGCATGAAGAACAGCCCATCTATGCCAATGGGATATGTGAAATCAGTTGGGATTTCACAAAGGGGGAGGGGTGCTCTTCTCACTCAACCCCAAGTGACTTGCATAAACATTGGCATTACACCCTAAGCAGAAAGCCAGCCTCAAAGCTGCAGTCACTCTTCCTCAAGGGAAATCCCTGTTGGCATATTTACAGGCTTTAAATAGAAGATTTTCCTCCCATCCTTCTCCTTACCTAATCAAGGCATTGTGTATTAGTCCATACAACAGTCACAGAAATAACTGCTTCAATGGAGCACATTTTCTGTTCCCTAAATTTCACCTGTCCATGAGAGTCTCCTCAACTGCCCAGTTAGCTCAAGGCTGCCTGACCTCTCCCTGACTTCAATGCAGGGTGATAGATCAGAGATTTTAGAGCTACATGGAACTTTGGAGGAGATCTTGTCCAAAACTTCATTTTGGAGAGGAGAAAACTGAGGCTCAGAGGTTAAATACTTGCCCAAGGTCATATAGCTGGTAAATGACAAAGCCAGGATTTGAATTCTGATTCTTTGACTCTAAAGCCAGAACTTTTCCCATTGTCCCATGATACCAAGCTCTCGGTGCTGACCTTGATTTGATTTGACTTGATTTTTTGAGGCTTAAGAAAAATCAAGTATCTACATGGTAGACCTTGGGAATAAGGATAATCCTATAATTTTGGTATGTGGCTATGTTGATATAAAGTAACTTCAACAAAAATCTTGGACATTTAATATGTTAAATACATATATGTACATATATATGATGATTAATTCTAAATCTCTTTAAATCTCTCTTGCTGCCCCACTTCTTATCCTTTTCTCTACCTTTCCCCCCTCTCTCAGAAACATTTAGACCTCCCCCATGGCAAGGGCCATCAAGAAGCCTGTGGATGCTCTATCATGGGTGCACAAATAATTCAGAATAAAGCAGCCCAATTCATGTAGACTGGCATTAGGATAAGTATATCTTAAGAAAGTTCTTATTCAGACTTGGCTTCAGGCAATAAAACGTCATAGACGTATAACTGTAGCAAGTGAAATTTCTAGGGAGCAAATTAGGCTGAAAACATTTTCTAGAGACAGCTAGAAAGGAATCACACACCACCCGAAAATAAGGAAAGTTATGCAGTAAATGTTTCATTTATTGGCCTTCTTCCATTACTATTAGGGTTAAAAGACATCTTGTCAATAAGAAAGGTATATTTATGGAGGGCTGATGTATTTCAGAAAGCCGCTTCTTGTCACATATGCCTATAGCAGTAGCTATCAGCTTATGAAAGCAAGTGATGAAACTCGGTACAAATGCATACATCTACCCATTAACCCTTGGATCATCAGGCATCATTGTCACTTCATTATCAGGACCTTTTATTAACTTAAGCAAGGTGATCAAGCCAGGCACATTCAGGAAGTACCAGAACAGAACTGTGTTTCCTTAGGGTTTAGAGAGGTAGGTGGATGTCTTTCTGATTCCCTAGGAGTTAGTGAAGAGCACAAGGTGGGATCAGAGAAGTTGGTCCCTCTTTACCACTCCCCACCCCTATCTCCAACCAAAAATGGAAAGGATTATAGGATCATGGGTGAGGTCTCTGGCCATCCCAGTGTCCTTACTGGTGCTGAAATGACACTCTTATTCTAAGACCGATCATGTGGAAAAAAAAACAAAAAGGAGCTTTTGGAAAGGAACAATAACTTAGGGTTTTAAAGATTTCACCCTCTTTTTTCTAGCTTTCTTCTTCTTTTTAAAATTCTTTTACTATCATTTGAGTTTTGCTTAGTCAATCAATAGCACGTACTATGTATCAGACACTGCCCTAAGCTCAGCCAGGTTTAAAAAAAAAAAAATCCAAGCCCAGCTCGTGGTCCGCTTTGCACAGTTGGGTTCTTTAAGGGAAATCTGCATACACATATACGTACAGGTATACATATGCATGCTCACACACACACACACATATACTTAAGATGTGTATATGTGCCTTTATCTAGTGGAATTTAATGGACTCTTACTCAGTGATTAGCAAAGCTGAATATGGCTGTCAAGATGTATTCTCTGCCTCTGGTGGATGGGTGTGGTGTATTGTTGTTTCAAAAATACCCAGTCGAGCTTCTACCAAAGTTCATCCTTGTGCTAGCATGCTCTAAGATGTCTTAGCATAGTTGTGATGTCCTCTGAGAACATGGTGGGCATGAACTGAGTTGAACTGACAACCAGCTGACTTTTACAGACCGTGATTCTCAACAAGACTGAGCTTATTGTAGCTGATCTACTGGTGTCATCTTAGGGTCCTCAAAGGCTTCCTTTTTAGCTGCTTGGTGATTTTTGTTGTTATAGTTATTTTAACAGAAACAGAGCCTTTCATTCATCCATTAGTGATCAAGCTAGACATGCTAGTATCCCTGAAAGAGGGAATATGGACTGAAATTTAGGCTAAAGTGTAAATGTTTCTTATCAAATCTATTTCTAAGTCCGGATTCTGCAAAGGGGAGGTCAGAATGGAGGAAGAGACCACTCAGTCTCTGAGCCCCTGAAGGATCTGTGGGAAAAGTGTGTAAAAAGTCAGAAATCCTTTCACCTACTTTTAAATTTTACCTAGGCTCTGTGTCATTACAGGCCTGGCCACAGCTACTCCCTTAGAACATTTGAGAAAAATGGCCCTGAAGCAGGCTGCTTCACAGGTCACTGGGACCAATGAGTTTGACGGAGCACTACTTTGTTCTCATGGGACATTTAGCTATGGCAATACAAGCCAGTTTTCTATGGGAAGGGTAATTTGTCCCATAGCTAGAACAGATGAGATAGACCCATTGTAGTTTTCTTGACAATCATGAAGAACTCTGACTGTCCACACAAGGCCACCAGTTCTGAAGACCAGAATTCATCAGTGCCTCTACAAGGGTAGCCTCAACGTCTGGCTCCAGACCACTCTGCTACTGAACATTTTAAACCAAGCCTATAAATCCCACATGCATATCACTGGTGGGCCTGCCTTGTCTCATTACAAGACTTTGGCTCTTGCTAGTTGCAAACAAAAAATATTTCTTTATGAAGGCATCAATGAGTTTCCTCTAGCAAACAGGTATTATTGGCCCTTTAACATCTCTCTTGTCAATTGTGAACATTTGAGGGTATTCAGTTTTTTAAATTAAAAGTGGTACATGTGCTAATATGGAATAACTTAATTAGATCATAGTTTTCAAAAGAAGGCAAGGTGCAAAAAATTCACTTTTGGAAGAGAAAAAGTAAGAGCAAACCCAAATGTGTAAAGTTATTAACTGATGATTGCAGAATTGCTGTGGAATTTGGCAAAAATGCTTGCCAGGGTTTAAGAATACTGATATCTTTGAAAAGTTTAATTCTGTGCCATTTGGCCAGCTTCTATTAAAATAGGCAGGACTATAAAGGAAAGAAGAAAACTTGTTTTCTGACTCAATTCAGGGCAGAGGCGAAAGAAAATGGAAACAGAAAATAAACCCAGAAGACAAATAAATTGACCTAAAATTAAGTTACTACAAAAATGTTGCTGTGCAGGTAAACATCCTTCTAAAATAGAGCCTTGGGGAAGCGGACAGCTTGCATACAAAGCACATCGAGGCTATAGGTGACAATCAGCAAGTGTGTATAGTCTACAACTAAAAGCAACTTAGTCAAAAGGCCCAAAGAAAAAGAACTGGTAAATCCATTTGTACGTGGATTTAACAGAGAAGTATTTCATTCTTCATGTTTTTACTTGGTGTCTTGAAATAATCCCCTTTCTGTCTCCATCCTCGCACTTAGACATTGTTCACAGCCTTATTTATTTATGAAGTCTGAAGGTTAGTCCCTACCTGCTGAGACTAATTAGCTCTGTTCTTTGTATCCTATGCAATCCTGTCTGATTAAATGTACACATTTGTTTTACTTCTTTTTATGCCTCCTTTCACTCTTTCTGCTTTTCTGATTAATATTAAAGTTGTTAAGTTGCAGTGGTTCCCTCCGCCTACCCTTCCCCCCCCTCCATTTTTATTTCCCCTGCATCTTTCCCTTTCGTGTGCAAATGTGGTGGTGAAAATTTCCAGGGCCTGAGAATTTATGTTAGCCTTGTCAATCTTTGCATTATGATTTTCAGTTCTCTGCTTTTAGAGAACATAGCCTATAAGATAGTTCTGGCTGAAGCCCCAAATTCCCTAAATATTACATGATAAATTATCTTTCTTTGGCAAACCTGGATGCTGAATATGACCCCCTCTATAGAGCAGCAGGTTAGATTTCTTGGGGAATGTTTGGATTATTTAGTGTAGTATGATTCTCTTTCCCAAACACTCTATTAGGCAACTGGCTAATTCTTACTGAATTTACTGACTGACCCCTTTTGTCTTCTTCGAAGTTAAAGTTTCTTATCGACTCTATCATTGTTATAATTGGGCATTTGATGGAAGATCAATGTGCTTGTCCCATCTCCACTGTATGTAGGGATGATATGCCTGTTCTCTATTTATATTTTTCTGCTTCCTACTTTGCTACCAAAATGCCTACCTCTTGGCTCCTGCCTTAAAAACAATAAAAAATATCTTTTTCAAATCCTCACTTCCCCAAACCCCTATTTTAGGACTACATAATTGTTTTAGTTTACTGCTTTCTCTCTATAGTCACTGACCTACATCTGATCATTTGCTTGCATCCTTCAGTGATTTAATTCAAGACCCCCCCCCCCCCCAGGAGAGAGACCGCAGTCCCACAGGGTCCTGAGGCATGTAACTTTATTTTTTTCTAGAGGGGCCCACACCCAAACTTTTCACCTCCAAAGCCAGGAAGGACTTTGGATCCCACACTACCAACCACTCCCACCAATATGTTGATTTCAAATGTTTTCAATTTAACTACTTAAACATAGTACACATCCACAAGAGATATTTTCTTTTTTCTCCGACTTAAATCACAGAAGTGTTTGGTGCTTGATTTTTTAAAAGTGATCTTTGCAAATGTATCTTCATGGTAGTTTTAAATTGGGGAACGAATATTATTACAACCCCCCACTTCATTTTAAAGAAGAAAAAGTCTTGTTTTGGTTAAAATTAAAAAAAAAATCTAGACTACCCAAGATACTAAAATAAAAATATTTTCCAGGAACTTTATTTTCTCTAGACAAGCTCAAAAGTTAAGGACTATTCTCGCGCCCCCCCCCCCCGCCCCACTTTTGCACACTGATGATTTGCTCCACCTAAAGGTTAGTGCATCCACTGCTGGAGCAACCATCAAATATTTTCTTTTCCCTAATTCCACTCCCCGCCACCCCCACCCCCTCCTCCGTGCAGTTTTTCCTTCCTAACTCAATTCTAAAGTGCACTTTTGTTTGGACCCTCCCCCCCCAATGTGGGGTCTCCTAGGCCCTACCCGGACTCCCACTCCTAACTCAGTTGCCGGCCCCCCTTTCTCCTCCTCTCCTAATTTGCATAGTCTTCCTAAAACCATTCCTTTTCCCCTTTACACTTACACATACTCTCGGGCTCTCACACTCATTCCTCGTCCGTCTTTCCCTGTCCCTCCCTCTCTCCTCCTCCTCCTCTCCTCCCTCCCTCTCTTTCTCCTTCTTCCAGTCCCCCTATCTCTCTTTCTCTCTCTCCTTCCCTCCCTCCCTTCCTCTCGGTTGCCAGAAAGGATCATTGTTAGTTTCTCTAGCTCTTTCCCCCTCCCAGCGCTGTTTATTTATGCACACGTAACCCGGCTTGGCCCCGCCCCCTCCTGCATCTCATTAAGGGGCTAGTGTGTTTCTCTCTCCCTGTCAATAATCTAGGCTCCCAGACTTCTCCGTTTCTCCGGATTTCGATCCCCCTTTTTCTATCTGTCAATCAGCGCCGCCTTTGAACTGAAAAGCTCTCAGTCTAACTTCAACTCACTCAAATCCGAGCGGCACGAGCTCCTTCTATATCTACGGCTCCCCCCCACCCCCCTTTGCTCTTTATATCTGACTTCTTGTTGTTGTTGGTGTGTTTTTTTACCCCCTTTTTTATTTATTATTTTTTTTGCACATTGATCGGATCCTTGGGAGAGAGAGAAAAAAGGAACCCAAACTCACGCGTGCAGAAGGAGAAGAGATTTCCCCCCCTCCCCTCCCCTCCTCCCTCTTTTCCCCTCCCCAGGAGAAAAAGACCCCAAATCAAAAACTTCACCTTGGACTCTTCTTTTTCTTGCAACATATTTTTGGCAAAACTTTTTTTTTTGTAATTTTTTCCCCCGTTTTACCCCCCTTTATTTTTCTTCCAAAATTGCTGCTGGTGGGTGAAAAAAATGCCGCAGCTGAACGGCGGTGGAGGAGATGACCTAGGCGCCAACGATGAGCTGATCTCCTTCAAAGACGAAGGGGAGCAGGAGGAAAAAATCTCGGAGAACTCCTCGGCCGAGAGGGATTTAGCTGATGTCAAATCGTCCCTAGTCAATGAATCAGAAACGAATCAAAACAGCTCCTCAGATTCCGAGGTAAGGCGAACCCCTCGGGCTGATGGGGTTTAATCTATTTCCTTGGCTTGGCAAATGTTTTAAAAAATGGATTGTGGGGTCGGTAGGGGAGATTGCATCGCTCTGGTTGCTGTGTTTGTGGGTTTCTTCCATTGCAAAAACTTGTAACACTTTTTTTCTCTCCCCTTTTAATATTCCCCCCCCATTTGTTGTTCTCTCCCCCTCTACTCTCCGTTCTATTATTCCTCGCCCTCCCCACCAACACCCATTCGAAAGGCGGAAAGACGGCCCCCGCCTCGATCCGAAAGTTTCAGAGATAAATCCAGAGAAAGTTTAGAAGAAGGTGAGTAACCCCCAAATCAGTGAAATCACCCCCAAAGCAATCTCTTCCCTTCCCCTTTCCCTCCTCCTCCCTCCCACCAAGAATCCCCCCTTCTTGAACCCAAGTCCTGTTTTGCAGAACTCGCTGGCTGCCTTGATCCAGCTGTGCGCTGGTCCAGCTGTGTAGCCGTGCAACTTTGGGACACTTTCTAAAAAGTTTTCTCTCTTTTTTTTCCTGTCCTCCCTGTTCCCTTTCTCTCGCTCCCCCGCCATGTTAGCCGCGAAGAGGCAAGATGGAGGGTTGTTTAAGGGGCCACCGTACCCTGGTTATCCCTTCATTATGATACCCGACTTGACTAGCCCGTACCTCCCCAACGGATCCCTCTCTCCGACGGCAAGAACAGTAAGTGACATTTTTATTCTTGTAAATTCCCTCCCTCCTCCTTCGCTTTAGAGTCACGACCTCGAAGGGTCTCTGCATGTAGCCCCTTCTCTTCCTTTCCCTCCCCCTCCCTCCTCCTTCTCCCCCCCTCCTTTCTCCTCCCCTCCCCTCCTCTCCCCTCCCCTTCACCAGCTATTGCAAGGCTGCCAGAAACTTTCCAAACTTTTCTGCCTTTTGTGGACTGGGATTTGTTTGCTCTTCGCCATGTTGTTGCTTTCAGTTTGGTGCCTCGTTTGTTTTTGAAACCTTCCTTTCAAAGCAAGGCTTTAAAAAAAATAAGATCAGTAACTTTTGCGCTCTGATTTTTTTTGTTTGTTTCTTTTCCTTGGGAAGATTGCTGTGATCACTGTCTGACTCCCAGTCTCTTGACTCTCTCTTGACTCTCTCTCTCTCTCTCTCTCTCTCTCTCTCTCTCTCTCTCTCTCCCTCCTCTGCTTTCTGGTCTTTCCCCGTTTAACCATTTCGCTGCTGCAGAAAGCCCTCTGGTGACTGATTTAACGTAACCGCCAAACTGAGTTGGTTGCTAGATAGTATCTTTCCTATTAGGCAAAGGAGAGCCCCATGCGCTAGTAGGGGACCTTGGCTTTCTCTGAAGGATTTCTATTTATTTATCCTCTCGAGTATTGTTAGTATTACTCCTTCCTCCGCCTCCCCCCCCCCCCCGCACCTCCTCCTTCTTCCCTTGCAAGGTCAGGCTTCATCGACTTGTCTCTGCAAACTTGGTGGCCCCGAGGCTGCTTGCTGACTCTTGGCTCCGCTTTCAAACCTCAGGGCCGAGGGAAGGCACGGCCACAGTGGGCCGGCAGCGCAGAGTAGAGGGGAACTTGGCATCGCCCTGTGCCTCCTGTCCTCCATGCCGTGCGGCTGTGGGGGTCAAGGTGGGAGGCCGGGGTTCGGATGGGGCGGGGAGCCTTGCTGATTGCGTCCTTTACTTGTTGTGTGCCGCTGGTTTTGTCTCCTCCGGGGGACTTAAGGAGAGTCAAAAGACTTCGAGGGATTTTTTTTTTAATGACACACAGAATTGAGAAAAGCCTAGAAAAAAACCCTTGGTGACTGAGGTGGGACAGTGAGGTTCAGTATTGAGGAGGGGAGGACTTATGCTGAACAGTTGATTAAGGATCCTACTCAACTTTGGGGGCACGAGGAAGGAAGAGCCCAGCTTCCCGGTGTCTTCTGTCAGCTTCCTGCAGTGTGCATGCACTCCCACTCGATCTCCTGCAATGCCACTGACAGTTTTGTTTTTAAGAGTGGTTCCCCCCTTTTCATTCCTACCTACTATTCTCCTGTCCTCTCCTTCCTCCCTTCCCTCCCCCTAAAACACACACACACACACACACACACACACACACACACACACACACCAACAACAAAACACCTCGCCTCACCCGGGGCCTGCCTTGCTAACCCCCTAGAGAGAACAAAATGTTAATACGTGTTTGTGAATGGCTCTCCCCGGGTTGTTTCACCTTCCCCAGGTCGCCTAGCTTTCCCCCCACCCCCACCCCCACCCCGTGCCTGTGTTATTTACACTTTTTTTTTTTTGTAACTCGAGATAGCAGTTTGAAAATAATACATCCACTGTTTAGCAGCCGTGGAATCGGTGTTAATGGCCGAGGTCTTGCAGAAATTGAATCTATCATCTACAAGTGTTTTATAGCATTAAAATATTAACCATCAGGTTTGACTTGTTTGTGGTGTTTTTCTTTAACCACCAGAAAATATCAGGGCATGCTAGACCAGTCATTTTTACGGTTGGATATGAGAAATAGTTACCTTCTCTTTCTGTCTCTCTCTCCCCCCACCCCCACTTGCATGCATGGGAAGCTAAGAGGACGCGTCTGTAGCTGACTTCCTCTTAGATGGCATCTAAAAGCCTGCTCTTCTCCTTAAAGATGCATGGGAGCTAGAGTGACTGCTTATGCACTGTAGTGATTGGAGTTCTGAGGGGAAGCAGATTGATTACTTTGTCTTTTTCTTGGAAGCTCTTGTGTAGGGGGCTCTTTACTTGTGAGCAATGGGATCAAAACCTGATGATTTTTGACAAGACAAAACCAAGGAAACTATTAGAGTAATCTTAAAAGAGACTTACTTATTCCAATCCCCTTCTATCCGAATTGGCGAGTTTCTAGGAGAGAGCATTTATTTTTTCCGTTTAAAATTTTGTTTAAATGGCACTTACTTGACAGTGATTAAAACTAAGGGAGATGCTCAAGATGCTGGATAATGGCATGGTGGCCCATTCTTCCTTTTTCTTTTTTCTTTCACAAATATAACTGCAACTCAGCATAGACTTAAAAAAACACACCCTAAAAGTGGAGATTTTGCAGTAGTTAAAAAGATAAGGTAAATCTTGATCATCAAATTATCATTTTTCCTCAGCTTTAAAAATGACTCCCTAAGATTAATCCTTTTTTGTGGAATTAATAGGTACAGAAAAACTTCTAGTTATTTTATTGTTGACATAGCAGGTGGCCTTGTAGTGTGACATCACATTGAGCCTAAAAAAGGGCAGCTTTGTACTCAATAGGCAATTTTAGTATTTGCATGTCAAACACCAATGTCTCTTCTTCTATTAACTACTTTCCTCCCTGCACTAAGCAGACCTTATTAACTTAATTTTTAATTGTGGGCTTCCTGGAATTAAGGTTATTTATTTAGGCCCCAAAACTGAATAATTTAGATTAAATCAAGATAGCTGCTTTGTGACATCCTGGTCTCTTGACACCTTCTATCTGAGGTGCCAGCTTTGAATTCCAGATTTGCTGCAGGGAGGAATATAGAGAGGGGAGACTGCAGACTTTCAGTGACCATCAGAAATTTGTATTGGCCTTCTGCTGTTTTGGATTTCTGTTTTTGAGAGCAAGGTGGAAAGACAAATTAGCAATGTGTGTCTTACTAATTTCTTAGGCCTTGTTGATGCTGTTTTACTGGAATTTCTGTTACTTCTGAGCCTACCTGGGAACAGCTGCTTGCCGCTCAGAAGCAAACTCCCAAGAACCCTGATTTCTGCTTTTCTGTTTAAGAATGTAAAGAATTAAGGAGTATCATTAAATGAGCTTATGATGAATAATACATTATCTCAAGAATAATACTTTAATTGCTGAAGACTCCATAAAGCTTGATAGTAATAATTTTATTTTAAAACGACAAAAATTTCTGCATAACATTAATTTACCCTTTGATACAGTAATGCGAATGGCTTTTAAGAATACAGATTTGAATAGAGACACGGATTAAGGAGAGGGCTAGTTAACTAGATAGGAAGTGATCTAGCTGCAGATATTAGAATTTTGGTAACATTTGTATATTAGGGATAAAAGGAAACTGTTTTCATTTTAAAGTTAAAAGTGAAACAAGGGACTTAAAAAAAAATCTTAAAGAGCCAGTCTAATTGGTACTTACAAACAGCAGAGAAGAATTCCGGGGTCACAATTTCCAAGAGGTCTTTGCTTATTTAGAGCTTACCTGCTACGGTTTTTGCAGCTTCCATTATCCAAAGTTATTTATTTTCCTAGTGAGCTGTTTGCTACTAGATAGGAAAAGCAAGCACCATCTCAAATTCAGTTTTTAAAATTTGGAATCCTTCATTTCAACAAAACCAAGGGCAACCTAATCACCTGGATGCCTTTTTTTTAGCCGAGAAACTTTTTCTTCATAGATGTATGAAAAATGAATGTTTCTCAGAGCAGAAGCCCAAGACTAAAGCTTTGGGGCCAGGAGTGTGAAGGGTTAATGGTGGTCCTCCCTTCCCTCCCCCCCCCAGCCCACCCCCCTTCTTTCCCTCTGATTGTTTTGACAACACTTTTCAAAGTGTGACATTCCAAGCCCCTACATAACAATGTAATATTACTGTAATTACACAGGTCATTACATTTTAAATAGAGAACAATAAAATGCTTATCGCCCCTGAAAAAGAACAGGTGTTCTTGCCCTTCTTTGGTATTTATGCTAATTGTTTTTCATCTCCTTCAGAAATATTTATGGCCAGCCTGTTTTTATTTCAATCTCAATATATCGGTATTAATTCTTTGCTAATCTTTATTGGGTTTGAGGTTTAATATCTATCGGATAGACTATGGTTTCCATATTAGCTTAATAGTCTAATGAGATATATATAGACAAATATGCCAGTAATTTGCTTTTCCTTTAAGTGCTGAAATGATGTGCAATGGTGAATTTATGAAGACTTGAATTTATGTTTAGGAAGAGTATGTTTGGTGGAAACTTTTGCCTGCTTGATGGAGGGAGGGGGGCTTCCTGATCTGTTCCATCTCCACTTCAGACTACCTTCCATGTCCATGGCAAACAGGCAGGCCTCTGTTCATTTCCACCTGGATTTTCAATTTCTTTGGACTCCATTGACGGTGTATTGTAGTCAGTGAATTTTCTGTGAGTGGACTGGGGAAAAGTTGCTGTAAAGTTTGAGGGAGCTTGCAAAACGAAATAATGCAGCACTGTGAGTGAGCAGAATAATTGGACCCCTGCACTTCATTAAAAATAATATTTGCCCTAGAAATTTCCCATTTTAAGAGTTGCACCAGGTCGATCGTTGCTTTTAGAATTACAGTAGAGGCCTTTTCGAGGGAGTTTCTGAATGCCTTCATACATTCCAGGAGCTGACTCTTAGTGTGGATGTGTTAATACCAAGAGCATCGATTTCTTGGTTTGGGGGGTTGGGGAGGTAGGGGTAGAACCCGTGGAACTCCACTTCCACACTGGCAGCATGTAAACTGGAAGGTTTCTAAAAGGATTTTACGTTTTGTCAGATGTTTCACAACAGGGCCCCCAAATCATATTAAAAATGCAGTGTAGAGAAAACAGCAGCTGTGCATTTTTGTGTGGACGTGTGTTTCTGAACCATGACTAAAACTCAGAGGACCTTTTCCCAGCTGTCTGGAAGTTATGTGGAAGTTGGATTATTGGCAGTTAAGTATGAGACAACCTGGATTTAGCAAATGCTCTCTCCTACACAGGAAGTAGATGACATTATATTGGGGGAAGGGAAAGAGAGAGGCCCAGGCAGCTTCAGGCAGAGAAACAGGCAAGGAGGGAATTTGCCTTTTTTTGGTTTTGGTTTTTGTTTTTAACTATGGTGTTGAGGAATAAATAAACATTTTCAAATGCAGCATGGGTCGTTTTTCAGAGTGTGTATGTGTGTATACGCGCATGAATATACGAGGGGGAGGAGAATCAGACAATATTTGGAGCCATATTGATAACTATTTGGAGGAAACTTTTGTTTGTTTTGTTTCCTGAGTTTTTAGAAAGGGGGGAGGGAGGACTTGAAAGTTCTCTGGTCCTTTGAATGGGAGGAGAGCCTGTGTTTTTCTTAGGGGAGTGAATAGTGGCAAATATGTAAGCAAACCTTAAACTTTGACTTTTAATTGGGCACGTTTATTTGGCTAATTTTACAACCAAAAGCTAACTTGCACCTCACCAGGGCTGCTGAAAGAAATGTGCCCCAGTCATTTGCTGGCAAGAGCCACTGGGTCATAAATCCACAGGGTTTATTTACAGCCTATAACACTTATGAATGTTAAGATATTTGACGCCACGCTGGCCTTATAATATCCAAGGTCCGTAGACACTGGCAGTGGGTCAAATTTCTTTCACTAATTATAAGCAATGAGATGGGAGGGGGAAATATCACAAAGCTTTCTTCCTTCATCCTTTTTCCCCAATCCCACCTCCCAAATCGGAATCTCTGGGTAGCCTCACTTTTCACTTTATGTTGATGCTCTTGTTCCGCTTAGGTTTAACACTTTCAGTCCTGAGAATTCAAGTAGGGACAGGGAACAATGCAGTTTTAAAAACAAAGTTGCTACAGGTTTCTTCATCTCTCTTTTTTAGAGAACAACACTGCCTGCATTGTGGAGTGTGTGTGTTGATACCAAACCAACAAAATATTTCCCAGAATACTTAAAGAAACCTGATACGGGGAACTGCTCTTTAATTTATTGATGTACCACTGAGCTGGAAAGGGAGAAAACACACACACAGGGCACCAGTTAACATCTTGAGATATTGAGCTTTTTTGAGGGGGGAGGGGGAGCTGATTAAAAAGCCTTGGGAACTTAGACTATGGGAAAAAGCTAGGCTTATTTGAGGATGGAAGGAGAGAGGGAAACTGGGGGTAGGGAAGAAAACTGGGGTCTGGGGTGGGGAGTAGGCTGAAAAATCCAAACTGGGGGAGAATAATGTGAGGAGAGAGATTAGAAACTTGGGGGAAAGCATATTTATACTGCAGATTCAACCGGAAGTTAGGGATCCAGGGACTGCTTCTTGAGTGTCAGGAATTCATGGTGGTAGTGAAGGACATAAGGGAGGATGAGAAAAAGTAGTGCTTTGCTCACTCCCTCTCTTGATCACTTAATATGGTTTAATGAAATACTTCTTTAAAATAACAGGGGCAGGTTTGACATTGGACTGGATTAATGAAAAAGGAATATGTACTTGCAGATTTTAATTTCTATACAACAAAATCTTTTTATTTGTGACATCTTTATGCATTTGCTTCACATATTGTGATCCACAGATATCAAGACCAGAGAAAGAGGTTGAGAGAGAGAGAGGACGGTTTTTTGTTTTTTTGGGTTTTTTGGCTGAGAAATTATGTGCAAATCATAGACAATGAAGGAGCTCAGGAACCTGATGGGCCCTGTCTTTTTGTGCTGTTCTCCCTCCCCCAAAACTAAACATAACAGGCAGAGCCTGGGAGGGTTTATTTCCTAATCAATGGAATCCTGAAACTTACTAGCCCTGAGGGACAGATAGGAATCCCTTAACAGGACTTTATAAATATGGTGTTGTATAGGACCTTTGAACAGGTTATCTATTATCAGTGGTATTTTTCAGATTTCCCTTGATATTTTTCTCTTCCTCTGGCACATCTAATTTTACATGGGTAATTCAGTCTGTCCATATTGCATTCTTTTGTCTTAGAGATCCCCAAGCTGCCTAATGAGGATCGAGGGGGTTCACCCAAGTCACTTGGGCATTCATGGCTGAATCAGCCCTGAATGAGTTAAATTGCTTGCCAAAGTTTGGCATCATGAAAATAAATCTGAGGCCTGGTAGGCATTACCAGAGCACAGCACATTCACAGAGCTTAATTAGTGCATACTGTAATTGTCCATGCTTTGCCAGGAGGAGTCATGTTCAGGAGAAGTGGAGTCCTCCTGCACTCTTCGGTTTTAAACTGATAAATCACTTGCATATTTGTGCAGTGATTCAAATGGAGCTAAGACCTCTCCCATCTCAACATGTGGTAAATTGTAAAGTCAATGAATTGCAGATGTAGGCTACAGTGAGATTCTCTAAGAAAATGCAGAATGAATGGGAAAGAGTGATGCTATAAATATTTACTGAGAAGATAACTAGATTCCTCCATGCTGGGCCAATTATGATGCAGTAAATATATTAGCAAAAAAAATTTTTTTTAAATCTATAAGATATATGCAGGTCTTTGGGTGGGTTGGTTTGTTTTGGAAAGTGAAATAAAAGGCACCGTGTTTTTTTTTTTTTTTTCATTTCACTTTTATGAAGCCTGAATCACAATGGAATGCTCAGGGAAATACAAGTGAAGCCCACATTAATGCAAATTAATTCGTTATGAGTTGCCGCACAGTGACTGCTAAGTGAAGTAATAATGATTGGGCATCATTTTATGAGTGTTAGTGTAGCAACTTTTAATGAAAAATGCTGTGTTAGGAACATGTCTCAGCGTAGCAGCCCCTGTATGTTTATCTCTGGCGGAAATGTGTTTACTACAAGCCCCAGAGACTGGATTCGGTTTACTCTCTGCAATTTAAGAAATGGTTGATTTTTACATTTTTGATGTTAGGAGGAAAAATATTACCCTCTTCTGTTAGGATGATAGAAATTTTGAATTGTGTGTCAGCATATCCAAGCAGAAAATCAGCTCATTTAAAAGGTTGCAGCCCCAGATTGAAAAACAGTGAATGTGGTTTGTGTTTATAGGCGCCCGCTTCAGATGTAACTTTGTTGTAGAGTTCTCTCTGTCATACCCTCCCCCTTCATTTTTGCTTAGAGGATTTTTGTCTCTGGCTACCTTGCAAGTCAATACTTCTTTCTCTTATGTGAGTAGGTGGATTTGTATGGAAGCTGTAAAAGTTAATGATTGTTCTCTGACTCATAGCTGATGGTTTCTGGTTGAGGAAAAGGAAAAAAAAAGTTAATGAGGGTAAATAGACATTTGCTGAAACAACTAGACAGTGGGAAAGATTGTCTCCGTCCATAGACATGTATTTTGTTGTAGCAGAATGACTGACTGAAGGGATATGGCCCTACAATTCAGAAAGGGAAGCTTTTGTTAAGTTGTTTTTTTTGGAGGCCCTGAATATTCAGCTTTTATAGGGCTTTGCAGGAACATTTAAACCCATGTCCCTGCCAGTTGATACTGGTTTTCTGTCACTGTGGAAGCTCCAAGTCCCCTAGTACTACTTTGTAAAAAGAAAGGCAGTAACCCAAAACTTTGTTCTCTGAAGCCAAGAGCCTTAGCACCTGTAGCCACACCCACCGTGGCGTTGTTGGTGTCGTCATTGTGTCCCAAAGCCTGACTTCAGGGTTACTTAAGACATAAGAGAAGGGTTTGCATAAATCTATAAGTTTGCTGTCTTTTGAACTAATGATATAGAAATGGTAGAACCCCAAACATTCCCGGGCCACTGATGTTTAGGGGGAGGAGAAGAGAAAAGAGGGTGACTAAAGAAATAGTTCTTGAGAAATAGATGAAATAGTTTCCCAGGAAATCAAATTATAAGTATTTTTTAAAAAATAGGATCTGGAGCATAGGGTTTTGTTTGTCTTTATTTTTTTTTCTGAACTAGGCGAGGGGGGAAGGGTTGGTGGAATACACCCAAAATCAGCCCATTAAAAAAAAAAAACAACAACAAAAACCCTAGAGCCAAGCAAGGCCCAAGTCCAGTGCCCAACCGAATCCTTTCCAATTCCATGTGTGCTGAACATCCTGAAAAGTAAACGAAAAGACACTGAAAATGAAATGTTATTGAAATATTCAGGAGAGGTGTGTGTGTGTGTTTGTGTGTGTATATGTAAGAATCTATTGCTGTTGAGATTCTGCCCTTTTGGGCCCTGTATTTGGTCTAGCTGGTTCCAAAAGGCATGTTTTCCAAACACGGATGCAGTGGTCACTATCCCATTCTCCCCCCAACCCCATCTTTGCCTCTGGGTATCATTCTAGTGTGACCTTCTCAATATAAGGCATATAAGAGACTGATGGTGATTCAAGTAAAATTATGAGAAATTGAGAAATTGCAGAGAAGAGTAATTCATTAAAAATCTAGTGGGCAAAAATATTGTATAATGAAGGAGTCAAGACATTTGGGTTCTGGTATCAGCTTTGTCACAAATTCCCTATGTGACCTTTGAAGTAATTTTTGCTTTCTGGGCCTCAGTTTCCTCATCTTTTGAATGAAGGATTTGGTGATTGCCAATGTTCCTTGTACTTCTGATATTCTCTAGTTCTCTGAAATAATTGATTTATACATTGCTAGAGCCTGTGACATGCAAATTCCTACCTTTCTTTTCTCTCTCTGGTCTCTACTAGTCTTGTTCTGGGATGTGGAAAACCTCATGGGAACCCCTGTTAAAGAGTTATGTCTGGGTTAGCTAAAAGGAGCTAGGAATAGGTGTGACATTACCATAAGAAGTAAGTGGGGAAAATATATTTATCTTTGTTGAGTAGTACTGTGTAATTATAAGGAGTGCAAAGCACCTTTTGGGTCCCTATTTCATGAGTGCCTGGGATACTCTGGGGAGGCAGGTCCCTGGAGAATAGCATTACCTTTATTTTATAGATGGCAAAATTAAGGGGTTAGGATGTTAGATGAGGTGTTCCAGGTCATGGAGGAGGGCAACTACAACAAGTTAGGAATGTTGGAACTAGTTTCCTGGCCTTGGAGCCCAACGTTTCCTTGGTTTAGGCCATGATTCCTGCATGTTTTGTTAATGGGTTTATTAACCTCCTCCCATCATCCAAAAAAATAAAAAGAGGTAACCACTATACTTATTCTCTTCTTCCTCATGGCATTTTAGGGAGGGTATACATTATTATTCCACGTTAGGGTGCCAAGATTTTACTGGGTACTTTTAGTTTATCTTTGTCTTAAAAAGCCAGAATCGATGGGACAAGGCATCTTTGTGCTACAGGGGAAAGGAAAGCAGTTAAACTGTGTGTGTATATAAGAAAAGTGCATTTAGGGGAAGAGGGAGTGGAAACAGAGAAGGGAGAAGAACATTTTAAGTCCTTTTCTTTAACCAGTAAACGTCTTCACAACAGTCACAAGCTGTTTGTAAAGACAGTTGAACTCTAGAGAATGCATTCCTTGTGTTGTGTGTTTGTGAGCAGGTTTTGGTGCTGGCCTGTGGGGGAGGGAGGTTATTCTTGCCCTGCAGTGTGGTGAAGACTACAACTTAGTTTGCACAGAGTTGGTCTCTTCTCTCTTCATACCCACTTTTGGAGTTTGTGGCCACAGTTAAAAACATAGCTTTTCCTTTAATTTCCACACTCGTGGGATATGTCGTTGTTTAGCCAGTGATGAAAATTAAGATTAAAAATGAAACTGAACAAGGGAGAAGATTGAATTTGGATAATCCACAATATTCATTAGTTTATTCGTAAGACTGATTCTATGAATGCTTTTTTTTTTCCCAAGACATATACTTAGTTATCAGGTGTCCATTCAATTTTAATTGACAATATAAGATTCCTGTGGTTACCCCGAGTACAGATTGCCTAAGGGCTCTACAGGGTTTGTGGGAAGAAAAGCTTGGACAAGTTTCCATTAAGCTCTGAATCAGGCAATTGGAAAAGAGGAGAATAAAACAGGCTGAAAAGAGGGACAACTTGTTAGTGTTGCATTCTCTGCTTAGAAGGAGAAACCTCTTTTAGACAAGAGTGGTTCTCAGGCCAAGAATTTCAAACTCGCAGAGAAACCTGTCCAGAGCACAAAAGTTGTTTGAACGCGATGCCGAATTGTCACAGTAATTAGAGCAATCTCCGCTTACTGACTGGCAGTCTTTATAAAAAGGACAGGGGATAAAGGGTCCAAATTCATCTTTCTTTTTTAGTGATTCACTTTTGATGAACTGCTTGTGAGTGAGTGTGTGTGGGGCCACATTTTCAACCAGTTGCTCATCATTAAATTCTTTGTTTTAGAGAAACCTGCTTGATTTCTAGGTCTTGGTAAGCGGTAGAGATTCTCTTTATTTGGATCCTATTTTTCCCTCAGGTTGCTTTTTCTATGCTGAAGTTGGTGCATTAAATGGAGGCAGTGATTTTAAACCCTGGGGGAGGAGGGGACCTATATTTCTACTTCTGCACTTCAGCTCAGAGGGACAAATGAGTTTATTTCAAAGTCACTTGTATCCTAAAAACAGTCACTTGTAGCCAATAAAAGGACCACTGTTATACACTGAGAGCAATGCAGTACTCAACTGGAAATACTGTATTTTATCATGACTGTGTAGAGTATCTTCAGAAGCTGGAGTGTATGTATGTGTGTGTATGTGTGTATTTTTAAAACTGGGCGGGCTGATTAATTTTTCTTACAATGACCAAGATGCAGGGTCTGTTTAAAACCATTTAAAACCACTGTTATTATGCCTTTGTTGTAGTAATGTAGAAGTAAGATGTGGCTAAGTTTTTGGACAGACTGGATTCTGTAACAGCTCTGGCTAGGAAGTGACAGTATGGTACCCCAACCCTTAATCATATGGAGTAACTTTGAATATGTGGTCAGCTATCAACTGGGGCCCTATGCTGCCATAGGTATAAAGGAAATTGAACCAGTTACTATCTTAGAATTAGAATAAACTTATTTGAAAGAATTACATTTGGGTGAAAGCTTTCTGCTTCCCTTTACGTCAGAGCACCTAGATTCTCCAGCTGCTTCCCTGGAAAGATGAACATACCTCAACCCATATTAACCCTTTATGATTTAGATAATGGTGGGAAGTTTGCCGGAGAGCAGGTCCTGGTCAAAGAGATTTGAAGATTGTATTAGGACTGTGAGTGGGGGAGCCAGTGACCAGCTTTTTCCCATTGGCTAAAGAAAACAATCAGTAGCACTCAAAACTTCTGGCTATTTTCTTAGGCTGTGACATTGCTAAGTAGAGAGTGGGTTACCAATAGTCAGCCCAGAGAGAGAGAGAGAGAGAGAGAGAGAGAGAGAGAGAGAGAGAGAGAGAGAGAGAGAGAGAGAGAGAGAGAGAGAGAGAGAGAGAGAGAGAGAGAACCAGTAGGGTTCTAATACGTGGTTATCTTAATGGAATGCATGATAAACTGCGTGACCCTCTCATCACAATACATCAAATGCCCCAGAAATAGATTTGTTGTTGGTAGCTTTTTTGTTCTTTAAATATGTAGGGGCTGAGTACTAAAAACATGGGCTGCTACCTGTTGCAGATTCCTGAGCATCTTATGCTTCTTCCTCTCCCCTGTACGTTGTGATTCTAATAATTCCTTAGCAGCACACACTGTTAATTTTTCTTCAGCATTGCTCACAACACACTGGCTTTCTTTATGTCTTAATGGGCATCAATTTTTCTTTTTCATGTCATCGATTCTCACTCTTCCCCCCTTTTGCTTATTGAATAGCCTTTTTTTTTTACTTCCCCCTTAGATTATTATGATCATCTTATCCATAGCAACAAATAAAAATCCACGCGTCTTCATTGAATGCCAAGGCTGTAGTCCAATCTAGGAAGGTTTGTCTGCTATTCATAAACTGCTTAAGATGTTTTCTTGTAGTTTGTGACATAAGCAGAATGCTTTGATTTGGTTTTTTTCACAGCTCCATATTCAGTCGGGGAGCACACATTACTCTGCGTACAAAACGATTGAACACCAGATTGCAATTCAGGTAGGAAATTCAAGTGAACCTGAAGCTTGAGTTGTCAATATATAGGTCATGTGTGTGTGTTTCTTCCCCACCCTAAGCTGTAGTATTATTATTTATTTAATTCTTGGGGGAGGGGGAGGTAAATAAGAAACAGGGGTTGGAGGGAATGAGGGGAAATGTGAAAATAATTTAAAGATGATGGAAAGAACCAGCTATTGTCAAATCAATTATTTTGAGTTCCTTGTTCTCATGTAAGGGTGTAGCCCCTAGAGAGGAAACTCTTTTGCATAGGGAAGGACCTTGGACAGGGTGAAAAACCAGCAGCCAAAAAGGCAATGTGGCAAATGAGGGGGGAATGAGAAGAGGTTGTGTCCTAGCCAGCTGCTTGTTTCCGGTGGCTCAAAATCATGTTAAGTGGTGCTAAGAATATCACTTTTGACCTGATGGTCTTGAAATGTTGATTTATATGTGATCTATTGATATGTGAAACTAAAAGTGCTAGGAGGAGAGGGGCAGATCCCAGCTTCTTGTTGAGAGGTCCTATTTCCTGTTCTTGTAGTATGACCATTCTCTTAAATTCAAAGGATAAACTAATCAAAGACTAATGTAGAGCAAGAGAGTAGAACTCATGCCAAAAGAATAGGGCTGTAGTGTGAGAAAGCAAACTAATAAGTTTTTCAGTCTGTAATGCTTAGTGAAATGAGTCCTTGAAGAAAGGATATGCTATGTAATAATTATGCGGATGCCCCCAACAATAACCAACTTTGAATGCTGAGATTTAACCCTTTCCCTTACATTGAGTAATTAACATGTTGTGGGGATTTTAAAGCCTGACTACAAATTCTTTTTTTCCAAATTAATTTGCTTTTGTAACATAATTTTGAAAACATTCCACTGCTTCCTCTTTTCCCTTTTGAAGGTTGGCCACTGCTAACCTTGTAGTTAATATTGTATGTGTGTCCAAATAGGGAGGGTGGAGATGGAGAGTAGCAGTTGCATCTTTGTAGAAGGGTTCATTTATAACTGAACTAGACAGTCAGTAAATCAGCCTTGCAAATAGCCACTTGCCCAAGGTAAAGCTGGAATTATGTTGGAGTGGTAAATAAAGTATGCTGATTACATCTGTTTTCACAACCTCTGTACCCCTGAGGGTACCTAGGCCAGCATACTTATTTATTTTATGTGTGTTTCTGGGTTCCTAAGACTTTTTTGTTCTTATTTGCAAGGTTATAATAAATTGTCTTCCTTTGATCATTTCCACTCTGCTGTGGTGCTGATGTTAAGTGTGTGTATTTTAGGGGAAAGAGACACTTTTCGTTTGCTTTTTGAAAGTGTTTTCAGGATAGGACATCTTAAATCCAAAGCTATGGTTGTTCTTATTGGACAACCAGCTTAGAACCTTTGAGATTAGTAAATTCTCTAGAAAATGGCTTGGATAGAGAGGTTCTTTCTGTTGATTAATAGAGTAGCATGTATTAGTGTAGTGACAGAAGCTATTACTGGCTTAAGGGAGTTAAAAAACCTGAGATCTAGTAACAGTAACTTCTACCAATAAGTTATGTGACCGTGGGCAAGTAGTTTTCTGATTCTTGACACTAGTTTACACATTTGTAAATCGAGGGTACTAGATACATAAGGTCTCTTCTAGTTTAGTAATTTTATGTTGAGGTTTGGGAAAAGAGTTTCAGATTATAGTTCCAGGAAGGATTGGTTGAATTCTGGAAGTGTAATCCAAACCACAAATTTTAATGGAATCTATGAAATAGATTCTGTAACCTGTAAGGGCATAAGGACTCTCTGAAAATCTTGTTGCCTTTGATGTTCAAATTGTTTCCGCTAGTTAAATAACAGAGTGATCTCTATCAGAACGTGGAGGCAGGCTGGGCCTCTGCGATGGAAGACCAGCCCAGCTGATGTATCTTTACACCTTTTCCTAAAGTTCCCCTTGTTAGGTTAGACAGTCATTCCCTCCAAACCACCTGGCACTGAGAGCCATGTGAAGATAGTTCTCAGGAGGAGAATGGAGTAAATTACAGAGCTCATTGTTCAGAGAATTGAAACCATTAATATTCCTCCATGAACAGGTAGTATTGTTCTCCTCTGCTTCTGTTTGCGAAGGCTGGATGCCCATGTGGACAAACAGAGAAACATTTTGTTAGATACATAGCCCTAGAATGCTTTCAGTATTCATTATCTTTCCAAATCCTTGCTAGACCAGACTGAAGCTGATAAAGGCAAATGTCACCCATTGTAATTTAGTTTGATCATCAAAGAATAAATGACTAGTCCGAGCAACAACAACAAAAAGAGGAAATTTTTCTTTTTAAAAAAGTGGATGAAATAAAATCATCTGACTAGCAGTCTTGAATTTAAGTAGCCAGTTTTGGTTGGGGGAGAGAGTTTTGTTGCTTTGATCCCATTTTAAATGCTGAAAATGTTCTCCAATTTTTTGGGGGGTGGGAGGGCTTTTCTCGCCTTCTCAATATACAAAAGCAAAGCATTTTTATAGTCAGAATTACTGTCCTGGAGCTTGAACTATTTAATAAAAAACATATTTCAATATCATATGAAAGCCAGCTTTGGCATCAGGAGGACCTGGGCTCAAGTTCTGCCTTTGACATATACTAGATCTGTGAGATCCTGGGCAAGTCACCTAACTTCTCAGTGGCCCAAGCAGTTCTCAAAGATAATAAGTAAGAGACTGATTTCATTTGTGGAGAGTTACCCCACTGAGAGTTCCCTTCATTGATAAAAATTACAGGTCTGGTACATCTCCCCTCCACCCTGCCCCCCCCCCAACCTCAACTGATCCCAGGCCTATTGCTTTCCTCAGCTGTATCCTAAAATAACCCAGGGTAGCATGACACTGTACATCACATGAGATTCATGTCCCTTTCCACTCCTTCTGCCCCTTTGCTGATCTCTATGCATGAGCCAAGTTTACGGTTTATATGAATGACATTAGGATGATTCTATAGATGTGTCATGTTCTTATAAAAGGTTTGGACACTATCAGTTGCTATGTTGGGATCGTTCCCTCTTAATATCCTCCTTGCTTACTTTCAGTTTTGAAAAGCTAAAAATAGCATGGAAGTCCCAAATCTAACTCTATGAATAATTATAACCCCCCTTGCCAAATCCAAGTAGAGCAGTATGAGCCGTTTTTGTTTTTTTTAAAAGAACAGTCAGCCTACTAGAGAGGCTTTTAAAAAAGTGAGACTGAAACCCCTCTTTGCAAGTGTTCTTATTCATACTCATTAACATAATTGTTTCCATGTTTTGGAGTTCAGTTAGATGTGAAAAGCAATGAATTAGGTCTGAGATTATAAAAGAACAAGGACACTTTTGGTCTTTTCTCATGGTGAGCAGTGTCCAGGAGAGGATGGGACCATGGCATGCCAGGGACCTTAGAAATCCTTCTATCCCATGTTTCTTGGAGTGCTTTGGCCATAGGATACTTGGAGGCTTGGAATGTATTGTAAAACACCATAAAGAAGTGACTGAGGGGCAGCTAGGTGGCACAGTGGATAGAGCACTGGCCCTGGATTCAGGAGGACCCAAGTTCAAATTCGGCCTCAGACAATTAACACTTACTAGCTGTGTGACCCTGGGCAAGTCACTTAACCCCAGTTGCCTCACCCAAAAAAAAAAAAAGTGGTTGAGAGCTATAGAGCCCCTGAGGATGACTTTGACTCAAAATAGTGGAAATTAAGGGTATTTTAATATGGGGAGAAAAGCACAGGTAATTCATATTTTTGGCACATATGTGTGTATGTGTATGTGTATATATATATATATATGTTTGTGTATATATGTATATAAATATAAATGTACTAAGTAGGTATTATATGCACCACAGCATAAATGATATCTTGAGATATACATACATACACACACATATTCATATATTTATATTTAATGTTGTAGACTCCATTGTTAGACATTTCCGATATAATTCCTATTCATATCTCAAGAACCCCCCCAAAACCACAATACAAAACCAAACCAAACCAAAAGAGACACTGATCTAGTCCACCCTCCTCACTAAATGAGGAGATGGAGCCCCTAATAAAGGGGGCTGTTATTGGTTTAGCCAAGATCACATAGCTAGTGAGTGACAGTTTGTCCCTCGATTTAGTGGTTTCTTTCATACTTCCAAGTCCTTGCCCTGCCTTTTACTTACCTTGGCATAGTCCAGCATTTTGAAGTGGGACCTTTACTATGGCTCTTGTCAGAGGCCCAGGACAGCTGCAGTCCCGTAAGTTTGGTTATACCCATGTTGCAGGTGGGTAAAAGTGGATAGGCTAACTGGCTTCTTCTCTCTTGGTAGAAGTTCTGCAGCTGATTTAGACAAATGTTTGTGCTTCTCTAATGCCTCCCTGGAGGGATCTCTTCCAACACTTCACAACCCATCATTATTCCAACCCTAATAGCAGTGCTGCAATCAAGGTCAAGGCCTCCAGATAATTTTCCACTTGGTTTCCAGAAGGGCTATCACTGAAGCAATTACTTTTTTGTTTTATGAGTACTTTGGCCAAACCTTGATATTTTAACACCAAATCACACGTGCTTACCCATGTAGACCTTCTTGGGTTGTTTTCCTTTTGAGAAGATGTGAAATTATGTGTGTATACAAGTCAACTTGGGGAGCATCCAGAAGAAATGGACCATTTTATTTGTTTATACAGCTGAATTTCAGAGAATTTCCAGTGGGTGTTGCACTACCCCCTTCCTTCACTCTTTCAGGTCCTCATCAGGCTTTTACAAAACCTGATCTTAGTCTTACCTTGAAATTCCTTCCGCTATTACTGTGCGTGGGGTCTGCCCACATGGGCTTATTTCCAGGTGTTGTTTAGTGTGTTGGGGGTTGGAGGAGAAGAGCTAGAGAGTATAAAGGATCCTTTAATGTTAATGATCTTTATGAACTCCTAAGCCTGGATTCAGAGCACTTTAAAGTTCTGTGTCTTATGAGACGTGGGGACTGGCCTCTTCCTTCTGTGCCCTGGGGATAGGAGGAGTTGGGCATTGCTGATTCCTTCAGGGATAGTCTGTGGGTCTTCAGAGCTTGTGCCTTAAGGTCTTGTGTACCTTCCCATTTGTATTTGGATCAGCTGTTTTAATGCTTTAGTATTCCAATCTAGGATTACCCCCTCTTTGCCAAAACAAACTGTACAGACATCTCCCTCCCCTCCATCCCCCATTTATCCATTGGGTTGTGTTCAACAAGTTCATTTGTCAGTTCTTTGGAACTTGGAACACTTTCCCCCCACAGAAACAATGTTCTTCATAAAGGTCAGGTCCTTGGGCTAGTCCAGAAAGGACCCCTTATGTGCCCTGAGTACAGCACGAGAAGTATATGTAGATCTGCACTTTGTGGTACAGGAAGAACCCAAGGACAGAGTATAATAAATAATGTTAACAATGTCTCTATGGGAAAAAGGTATTCACTGTCTGAACTTGGGATGCCGGGGACACCTCTCCCCCCTACCTGAGTGAGACTGGAGACTCTTTCCCTTCAACTCCCCCATCCCATACATCACTGTGGGCACAAAAACCCTTAGTCACTTGTGATTACTACCTTGGTCTGGAACAGTTTCAAGTGAATGGGGGAGGAGAAGAGGTTCAGGGTATGGAAGCTAAGGGGCTGTGGAACTTTGGTACTTCTTGAACTTGCAGCCAGCTCCTGGCTACCCCTTTTCTTTTCTTCCTTGAGTCCCAGGAATTGACCTTTCTGTTTCCCTTGGCACTGAATGCCGACTAGTGACCAGTTTTTCTTTTATCCATGACACCCCCAACCCCCACTGAACAGGAAATGTTTGAGATTTTCAAAGAGGCTTTGGGGGGGGGGAGGAACAAAGGGAGAGAGAGAGAGAGAGAGAGAGAGAGAGAGAGAGAGAGATATGAATGAACAAACAGGAGTTGAGTAAGCTCACCTTTCTATCTTTTCTACTCCTTTATGTTTTTCTATCTTCTCCAAATTTCTCCTCTTCCTTGCCCCCTCTCCCTCTCTTTATTTTTAAATTTATATCCTGAAATGAAATATAAATGTATACATAGGTGCTAATGGTGTTTCTTTATACACAAAGGATTAGAATGAGATTGAGTTACATTTCAGAGGAAAATCAGATTCAGGTTATTCTGAGTGTAGCCACAATTCTCTCCCACTAATCTTTTGAACATTATACCTTTCTTATGTATTCATTTTAATTTATGTCCTGCTTATTTGTATACATGTCTTACCACCCTTTATAGATGGTAAATTGCTTGAGGGCAGGAACCATGTTTTATTTGTGAATGGTTTTCTCCTAGTGAATAGCATGGTATTTTGTGCATTATAGGTGCTAAATACATGTTTTTGAATGAATAAATGAAGGAATGGATGAAGGAATGGGCAACAGGGAGTACTTATTTATTATACTGATTACTAGTATGATACTGATTAGTATACTGGTTAGTATTATACTGACCTAGAAGGGGAAAGTCATTTCCCCAATCAATTCACTAAACACTGAGCACCTAATATATTCAAAGGCCTGTGCCTGCTGCTAAGGGAAAGATGAAGAGGAATAAGATATGATCCCTGTCTTCAGGAAACTTACAATTTAGTAGGGAAACCAGGTCACTCACGTGATGGTTCGAGTCTCTTTGTCTATAGCTTTCTAGCAAGGATGCAGAACCAGGCAAGCAGGTTTGCAATGCCAAAGGAAAGGCCAAGTCACAGTGGGGGAGGAGGGAGTAACTCTTGGACAGTTTCCATGGTCTTAGGAGCCAGAGGCCATGCCTTAGAATTTATCATATACACTGTCGGCATAAAATTAAATATAACGGGGACTGAAGCTCTTCTAGAATAGTATTTCCTGCAGTTTGACTACAGGCTGACTCTGAGCAGAAGGCAAGATTATTAAACTAAGGAATGGTTGCATACCTGAGCTCAGAGAGTTTGTCTTTGGGATAAACTATTTTGATGTAGACATTTAGTATGGATTGAGATATTTGGTATAGATTTAGGACTGTACAACTATGTCATTAGTATGTAGCACTGTCCCATTTAGTCTGCCTTGTTGCCACTGATCAAAAGTAAGTGCCTGAACAGAGTGGATGAGTCTGGTGTGGTTCTTTCATTGGCTTGGAGGCAGTTAAAGCAGGAAGAGACCAAAGAAATCATCTATTCTTTCATATTCAGAGGGGCAGCTGAAGTCCAGAGAGGGGAAATAACTTATGTGAGGTTACACAGCCAGCCAGTAAGAAGACTTAGGGCCAGGTCACTTGATTCTCAGTTCTTTGCTTTTGCTATCTGGTCCTTACGCTTTGGATCAAAAGAAGACCCAACCATCCAAGCAAGGGAATTGCTAAGAACAGAGCCAGGACTGGAATTCATATCCTTTAAATTGCGTTTTCCTTCTTTTCAGGTGGAAGCCCCTCTGTAGTTACCAATATTAGCTGTGTTGCCCACACCAAATGAATCAATCTAGCAAAATTTTTGCTTTTTATCCAAATTGCTGACAGTGGATGCCTATATAAAAGCTGAGGCCTGTATCAATTCATATGCAGGCATGCATCTTAAGCATCATTTCAGACTATTTTAAAAGAAATTATACAACTTAGTTTGCAAGTGGGTTGATAATGCAAACATCAGGTTGCTTCTGATTTTTACTATTTTACATTTTACTATTATACATTTTGCTTTAATGACACTGGGATCCTTATAGATAGGAAATAGGTTATTATTTGTGAATAGGAAAACTTGCCTCTGTGTGTTAGCATACTCCATGTGATCATGGGTGGAGGCATTGTTCATTGGAAAGAGACTGAATCTGAAGTTATAGGGGGTGGATTCAGGCTTTTCTTCTGTCACTTAACTACCTAGGTGACCTTTGTAGAAGACCTCTGGTTTCAGCTTCTTCATCACTAAAATAAGAAGACTGGATTAGATGCCCTGTACAGTCAGTCCCTTCTAGTTCTATTATCTGGCTAGATGATCCTATTAACTCAGTGTATTGGAATATAGTTTTAAAATTTTTAAATCAACGTTTTAGTTCTTCTTATGCTGAATTTAACAGACATCAGTAAATAGGAACATTTCTTTACAAGGAAGAACATGAAACTGTAAATCTCTTAAAGATAGCATTTTTGGGGTTTTGTTTTAAAGTATATAATGTGTTCAGTATATTTGTCGATCAGAGCATAGATACAAAGGTGTTCGTGTCCATTATTGGTTGGTTAACTTATTATTATTAATTAGTAAGCTGACATTTATGTGGCACTTTGAAGTTTACCAAAATCTCATTCGATACTCACAATAACCCTGTGCCACAGAGATTATTATTGCCATTTTATAGATGAGGCAATTTAAGGCTGACTGAGATCAGATGACCCGCCTGCAATCACTCTGCTGGTAAGTGTCTCTGATATGAGTCCAGCCCTTTCCTGACCAAGTCAAGCCCACGTTCCATGATATCACAAGGACTCTTCACATAAGAACAGATCGCATTTCTGTAGAGCTTTAAGGTTTTCAGGATTTTTCTCTATATCCTAGAAACACATACCCCATACTGGAAAGATTAATGATAGGGCAGTAGCATTGCCTTTGTCTAAGAAGGCTAGGGTAATTATGATTCTTGTGCTGGTGATCATCCAAAGGCACTTGAATATTAAAATGTATCCTCTTCTATTTAGCATACCATTTTTTTTAATCTAAGAAAACCAATCTTAATTAAATTTTATTGGCAACTGGGACTGTCTTGATGGTTAACTTGTACTATTTGAGTCTCACTTCCTGATGCCTCGCTGTGTCCTGGACTTGACCCTATTTCTCAAAGACTCTGCCTTACAGAGAGTACAAACTCTGTGAGATATTACCCTGTTGGAAAGTCTTTGAGTGCAAACCAGGGATGGACTTCATGCCTGACCTCTGAGGATTGTCCTAGCTTGATTTGGAGAGGCTCTTCAACTGTATAGCATGATTAATGGGGGGGGAGGAGGATCAACAGCTCTCAAAGGCTGTCTCCCAAGTTATAGAGGGCTTTTGGTTGGTCTTAGTATAGGGAGTGATGAATGCCATTCAGTAGTAAAGGGCCTGGATAAAATCATGGCTCCTTGAAATACTGCAAAAATATGTTGTCTCAAGAGAGGCAGTGTGGTGTAATGGAAAGGGCTTGGGATTTAGAATCAGAGCACTTTGTTTGATTTTGGCCTCTGCTACTTGCTCCCTGCAGGTAAGTCACAACTTATCTGGGCCTCAGTCTTCTTAGAAGCGAATGAAGAAGTTAAACTTAGATCATCACAAACGTTTCTTGCATCTTTAAATCGTGTAATCTTTCCCACTGGACCAGACGTTCTTAACCTTTTTTTATGTCATGGTCCTTTTTGGCAGCCTGGAGAAGCTGATGACCTCAAAATGATACCTTTAAAATGCATAAATACGTAGTTACAAAGGAGACATATGTAGTTAAAATATTACAAGGGAAATAAGCTCACAGACCCCAGGTTAATAGCCCCCTGCACTGTACTGTAAGCTTTTTGGGGTTTTTTTGTTTGTTTGTTTGTTTGTTTTTTGCAGGGCAGTGAGGGTTAAGTGACTTGCCCAGGGTCACACAGCTAGTTAAGTGTCAAGTGTCTGAGGCTGGATTTGAACTCAGGTCCTCCTGAATCCAAGGCCAGTGCTTTATCCACTGCGCCATCTAGCTGCCCCTACTGTAAGCTTTTTGAAGGCAGGAATTTGTTGTTGTTCAGTAATTTTAGTTGTGTCTGAATCTTCGTGACCCCATTTTGGGTTTTCTTGGCAAAGATTCTGGAGTGGTTTGTCATGTCCTTCTCCAGTTAATTTTCCAGATGAGGACACTGAGGTAAGCAGGGTTAAGTGACTTGCCCAGGGTCACACAGCTAGTAACTATCTAAAGTCAAATTTGAACTCAGGTCTTCCTGACTCAGTCCCTGAGCTCTATCTACTGGGCTGCCCTCAGGGCAGGAAGTGATTTCTTTTTATATAACACAATACCTATGGATAGGCCTGGTGAGCTGGATGGAGGCAGTTAGTATAAGTACTGAACAAAGAAATGTATGATCATTTGTTGAATGAATAAATGAATGTATGTGTCTCCTTAACCAGATAACATTGTAGACTTAAGAGAAGGAACAATTAAATAGTTGTGGGGCTGAGGGTTAGGAGATTGCTTTAAGGATTGAAAAGAACAATACTGTTTAATATAAGTTTCCTTTTCCTAGCATCAGAGTCTAAGGAGAGTATTCTTATGGTAAAGGGAATATCTTCCTTTATTATTTTGATTCCATCCCAGTTATCCCCATCATTGTGAAATGCTAGTGTGAAAATAAGGCAGGACAGGTAAGCTGGAACCACCAACAGGCAATGTTTGCTGCTTCTCAAAGAGGCATTGAGGAGCTGGTGAAGGTTTTTGAGCAGGGCTGACATAGTTTAGGACAGTTACTTTGTTGGGCCGGTGAAGGGTGGTTTTATAAGAAAGAAGGGAATGGAGATCTTGGAGGTCCATTAGAAGACTGACAGTGCTCTAGATGAGCTAGCAATGAGAGCCTGAACCAGTTTAGCAATGGGGAGAATGCCAGGAGAAACTGTGTAGGAATTGGCAATTGGCAATTGCCTTTGGCAATTAATTGGATTTGGGGGACAATGAAGAATAATTAAAGGCCATTTAGATTTAGAGCTCCTGTGCTTTGGAGGTTAGTGGAGCCATTAACAGAAATAGAGCCTATTTTGGGGGGAAGATAAGTTCATTTTGAGCCCTGTTGACTTTGTTGCCATGGGAATGACCAGGTGGTAATATCTAGCAGGCATTTGAAAATGTAAGACTGGGATTTAGGGGAGAGTTTGAGGATAAAGGTTTCTTTGGGATTCATCCATTTTTTTTCCTTTTTTTTCCTTTTTTTTTTGGGTGAGGCAATTGGGGTTAAGTGACTTGCCCAGGGTCACACAGCTAGTAAGTGTCAAGTGTCTGAGGCTGGATTTGAACTCAGGTCCTCCTGACTCCAGGGCTGGTGCTCTATCCACTGCGCCACCTAGCTGCCCCGGGATTCATCCATATACCAATGGATCATTGAATCTATAGGAATTCATGAGAATGTTAACTGAGAGAATACTGAGGAGATAGCATTGGTATGGAAAACATATTTAGAGAGCAGTAACAAAATGATTAGGAGGAAGTCAAGAAGGAAAAGTAAGCCAAAAAAGAGAACTAGAAAAGAGAAGTGTCACAGAAACCAAGGGAGGCGAGAACATCAAGAATGAGGGGGATAACCAAGTACCACATATTGCCGACAGTCCTGGAAGGAGGAGGACTTCAAAAGATCATTGGACTTTGCTGAATTTGGAGTGAATCGTTTTAGTAAAGCTAAGAATGGAAATCAAATTGTAAAGGAGGTGGAGGATGCAGAGGATTACATATTTATTTACTCAGTGAGTGAAGACAGCAAATACTCTTATGAGAATTTTAGCAGATAAGGGGCTAAGAGATGTGAGTAGGGGGTAGGGATGGGTAGCAGGGTAAGTATTGAGCAAATCTGTAGGCAGAGGAGATGAAGCCAGTAGAGAGGGACATGGAGAATATGAGCAAGGGGGAAATAATAGATGGAATGAGGTGATGGCATAGACACAGGTGGAGGAATGAACCTTAGTAAGAAGGAAGACCACTGTCCTCCTGTCTGGTAAATGGACTTCATTTATAATTTTACTGACAAGTGGTCTGTCATGTGGACTAGTGGAAAGATAACTGGATTTGAAGCAGTCTGTTTAAGTCTCAGCTCTAACACTTAGCTGTGTGATGATCTTGGATAGCATTCATTCTTCTGAGCCTCAGTTTCTTCATCTGCAGAAGGGGGGGAATAGTAATGTTTTCACTGCTACCTTGTTTTGAGGGAAATACTTTATAAATCACAGAGTAAATACTAGTTATTATTCTAAGACTGGGAAATATCACAATCTTATGAATAAGCTCATTATTCCATTTTTAAACAGATCTAATTGTTAGAAAATTCTAAATTATATTAAGGAGTAATCTCTTACCTCATATGATGATTTGCCCAGGGACTTTAAGAAATCCAAAATCTTCTTAGTTCTAGTATGTTATTATTATTATTGTTGTTATTATTATGTGGGTAAAACAATAATAATATTCCAGCTTACAATGATAAAGTTATTCATATTTTCTAATTCCCTGGTGTTTCATTTAATTTTTAACCAAGTTGAGCTGTTCATTGAGTTACTCCTTTTAGCAGAAATTTTGATAATTGTCCCATGTGCTTTTTTTTGCCAGGCAATGGGGGTTAAGTGACTTGCCCAGGGTCACACAGCTAGTAAGTGTCAAATGTCTGAGGTCGGATTTGAACTCAGGTCCTCCTGAATCCAGGGCTGGTGCTTTATCTACACTTCGCCATCTAACTGCCCCTCATTTAAAAAAAAATTTATTTAAAAACAATTTTTTTTGGTCACCTGTGCTTTTTTTGTTTTTTGTTTTTTAGTGAGACAATTGGGGTTAAGTGACTTGCCCAGGGTCACACAGCTAGTAAGTGTTAAGTGTCTGAGGCTGGATTTGAACTCAGGTACTCCTGACTCCAGGGCCGGTGCTCTATCTACTGTGCCATCTAGCTGCCCCTCACCTGTGCTTTTAAAGAAAAACTCACAAAGAAAGAAATCACAGATAATGTCAAGTTCTTCTTGGTCAGAAGAATTCGCACAAATGAATATGTGATCCTTTTCCCAGTCCTTCCATTGCCATAAATGGCTATGAAGAAGAGCGAAAATACTTAGCATTAGTTGAAAATCTTAAATAGTTTGGGTTTTGACTTGAGTGGGATCCATGGTATTAATTCCTTGGTGGGGTGAGGCTAGAAATTCGCTTTTACCAGTGTGTTGGTTGGTCTGCCACTGTAGGGAAGATAGTTTTGTTCCAGGAGAGTTTAAGTTGTCTCAGTCAGCATGGTTGATGATTGAAATTGAAGAATTGTGAGCACAATTCATCTTCGGGGAACAGAGAGCACGGGGTGTGAGCTAGGCTGACTGGGAACAGACATTGACATACAGGCCGTCATCAAACTAATTGTTGTTTGAATTACCTGTTATGATCCAATGACAAATCTGCTTTCCTCCTGCCACTGGAGCAGAAAATGTAGCTTGAATTGGCCTGATGTTCACAAGTGTAAACTGTACTTCAACAAGATGGATAAACCCAATTATGGGGCCGACCTGTAGAGAGAAAATCCATTTAAATCTCGTAATGTTAAGCAGAGCTGTGTTTAATTCATTTGGACCAATTTGGGAATGATGTATGAGTGTTGGTGAACATTATTCAAAGAGGGGAGCCACTGGGGGAAAAGAGATGCGCTACACCGATGTTCAGCCCCGATGGCAAGTGGTTGTGTCGTTTCAGTAGCTGCCACTAATGGCTGAAAAAGGCAAAAATGGCAAAAAGATGTACTCACTGCTGTGGCGGAACAGGGCTGTGTAAATGAACCAATAGCTGAGATGTTTGGAGCAGAAACAGGCAGTGTTGTTTTTTTTTTAAACACTATTGACATTGTGACTTGAGGAAATTTGTAGTTCTCTCGCCTCTCCTCCCAACCCTGTGTTCTATGATGAATTGCACTGACTCTATGATAGGAGGGTTTATGGGCTTTTAAAGTAATAGCAAGAAAACTTATTAAGAAATTACAACTAAATAGAAATTAATATCTTGGGCCTTTGATTCTCTCCTGGAAATCTTAAGAGGAGATATTTATTCTATTAATATATGTGGGATTTTTACATCTCATGTGCTTTGAAAAAGATTTAGATAAGAGTTTCTCTCTCTCTTTCTCTCTCTGTCTTTTATAAACAGCATTGGGGTGAAAACTGCATCACAGTCTAGGGCACACAATAGTTGTTGTTGGTTTCTTTTTTTTTTTTTTGGTGAGGCAATTGGGGTTAAGTGACTTGCCCAGGGTCACACAGGTAGTAAGTGTCAAGTGTATGAAGCGGATTTGAACTTAGGTCCTCCTGACTCCAGGGCCTGTGCTCTATCCACTGCGCCACCTAGCTACCCCCACAAAAGGATTTTAATATATATTTGTTGAATGAATTTTTAAAAAATTAGCACTTTTATAAGCAATACCATAGCTACAGTTGTAGGTTTCCATCTAGAATTCATTAAGAAAATCTAAATGACTAACCCCTTGGGTACTGCTCCTCATAATAGTAGAATGGAAACTTTTTGAAGGCAGAGACCTTTTTTTGTTTTGTCTTAGTATCTTCACTACACAGAACAGACATGCACATGAAGCTAGGCACTTTATAACTGGTCAATAGATTAGCTTGGATTCCTCAACAGCAATTAGTGTGTGGGGGAGGTGTATTGTAGGTTTTCTCCTTTTGCATTTCTCTTACCCTTTATGGTTTTGGTTTTGTCTGAACAATTGTCCTTACTGAGCTTGAGCCAATCATCTGTTAGTGTCTTTCAGAGAGAACTGAATTGTGTTGGCTGTGAGGTTCCCTTAGTTTTTAGTTTCTAAAGTGAATTAGATGCAAGGTGCCTTATCTTCTGTGAGAAGGGAGCTCTTTTAATACATTCATGGCACTGAGATCTTACCATCATCCTCAGTGCCCATAAATGTAAGTGACCACTCACAGTATTGGGGGAGATATATGTATGTACATAGGTGTATATATGTATGTACATTTGTGTATATACATGTATACACACACATATAGATAGATAGATAAAAATTGTCTTTAGAAATTGAGGTACCAAATTGCTTTGGGGTAGGTATTTTACAGTTTTCATTCAACCTAGTAAAGGAAAGGAGTCTTTTTTTCAGAAGGGAAATAAATGTACTATTTTTTGTTCTTTCTATAGGGTCTCTCTCTCTCTCTCTCTCTCTCTCTCTCTCTGCTCACCCCAGCCCATTCCATTACAGTCCTCACAGAAGCTTCCTTGGCATCTTACAAAGTCTTGACACTGAATTCTGAGATTAGCTAGAATCAAATCTAGTCACAGAGAAAAACCAATGTAAAGTATGTCTGCTTTTCAGACGTTATGAATACTTTAAATAAACAAAGAACAAGTTGGAGTTAGTCCCCAAACTGGCTGGACCAGATATGATGCTTCCAGATCACTTGTATTCCTCATTCAGTTTAAGAACATTTAAGTCATTTAACAAAAAACAAAGATAGAAACAGCATGTTGCTATTCTATGCTTGATTGCTATGCCTCAGTATTAAAGAAGGGAGTACACTATGGCCTTCCATGAGTTTTACAAGGAACTTTGTCCTGTGATTGGAAAGTAGCCAACCATCAGATTTACAGTTTTTTTTTGGTGGGGCAATGAGGGTTAAGTGACTTGCCCAGGGTCACACAGCTAGTATGTGTCAAGTGTCTGAGGTCAGATTTGAACTCAGGTCCTCCTGAATCCAGGGCCGGGGCTCTATCCACCGTGCTAGCAAAAGGAAAGTGTCTCAATTTCAGAACTCACTAGGTAGCTGAATGTTAGTTTTCCTGGTAGTTCTTACAGCTGAAATTTTCAGGCAGGCTACATTTAACTCAGATATAAAAGCTGGGGAGATACTTTTGTACTTTTTGTTAGATTCTAAGAAATAAAAGTTTTAATGAAAGGCCCCTGGGGAATTTACATATAAACATGCCATAAAATACATGAAACTACTGAAATAAGATCTCAAATCTTTAGCTGTACAAGAAATTACTTTCTTAGAAAAAGTGATTTTGAAATTCAGTTTCTCTTCTATTTTTCTGTGTCAGAGGTTAAATTTCTTCTGTTCTAGATGAAGGAAAGCCTTATTAGGTTGAATTGTTATATTAGGCCAAACAACCGTGCAGTGGCATGTACGGGAGAAGCAAAACTCAGAATTTTGATTCTTACTTTTTACAAAACAAACCACTTTAGGTTGCTTAGAAATTTAACGTTTTACTAATTTGTGGTTAGAATTCTAATGATAGGTAATGACAGTCAAATGGAATACACCATTAGTTTCTCTAAAAAATTTAATTAAAGATGTTTTATTGACTGCTTTTATTGCATCACTGTCACTTCCCAGTGACTCTCACCTTCCCTATTAGAATCTTCCCTTGTGACAAGGAAGCAAGTAAAGCCAATCAACAAATCTATTGATCATGACCAGAAACATATGGCTTATTCCCCACCTGTATTCTACCACCTTTCTGCCAAGGCAATTAGTCCTCTCAAGTCCTGATGCATGTAACTTTGATGTTTTTAAAAAAAGTGATGCTTTTCGTTTTTATATCATGGTCATTAACAGAAATGATACCCCCCCCCAATACGTATCAAACCTTCCCTTGTAACAAAGAATAATTGGCTCTCTATACCAAACAGCATACTTCTCTTCCCTTTCCCCCTCAGTAGAAGCTTTTAATAGATGTGTAGAGTCCAGCGAAACAAACACACTGGCCTTGTCTGAGGGTGCAAGTCTGAGTCTAGACCTCTTGTCCATCATATTTACATCTAGTTCATCATATTTTCTTTCAAGAGGCAGGAAGTATGTTTATTGCCAGTCATTCTCAATTTTGATTGAGTTGGCTTGTGCTTTGGTCTGAGTTCTATGGTCTTCCAACATTGTTTCCCCTCACATTATTTTTATGCTGTAAATCAGTCTCTTGTTTCTGCTTGTTTCATTTTATATCAGTTCATATAAATCTTTGCATGTTTCTCTGAAGCTATAATACTTATCACTTCTGATGACATGATAAACAATCAGTTATATTCATATACCATAATTTGTTCAGCCATTCCCCAATTGATAGCCACTTGATTTGCCATGTTTATGGGTCCTTTCCCTCTGTCCTTTATGTCCTTGGGAATATAGTTTGACTTCCTTTTAGAACTCTTTTCACTTATGCTTTTGTAACCATCATCTATATTGTTGTGCTGGTTCTGCATATTTGACTGTGCATCAGTTCATACAAATGAAACCTTGAGTTTCTGTTGCCTTTGTCTGAGATTTCATTTATTCCATTTGGAAAGAGGTTATTTGAGAGAGAAATAGCAGTGAGGAGCTGGTGTTACCTTAAATTAAATAAATTTGTTAAAGTCCTAACTTGAAGTCCTTGGGTTTTAGATTAAACTGCCATTGTTACTATATTTTGGTAATGTTAAGGGGGTGAGGGAGGAAAGAGATGTGCAGGTTTCTGATCAAGAACTCTCTCCCAAAAAGATGGGCTAGGGTTTGAAGTGCAATTTGTATTTTAGTTTAGTAGCCATTTATTAATCCCCTAGTATGTGCTCGATACTGAATATAAAGACAAAATGAAAATCCCTCCTAATTAAGATTTTATTCCTTACCCTTGAGAAGAGACAATTGGTTTACTCTTGGATATCTGATTTAGAGTATCAAGATGAGTATTTTTTTTTTGTTTTCTTAATCAGAAAAAGTAACCTTTCTAGAGGTATTTGAATGATCTGGTTCTCTTCCTTTCTCCATCCCCAGAAGGCAACAAAGCCTCAATATCTACCTCTAATCTTTTAGAATTGAGTAACTGATTAGAATCTCTCTAACCATAGTGTTTTGCATAGTTGTTTAAAGAAAGCCATACTGCATTGTTAATGATGCAGACACACACAAAACCACATGCAAAGTCTAGATGGTTTTGATTTCACCCTCAGTGGGTCTGCTATCATTTCTGTCTTCAGTGAATGGATTTTTATCTCTCCCTCTGTGAACTTAAGTCTGGTTTCTGGTGAAGTTCCCAAAAGGTTTGTGGTTTTATTGGTAGCACTCACTAGGGCTTCCATTTGTCATTATAGCTCATGAAACAGCTGTTTGAGAGTTCAGTTCTCATATCACCTTTTAGACTGATCATGTTCACTGTTTTTGTTTGCTTTGTTTTGTTCTTAGATATGAGCTCTCATGACAAAGTTTAGTCTTCTAAGCTCAAAGGAAGTAATGTATATAAAGGACATTGAAAACATTAAAGCACAATATAGATGTCAGTTATTAGTTTCTATTAGATCCAGCCTGTGATTTCTTTGACATAAAGAATTAGCAGTGTGGAATCTCCTACCCATCTAGAGTTACACCTGTTCTGAGATTTTTAAGAGAGTTGCCTGGGGCACTGGGAAGTTAAATGATTTGCCCAGGGTCACACTGCCTGTCACAGGAAGAGACTGGACTTGAACCTAGGGCTTCCTGATTTAAAGTCCAGCCATTATCCTACTCTCTGCTCTAACTATCTCTCCCTTGTAGTTATAATTGCTTCTGCAGGAGCAGGGTGAAGGAAAGAGGAGTTTTCTTCATCAAAGGGAAATTTAGATAGAGTGATAGAAAGGGTGGCTTGAGAATGATTTCTCCTTAGAAGATGCTATTAAAAATAACAATGACAACACACTATCAAATGTGTTTATATCTCTTGCATATTTTACTGAAGTGATCTTTCCATCGCTGCTGAGATTTAGCTTTCTGGTTTTGTCAATCTGAAGGTCCTAAGAATTATTATTATTATTATTATTATTATATATATTTTTTGCGGGGCAATGGGGGTTAAGTGACTTGCCTAGGGTCACACAGCTAGTAAGTGTCAAGTGTCTGAGGCCGGATTTGAACTCAGGTCCTCCTGAATCCAGGGCCGGTGCTTTATCCACTGCGCCACCTAGCAGCCCCCAGAATTATTTTTTACAATGTACCATGTTGGGGGTAGCTAGGTGGCGCAGTGGATAAAGCACCGGCTCTGGATTCAGGAGGACCTGAGTTCAAATCCAGCCTCAGACACTTGACACTTACTAGCTGTGTGACTTTGGGCAAGTCACTTAACCCTCATTGCCCCCCCCCCCCAAATAACGTACCATGTAGGTGCATTTTCTTGAACTTCTCGTCTTGGTTAGTTTTCCTCGAGTCCTCTTTTCCTTCTCATTAATGTTTTCTCTTTACTGACTTGGTTAGAGGCTAGGGAATACTTCAATTGACTGCCTCAAATTCCTTCAGACCCTAATGTTGTTGTTATATTGTTTTAGTTAAAACTAGAGTTATTAATGTGTTGCTGATGAGCCTTAGTGAAGGGCTAATTCATTCTTAGACCTCTTCCATAGGTTAGGTAATCTGCAGAATATCATAGTAGATAAAAGCAGTAGCGCATTGTTCCAGGAGACATCACTCGTAAATTTTTACCATTTGTTTCTGCCATTTAACTTGTGTGACATTGGGCAAATTACTTCCCTTCTTAGCCTCAGTTTCCTGAGTTGTAAAATGAAAAGGCCAGCCTAGGGGGCAGCTAGGTGGTGCAGTGGATAGAGCATTGGCCCTGGAATCAGGAGTACCTGAGTTCAAATCCGGCCTCAGACACTTAACACTTACTAGCTGTGTGACCCTGGGCAAGTCACTTAACCCCAATTGCCTCACAAAGAAGAAAGAAAGAAAGAAAAGGCCAGCCTAGATCAGGGCTTCTAAAATCTTTCAAAGCTTTTAAATTTATGATTTTGGGATCCAAAGTGTGATAATTAACTTTTGTTTATTTTTCCTTTGTCCTCATAAACACCCCCCCCATAATAATAAATAAACAAAACCTCACAAAATGATACACAGAAATTCAAGTTGTGACCCTCACTAGTGAGTGGGCCAAGCCAGGTGGCCTGAATACTTTTAAAGAGAGCTAGGGTGAAAGAGTCCATGATGTGACATAATTTATCTCCCCGTGGAGAGAAAACAAAAGGCTGTGGGGGAGACTGGACTTAGAATTATTCGGCTTTTGATGGGCATGAAATTAGTGACAACAAGTGGGGAATTTGTGGCCAGTTGGTAATGTTTGTTGTCTCTCTCTTGGCAGGATTTGTGCTGCTTCCAGTCTCTTCCTTTCTGCTAAGACCCTTCTGCTCTTTAGAAGGTGGAGTCTCAGCATTAGCTTAGTTGATGACACCGATTTCTTTTTTTATGAGTGTGTTTTCTAGGGGCAAGTCTTAACTCAGCATTGTTTCTCTGAGCTTGTAATAAGCGTGTAACAGCCCTCTCCTCCAATTTGCTTCAGAAGACAAGCAGTCCCCCTTGGCTTCTGGCAAGGGGGGAGGGGAAAGGACTTTTTCTGTGCTATCAAAAGGTTTTCTCTGTAGCTGAGTAACAGAGGGTTCCTAGATTCCAGGGGACTATTTCGGGAAGGATCAGGACACAGTCATACAACAGTGCCTGCTTGCACCCCACAATGCAAATCGAGTCAGTTACACTTTCACACAGGGGCATGTGAAAGTCCAAACAGGAAGTCAGCTGGTTGGGGGCACTGACAACCATCAAACCGACCTCTTAGAATTGTAAAGTTGGTAACAGTGATGCCATAGAAAGGAATGGTTTGTCCAGTGTTCTTTAATGTTTGGGAAAGACACATTCCATTTTATTAGGACATTGCCTTCCATACTGCCTTTCACGATCTTGTAAGTTGAGGAAACGCTCCATTTAAAGATGTGTGGATCAAAACTAGATTCTTAAAGTTAGGTATCTTTGCTTTTCTTGAGGTCCCCGAGTACTTGGAGGAACCAGAAAGCAGCCCTAATCAATGGCTTTAGCTTCAGAAAGGTGTAAAACAAAAGATTAGTATGAGATTGTAACTCTTCTGTTCCCAATTTACTGCTCCCCCCCAGTATTTTGGCTGCACTTTGTTTATCAGAAAGCTAGTGTGTTTTATGACGTTGGCTGTCTTCCTTCCTGATCTGAAGGAAGCTTTTCTGCCCCCTCTCAGTTGGCCAAGATTGTGGAAGTGGCTTATTTTTCTTTCTACCCTCCCTGATTCAAGCGCGCCCTTCCCGTAGGCATTGCCTCTGGAATGGTGGTTGGTGACTTTCTCAGATGGAGAATATGTTGAAATGTAACTCCTTAGCCTTTTTTAATTGGTTGGTTTCTCAAAATAAGGATTTGCTAGGTATGGATCAAAATCTGTCTTAATTTACTTAATCTAATAGTTACATGGAAGAAAAAAAAAACAAACCCAACAACTCTTTCCCCAGGCGGCACTTGGTGAGACAATGCATTCTTCTCCTGGGAGTTCATTGTCTTTCTGGAAGGCAGTGGGGAGGAATTAATTAAAGGAAAGGAATGAAGCTTAATAATTAGAGCTGAGGACCAGGGGTTCTGAATGCCTTGGTTCTTTTCCCAGCTCTGCCACTGAATTATGTGACTATGAGTATCTCTTTTGGCCTCAGTTTGTCAACTGATGAAACTCCTTTGGTAATGGGCTCATTAACTGGTGGTGAGCCAAGTTAGTGTCTGGAAAAGTGTCCTCTAGAAGACCTTGCTATGACTTCCTGTTAGGAGGTGAAATTAGTCTAATAATCAGAGCAAAGTGTAACTGTCTTTGAAGTGCATAGGTCTCTTAGTTTCTAGCAAACACCAACAGCCCGCGTCCTCCTTCTCTTCAGTGGATTTCATTGACTCTTTCCTTCCCTACCCCCACATCATCCACTTTCAAATAATAAAAGAATAAAGACACATACTCCTGCAATGCATCAAGAAACAAACCATGTTCTGCTTTGTCAGTTGGAGATCAAAACACTACTTGGGAATAAACTTGAGAATAATTCCATAACCTGATCACAACCGCACACTTGCTAATCAAGTTTTAACTCATGTTTCACATAGGGGGAGAGAGAGAGAGAGAGAGAGAGAGAGAGAGAGAGAGAGAGAGAGAGAGAGAGTGTGTGTGTGTGTGTGTGTGTGTGTGTGTGTGTGTTTGTGGTCCTTTTCTCCCCCTGTCTTTTTGTGTTACTGCTAGGATCAGTTTCTTCTGGCCCAATTCCAGAAACAACATGCCTGTCTTTTTTCATCGTTGAGCAAAAACAGTCTGAAGGCACCATAATTCCTTAAATTGGATTTCAATCCTTGATCCCCTTCTGTTCGGTAAACAGAGTGTTATATGAAACATCATTGTTTAAGAATAATTTTCTGGCAGAGCAACATTTTTTAAGAAAGAAACTATACTATATCTAAGTTTCATGAGGTGATGATGTAAATGGGTCCCTGAGAAGGATGATAGAAACTTACCTGATGATTGGGCTGGTGGGGGATGGGAGAATGTTGGAGGAAATAGGCTCTTTTGGAAATGGCAGCATTTTTCACATGAGTGTTGCTTGTTATCTGGTCTATTTAGCTTTAGACAGCAAGTTGAAATTTTATCTCTAAAATATATTAGTGCCTTGTGCATCTGCCACTGTATAAAGTCTTGGAATCCTTATATTCAAATCAAAGGCACAGAGAGCAGAGATAAAGGGTACAGTGTGATCTTCAAAGCTGAGGGAATAAAAAAAAATGTATCCTGAGGAATTTTGCCCACCTTTATTATATTTATTAAATTAAGAATATAACCTTCTTTCCTTGGTAACTTCTTGGGCATTTCTTATCAAGCCTATTGGTTGTGTATTAGGGAATATCTTAGAAATATTACTTTTCTAAAGAGCAATGAAAATTATCAAGGAGATTGAGGTATAAGCCATTATATAACCTTCTTTCCTTGGTAACTTCTTGGGCATTTCTTATCAAGCCTATTGGTTGTGTATTAGGGAATATCTTAGAAATATTACTTTTCTAAAGAGCAATGAAAATTATCAAGGAGATTGAGGTATAAGCCATTTGATAGTTCTCTTTCTCTTTTTCCATTCCCCCCCCTTACCTCCCTCTTTCTATTTCTTCCTCTCCCTCCTCCTCCTTTCTGTTAGCTTATTCTACTCAGAGTGCAAGCTTGGCACTGGAGAACTCTGATTAGTTCCTAAAAGAAGCAGTAAGTTGATTGCTTACAGAGATGATGTAAGCTTTGCTCTGGGGTACATCAGCTTGGATTTCTCATGCTTTATCTTATAAAGCCTAAATTAACAGCTGGTTTGGTTTGAGTTCTCCGGGATCTGACTAAGGGATTATAGTCCATTCTCAAGTGAGTCAATCTAGTTTAATTTATTTCAGGTCTATCAAAAAAGATCAATCAAAGCTCTTTTTAAAAGTAAAGCTGTAATCGGCCTGCACACTTAGATGTCACTAGTGTTGCTCTCACTTTGCCTCTCTGGTGGAAAAAATGTTCAGATTCTTGCTAAGAGAATGTATTATAGCATGTTCTTTTTAGTTGTTTCTACCTTTATTAACTGTCTTTCTCCACTTCTACCCTCACCCCCCAACTAGATTTTGAAAGGGGAATTTGCAATTAATATTTCATGAATCATCTTTCTAGGAATACTTCTTATTCTCTTCCCCCCCCTCCACTTCCCATGATTCCTTGATGTTGTTCTTAGGTCTTGGAATATCTGTATAAGTTGTTTTTCATGGGGGTACTTGTTTATTCTTGATTCCTACCCCTCCCCACTTTTGACTAAATTTTGATCCATAGATAGACTTGGAGTCAGGAAATTGTGACTCAGGTAGTAGGCTTTGCTACTCACTAATTGTGTGACCTTTTTAAAGTTATTTATCCCTCCTGATTCTGTCCTCATCTGGGAAATGGTGAAAATATTTGTCCTGCTTATATCACAGAGTTGTTAGGAGGACTAAGGAGGTCATTCATTTATGGGAAAGGGCAAATCTGAAGTGTCAGTAATTCATTCTTTCTGACTTTTCTTGGCTATCTTGGTGTGAGGATGGATTGCAGAACTGGTCAGGAAATGTTAGGGGGCTGGAAAGTCTTTGTGGGTGACCGCCTCTAAGTAGCCAAAAAAGTTTGTTTCAACCATACTCTGCCTCATAATATAATAATAGCTTACACTGGTTTAGGCTGCTTTACAGTTTACAGAAGAACTTTTCCCTCCAACAGCAGTGCTGTGAGATTCTCTCTCTTGCAAATAAGTAAATTGAGGCTCAGAGAGTTAAAAGGACTTATGGCCAGACAGTCAGAGAGTGGCCAAGCCCAGAGTTGAAACCAACAAGGCTTCTGATTCTAGACAGTTGGGTGCCCTTTCCTCTAACCTGTGCTGCCCCGTGGTTATTTCTTTAAATGCCAAGACACTTAAGAAATCACTTTATTTTATTTTGCTTTGCACCAGAACCTTGCAAAATTCATTTTTATTTACCTTATGTCTGAAATAGGGAAACAAAATTCAGAGTAAATGTGAATAATTTAACATGTAAGAGATGCTGATAATCTGTTGGAATCCTTGATGTGATGAAATCTAGCTTAGAGGGAGTGAAGTATCTCTGGGTCTAGTCCCTCTTCTCTCTCAAAGCCTTTCTCCTTCTGTAAGTGAGTATTAGAACAGGGCACTTGGTGTTGGCTTCCTAGATCGTCTCCCTCTGGCAAAGCGAGTGCAGAGGCTGCCTGTTTGAATCAGTGGCTCTGTTGAATCAGTGGCTCTTCTGACCAGGCTGAGTGCTGTCTGGTATGCCCGAGGATTCTCCCTACCTACTTCTGTGGTCGGGCTCTTCTCGTCTGTCCACTCCCTCCCCTCCCTGGCCTTGGAGTCACTCCTTTTAAAAGCCAAGACACTTAGGAAGTCACTTTCTTTGATTCTGCTCTGTACTAGAACCTTTCAAAATTCATTTTTTTCTCTTACTTTTCTCTGGGATAAAAAGAAAATAAGACATTCGGAGTAAATGCTAATAATTGTGCCGAGTAATGTAATTGGAAGTGTTTCATTGACATGCTTATGAGGGGTTCTTCATCTGAGGGCCAGAATGTACCGCTAGACGTGCATTTAGCATCTTGTTGAAGCCCTTTGATGCAGGTAGGCAATATTATAAATAGGCTCGTTGCTATGGTGAAGATCGGAGTCCTTGCTTGCTGTGGGTAACCTTTTCTACCTTTTTTGGACACTATTTTGATACATAGCTACATGATAGGATTTTATCCAATTTGGTTTGGAGAGGGGGAGGGTGGTGGTGGAAGATGTGATGAGGTTGGGATCTAAATAGAAAAATTAAAGGTATGTTTTGGACTTTTCTAAGCAATAATTTTCTGATTACTTGATGTTGTACAGGAGATTGAGTGTTGGATTTTTAGAAAAGTGTTTTCAAATGGATCAGAGAGAGGGAATGCCAGATCCTTTCTCCTTCAGTGTTCCCCTTTTCCTTTATGAGGTTTTCTAAGAATTTCTTGGCTTCAGAGTGGCTCATACGCTGAAATGAAAGTTCCAAGTTGATGTGATGCAAAAATTACTTTTCTTAGTAGTTATATTCCCATTATTTTCAATAGCATAACAAAATTACCCACCTCTCAAGATACCTACATAGACTGCTAACAGATGGGCATTTCTCCATGGAGTTACATGCGATACATGTTGGGAAGTCTCTCTCTTCCAATCCCTGTAGTAAAAGTCATGAGACTTTTTGTTCTTTTAAAGTACATTTATCTCTTGCTCTAAGAATGGCCTTTAAGTTTCCTTCATAAAATGTTGGAGAAGACTTGGTTTGTAAAACTTAAAAGATTGATGAGCAAATCACTTTATTCTTCTGTGCCTCAGTTTCTTTGTCTAGAAAATGGGGACAATGACACCTGTTTTGTTCATTTCACTAAATTTTTGTGTGAATAAAATGTTTATGTGTATTTTCTAAAAATAAAAAAGGGACTGTCTATGTGTAGATATTTGGTTTAGCTGTGACATAACCTAGAAATCATTTCCTAGGTTTAAGACACAGGAAACTTTGGGAAGATGCCATTAAGATGGGTATCATATCAACAGAAATTCCTCTCCTCTCCTCTCCTTGTGTTTCTTCCTACTCTTCACTACTACTTTCCTGCCCCAGACCACTTCCAGTGTCTTCTAGACATAATCACCATCAATTTCTACTTGTGAGTTGAGTTGCCAGAATATCCCCTGATATCTGGCCTTCCTTTGGTTTCTGTGCTTTTTGTCTAGGGTTGAATTTCTCTTTCTCTAAACCAGGACTTATCCTAAAACCATCAATGAACCATTGCATGCTTTGTGCAAATTGATATTATAGAGCCAGGAATGATAACTTGGTTAGATAGAATTCAGGGAACAATGTTCATAAACAGGGTGGCTCAAGAAGGGGATGGCTTACTAGTCCTGGAAATTTTGACATTTTGAAAGGCAGAGTTTAAGTCTTATTGCCACTTCAGGTAAATAGTTCATCTAGGCAGTGACAACAGTGGCTTCCTATTCCTTTGACCCAAGAACAGGGTTCTTTGATCACTATATCTAGGATCAGCCTATTCAACTTGCTAACCACCTACTGTGTGCAAGGCACTGAAGATACAAAGATGAGAAATATACAATCATTGCTTCAAGAAGCTTATAGTCTAATATGGGAGGTGGGGAGATAGTCAAACTATTTGTTTAAAGAAGATTGAGTTCTCTAAAACCATAGCTTTTCTTAAATCTGTCTACTGTGTGTGTGTGTGTGTGTGTGTGTGTGTGTGTGTGTGTGTGTAGGGGAGACTCATATCGAGGAGGTAGAGAAGAGAAAGAATTATTTGAATCCTCTCCCTCCTATTGTCACTCCTCCAGTTCTCCCACCCATTCTCCCTTTCCCATAAACCAGCCTGCATAGAGTTTTTACTTCTGATTTCTGAAGCAATCTCGTCGTGAAGGTGGAGTGCACACCACAATAGAAGTACTTGTAATTGTATGGGCAGCTGACAAATGAAATGCTGCCATGGCATGCATTGTGCCGTGAGCTGGGTTGCTGGTAGACCTCATGATGGGTTGGCTTATGTGTGTATTTAGAAGTATTTCTAGAGGGTAACCTCACTGGGCCAAAAGAGCGTGTCTGAACAAGTGTCCTGATGTTTGCTCCTAGGTCTGTTACACTGGCAAGGATACAGGCCCAAAGAGGCCTGTCAGTCAGGCAACAGATGACACACACACACACACACACACACACACACACACACACACACACATATAGAGGAGGTATGTATGTCTTTCCTAAGGGATCACAGAGATCTCCAACTCACCCTCCCCTGGCTTTTCTTCTTTCTCTCCCCCAAGTAGAACCCAAACTCTCATATCACTGGCTTAGGGGGAAAATAACGTGGTCTTGTATCCTAACTCAGGAGTAGCCTTGAGTAACTATGAAGGTGAAACTAGACTTGTGGGCCATACATTTTCAACCCCCTCATTCATCTTCTCTCTCCTTCCAAGGAACTGAAATACGCCTCCAGCTGATCCCTGTAGGAAAGATGAGACTCTCTGCAAGTCAGGACACCCACATTTTGTTCTCAGCCAGCTGCCAGTTGGCTCAGCTTCAGGCTGGCACTTTGAGAACCCCAAGCTCAGTAGCTTTTGGACTCAATGCCCAAATGGCTTAGAGAACTGAGGTGGCCTTGAGGACTCAGAGGCAATTGTACCCTGAGGACCCTTGCTAATATGGAACACTTGTGCTGAGTAGACTCCTTTAATCTACACTTATTAAAATTATATTTTACTAAGTCCTGTAAGCTTAAAGTCATGGTTTCTGCCCTCAGGGAGTTTACACTCCAGTTGGAAAAGTAAGAAAAACAACAGAGTATAGTGGAAAGAAGACTGGTAGCTCAGAGCACCCTAAATCCTTGCTCTGCTACTATATACTTATAGCCACATTTTGTCTTCCTTGCTAGAATAGAAGCTCCATGAAGGCAAGGATTGCTTTATTTTATCTCTGTCCTCATCACCTAGAAAAGTGCTTGGCACATACTAGATACTTAATAGTTGCTTGTTGATTGTGAGGCCTTGGGGAAGTCATGTCCATATATAAGAAGAGGGGATTGGCATACATGCCATCGGAGGTTCTCTTTAGCTCTCAATCCTGTGGTCTATGTTACAGGAACAAGGAAACACCCCAAGAGAACAGAAAACATACATTCCCACCTTAACAACTGTTTGCGTTCCCAGGGCTTTCCTTAAATCTGCCTTTGGAAAAAACCAATTCCCCCCCCCCCCCCCAGAAACAATGTTACCCATGGCAGCTATTCCCAGGCCATTCCACAGAAGCCTAAAGCAGAATATTGTACTGGTGGTATCATCGACTGTAACTCTCATGGGTAACAATGTTTCTGTGGGAAATATTCCCACCTCTGGCTTCATGTATGGGAACTCCAGCTCCTCCATCTCTCTCCTGCAAGTGAAAACAGGACTTGCCTAGCTGCCCGCCACTGGTGGTACCTCCTATGGCAAGGACTCGAGAAAGGTGGGGGTAAATGGTGGAGACAAGGTTGCAGGGTCTGGGATAAGAAGCTGTGGGAGCTGCTGGTGGGAACTCCTGTGTTCCTATCTTTGTCTACCCCAGGTCAGTGGACCAATTCTGGGGCTTTTCTCTATCTAGCCAGGATTTCTCTCCTTGCCTGTTATGCTAGGCTTAGTCACCATCCCACAATCCTGCAGGGGCTTTCTGAGAGTTCTTTAATACTAGTAATAACAAAGGGAAAAGACAGGGAGTAAAATTGTTGTTGTTGTCATCCTTCATTCTCGGAGATGACCACAACCAGAGAGTAAAGTAGTACCTGCCTACATACCCCCTTTCCCTTTTCTCATTTAGACCCAGCATGGCCTCCTAAATAAACCAGCCATAACAGACTCATTTTATTCTCTTTTTTCCCCCCCAGAGAAATGTAATTGATAAATGTGGGGTTTGGGAGGATCTGGTGTTTTTTTTGTGCTGCGTGGCCATTGCTAAGATGGAGATCCTCCAGAGGAGGGCAGTCAGGACAATAAAGGGCCTCCTCATAGCTGCTAAATCGATTTTCTTGTTTTTGTTTTTTTTGCGGGGCAATGAGGGTTAAGTGACTTGCCCAGGGTCACACAGCTGGTAAGTGTCAAGTATCTGAGGCCGGATTTGAACTCAGATACTCCTGAATCCAGGGCCCGTGCTTTATCCACTGCACCACCTAGCTGCCCCTAAATCGATTTTCTTAAAGTAGAAGTCTCATCATGCCATTCCCCTGCTCAAGAAACTTTAGCAACTCCCTGTATTACCCTTAAGATAAAATGCAAAATACTTCATTTGGCATATAAAGCCCTTCATGCTCTGAACCCAGTCTTGTCTTTCCAGGCTGATTTGCACATTATTCCTCCTCACTGGTCTTCACTAGAGTCAAAGTGGCCCACTCATTGCCTTTTCTACAGGTCCCTTCTCTGTTCCTTTGTACTACCTATTCCCTATGCCTGAAACACTTTCTCCCCCATCTCCACCTCTTGGAGCCCAGGGCTCCCTTCCAGATTTAGCTCAAATATTATCTGCTTTAAAAGGCCTTCCTTGTTTCTCCCAGGTGATAATCCCCCCACCCCCCACCCCCCACCCCTGGCTGCCATTACTGTGTGTTCATGTTGTATATTTCTTGAATGTATTTATCTTGTACCCTCTTACTTGACTGTAAGATGCTTTTTTTTTTTTTCTTTTGGGCAGGGCAATGAGGATTAAGTGATTTGCCCAGGGTCACACAGCTAGTAAGTGTCTGAGGCTAGATTTGAACTCAGGTCCTCCTGAATCCAGAGCTGGTGCTTTATCCACTGCGTCACCTAGCTGCCCTTGACTGTTAGATTCTTGAGGGAAGCAACTTCCCTTCACTTTAGTATTTGTATTCCCAGTACCCAGCATAGTGCAAGATGTAGAGTGACACTTAATAAATATTTATTAGTTAATTGACTGAGTCTGTGATAAATGAAAATTGGTCAAAGAAACTGGAAATGTTCTCCTCTATGGAGAAGAGAAGCTCTAAAGAACTACAGAATAGCCTCCAAGGGACTGGAAGGTTGTCATGTAGAACAAAAATACCATTTGTTTTCTTTGGCTCCAGAGGGCAGTACAGTATCAATGGGCAGAAGATGCAAAAGATGCATTTGAGAAAAAACAAGTCTAGAGAGATGTCCAAAAGTAGAAGGAACTGCCTTAGGAGGTAGTGAGGTACCCATCACTACAAGTCTCTAAGCAGAGTATGAATGCCAACTTATTTATTGGACATAGTGTATCTCTTTCTTTTTTTCTTTTTTTTCTTTCTTTTTTTTTTAGTGAGGCAATTGGGGTTAAGTGACTTGGCCAGGGTCACACAGCTAGTAAGTGTTAAGTGTCTCAGGCCGGATTTGAACTCAGGTACTCCTGACTCCAGGGCTGGTGCTCTATCCACTGCGCCACCTAGCTGCCCATGTATCTCTTTCTTTCTTTCTTTCTTTCTTTCTTTCTTTCTTTCTTTCTTTCTTTCTTTCTTTCTTTCTTTCTTTCTTTCTTTCTTTCTTTCTTTCTTTCTTTTTTTTTTTACATATAAGGTATTTTATTTTTTCCGTTACATGTAAAGATAGTTCTCAACTTTTGTTTATATAAGCTTTACAATTTCAGATTTTTCTTCCTCCCTCCCCTCCCTCCCCTCCCTCCCCCCCTCCCCTCCCTCCCCTCCCTCCCCCCCTCCCCTCCCTCCCCTCCCTCCCCCCTCCCCTCCCTCCCCTCCCTCCCCCCTCCCCTAGACAGCAGGTAATCTGATATAGGTTATATCTATATATCTATATATCATATCCATACCATGTATCTCTTTCAATGATGAGTTAGACAAGATAACTGCTGAGGTCATTTCCAACTCGAACATTTGACATATGGCCAATAAATATTTGTTGATCCGTAAAACAAGATAATTGATTGAACTTTGTGGTACTCTTAAGGTCTTACGAGTATATTTATCTGTGTAAATACATACACGTATGCACATATTTATATCCTGTATTAAAGTACTGCCATGATGCTTTGTCATGGTGTGGAGGTGACCTTGGGGTTCTCAAATGTCAAAAGAACATAAAGCTTTGGCAAAGCAGGTCTTACCTATTTTGGAAAGGTTTCAAAAATGCGACTGTAACAATGAATTCTTATCCACATACCAGCCTAGCTAAGCTGACAGAAGCTTATCACAAGAAAGTAATTGTTTGTTTGTATGTGTCTAGGTTGCATATGTGTGTATACATACACATGCACACATATACACACGTGTGTATGTATCTATGTATGTGATTACTTTCTTATGATGAGCTTCTGCCAACTTAGCTAGACTGGTATATGGATAAGAGCACTTTGTAATACACACACACACATATACACACCACCACCACCACCTCGTAAAACTTTGTACTAAGTTGTGGAAGGGTTGTGATCTTCCTTGGTGTAGAGAAAACCTACACAGATGAAATCATCATAGATTCTTGAAGTATTCAAGAGGGTAGCAAAGGTTTGAACCTTTGAATCAAGGATTCAGAACTTAAGGTTTGTATATATTTGTGTGTATGTGTGTGCACTCAGATTGTCCAACCTCCTCACCAGGACACAATCCTGGTCTCTTTTCATGCTTATAAAATGCTTAGGATAATCTTAGTTTGATTTTCTACTAGAATATAGACGAAGCCAATTCTTTTGTATATAAAGTGCTATTATTAAACTTAATGTGTGATTTTTGTTGTTCCCTATTGGAATTAAATGAAAAAAGTAAAATGTGTGTGTGATAGGAGATAAAATAGGATGGAGCAATAGTCAAAAATAAAAATAATGTGGACCCCGGTTGAAGCAGTGTAGCTAATATTAATGTATAAACAGTTAAGATTCAAGAAAGTGACTGAATTGTGTGACTTGACATAAAAAATGTACTTGAGTCATACTGAAAATATTCCACCTGCCCTTTCCCTCAAAAGCATAGATGACTAGTAATAGCTGTGTGACCCTCGGTAAGTCACTTAACCCCAATTGCTTCTCCCTGCAAAAATGATGGGAAAGGTGAATTAGTAAGCACCAAAAGATGTGCATGAAGAAAAAAGTAGGGCTTACATGTGATTTAACCAATATCTGTTAACAGAGGGCAAGAGCTCACGTGGTCAGGCTGTAACTCTAGATATGCACTAAATCAATGTGGTTTTCTGGAACCTCTTGCCAAATAATTCAGCAATGAAACTGAAATTAACTGTCTCACTCTATATAATCTCACCCTAGAGAAGTGTGTTTATTCAGTCCTCCTGGAGAGAATGGTAACTCAGCCTTAAAATTAAATTGGTGGGCAGCTAGGTGGCACAGTAGATAGAGCACTGGCCCTGGAGTCAGGAGTACCTGAGTTCAAATCTGGCCTCAGACACTTAATACTTACTAGCTGTGTGACCCTGGGCAAGTCACTTAACTCCAATTTCCTCACTATAAAAAAATTCAATTGGCAACTAATTCATGATATAATAGAACTTATGATCATAGTTTTAGAGGAAAGAGGAACTTCAGGGATCATCTGGTCCAGTCCCCTCATTTTACAGATGAGAGGCAGTTGAGTACTCCAGTTGAGTATTCCTGTAATTTATTCAGGGTCCCACAGGTAGTGATTGTCAGGTGGAATTTGAACCTGTGCCCTCAGATGTCAAATCCAATGCTTTATTTCCACTGAACTTTGTTGTTCCTATGTGGCATTGTACACAAGAACAGAACTCAGTATTCTGGAGCACATGTGGTATGGGATTGTGGGGATCTAATCAGACATAGGGAGGGGACATAAATTTGAGTTCCAGGTGTGACACTTACTACTTGTGTGCCCTTAAGTAAATCACTGCCTCTGAACCTGTGGGGTTCTCATCTATATGATGTGGATGTGGACATGTGCTTGTTTACCTTTTGTAATTCACAGAATGATGAGTATTGTTCAGAAGTGATCAGGTTTAAGAAGAGGGATGTTTAGGTAGTTTGGTTTCTTTTCAGGTGGTTGCATGGTTTTCCTTTGTTTTATTTTTTTTCCTTCAAGTTAAAGTCCTCTAGCATCTAGTAGAACCTGCATTGTTTTTAAAATAAATATATTTTAAAAAACCTCTCGTTTGCCAACTAACTTCCTCCCTATAGAATCCTTCCTTCTTTTTACAATTTTGTTTCTTTCCTTCCAACAAAGAAATATAATCAAAAGAAATCAATTCATTTACTATGTCTAATAGTGTATGTCTTATTCCATACCTCTAGCATACTACCTGCCTGCTGAAAGAAGGGAGACATATTTCACAAGTTAAATATGGCCATGGCATTGATTGGAGTTCTTATGTGTTTCAATATAATTTTCTTTATATCTTCCAATGGTCAATATGTAAGTTGTTTTTCTGGTTCTACTTATGTTACTCCGCATCAGTTCATGCATATTGTAGCATTAGTTTTGCCAGTGTAGAGCTCAAACGTGTCTTCCCACCCACATAAGTTAGAGTTGGTGATAAAGGCATGGTCAGTTTTGAGTAACAAGATGCTAGGAGTGTATCATTGAGGATAAATATGGCAACTCACATTTCTGTGACACTCTTTATGAAGATTTAAGGTTTCCCTGAAAAACCCTTCTGAAGTCAGTAGAACAGTTATTCTTACTTCCATTTTACAAATGAGGAAATTGAGGCAGCTCAGAGAGGTCACCTAACTATTATATGTTGTATCTCTGCACCATCATCTGCAAATATTGATCCCATTTCAGAGGGGAAACATCAGAAGAAAATAGCTTTAGGATGATGCTAAAAGTGTGGCAGTCTTGGTTGGACTATTTGTGGGAAGGAGTCTAGTTGGGGTGACCATTCTGATTTATGCAGTGTCTGTTGTCCTGATTTTTTTTCAAGTAGCAACAAATGACCATCCACAGAGTAAGTTGCTAAGTGACCTGTCCTTTGATAATGACTAGAGTTTAACATGGTTATTTTTTGTTTGTTTTCACTTTAACAATGCAGGTTTATGTGTGTTGGGGCACCCCCTTCCCCCCTTTCTTTACATTAAGGCCTCTTCTTATCCATCAATAGTCTACTATTTGTCTTTCAACAACTGTAGCATGGTCAAAAAACCTTTTGACAGGGAACCAGGGTCCAGGGTTCTTGTTATTTATTTATTTGTCACCTACTATAGCTTTACTATTATGGATAAATCATAGGAGAATAACACTGGGAGCTGGAAAGGACCTTAAAAGTTTCTAATCTAACCTTCTCATTTTATAAATGAAGAAACCGAGTCTCAAGTGGAGTTCATTTCTAGTCTTACAAGCTTAATTTCGTGGTATCATAGAACTGGAAAGGCACTTAAAGATCATCTAGCTCTACTCTCCCCTCTTTTTTTTAACAGATAAGGATATTGAGGCCCACCGAGGATGAGAGGAAGTGATCTCTCCAAGTTCATACACATGGAGAGGCAGATCTTAGATGAGAACTCCCAGTTATTGACTTTTTGGGGGGGGTGGGGAAATGGGGGTTAAGTGACTTGCCCAGGGTCACACAGCTAGTAAGTGTCATATATGTCTGAGGTCGGATTTGAACTCAGATCCTCCTGAATCCAGGGCCCATGCTTAATCCACTGTGCCACCTAGCTGACCCCCAATTATTGACTTTTTCAATTGAGCCACACTGCTCCATTTCTAAAGTGAATATAAGATAAAGAGGTCAGACTAGACAAACTTTCAGCTGCTTTTAATATCTAACATCTGGGTATTTTAAGTCTCCTTTGAGCTCATAATTCCCATTACCTCTCATGATTATCCAAATCTTTGGTTTTTGTCAGAACTACCCCAAGATATTATTATGACTGAAAGTATATAGCTATATTTTTTAATCCTAGGGAAATTTTCTTATAACCTTTGTTTCAAATTTCAATTCTGTACTTGTTCAGGATAGTTGGTCTGTAAAAAATGAATTGTGTATAAGTAGTAAATAAAAAAGTAGCGATATTCAAGGGGATTCTTAACTTTTAAGATTAGTAAGCATAGGCAAAAGGAGAAAAAGTCATAGAATATAAAACAGTATTTCTTTGTAATTTTTTTAAAGTTTTAAACTTTTAAAAGTCGATGCCCAACTCAGTTCTTGGAAGCCCCATCTAACTTTTCATCAAGATCTAGAACTTCACCTTCCTCTCATCCTCATCCTCATCTTCATCCTCATGGTCAAGTGGCGCTTTTCCATCCATATCTTAATTGGGCAGATGCTCTTCCAATCCTTAAGGCTGTCACGTGGGCAGGTCCAAGCTGGTTGAAGCTGCAGGGGAATATTTCAGTTGCTGCTTTGGCTCAGGGTAGACTGTAATGGTAAGAATGTTTGTTAACCAAAGTTGCCTGGACTTGAGAATAGTTAAAGTGTATCTTCCTTGGTGGTGAACGTATTTACTTCTTCAAATTCAGAGAAAATGTTTTTTCCTACTCTCTTTAAGTAAAACCAAAGTTTCTTATTGGTTATAATAGTTTTATGAACCTTTCTCCAGGCAGTTCTTTTCCCACCAGCACCAACTTGGCAAGTTTCTGTTGGTTCATAATTGTTTCTTTCATCTGGGGCCCCTGCCATCCAGCCTTGTCTTCAGCCAAAAAATGAGAAAACATGTCCAGGATAGGCAGGGGAGACATGCGTTGTCCACTCTATCCTGGGCCTGCCTTCCTGCTTGACTTTCTTATCCTCTTTTTCACTTCTTCCTTCTCTCTAGAACCAAATTTTGGTAAACTCACCCTAGAGTCTGTTTGCCATCCACCCAGACTCCCTGTTCATGCACGGCGTATTTTACCTTTAATCCTGTCTTCTGAGAGTTTTAATTTTTCATTTTGCCAGTAAAATTAGCTTGGATTGCAGGAAGGCAATTGTATCTGGCTCTGAATTTCCAGACCTGCCGGTTTATTAGAGTAATTCAATCTTTTTCTGAGAGATAGAACCTTGTAGTACAAATAGTACTGGATATGGAATCATTCCGTAGACCTGTGTTCAAATCCTGGTTCTGACAATTCATTTGCTGTCCATAGGCAACTGGGAAATCAATTGAACTTTCCTGAGGCTGAGTTTCCTTATCTGTAAAATGGAGGAAATTATGCTTTTTTACCTAACTCATGAAATTTTAAAGAGTATTTCATAAACTTTAAAGCATTTTATGAATAAACACACATAGGAGCTACTATTATTACTAAGAATGGAATCCTTGGGCTAATGACATTTTACTGTGGCAAAGATAGGATTTTCTGGAAAGCCAGTTTCCTCAGTTTACTGTCTAGGGCAGTCCAAAGAAACAAAGTGTTCATAATAAATTCTTATTGGGGAGATAGTAGACAGCCAGCTAGAAAATGAAAATCAGAACTGCTGAGACACATTTTGACTCTACATAAAAAGCAAAGGAGAAGGGTTGCGTAATGGACAGAGAGGCAAGAAGACCTGGGTTCAAGCCCTGTCTATGACATACTGGTTGTGTTACCTGAAGAATTTGATTAACTTCTCAGTACCAGTCTGGCTTGCATTGGAAAGGATGGCCTCTTCATGAGGAGTTCTCTGTGAAAGCATATGTCTAGTCCAAAATGAATAAATAGACATCCGTCATGCCACTGAGAACCAATATTCTTTGTGGTACCCAATTGTTCTCCTTAGGATCAACACAGTGATGTGTTTTATGTTTACTTAGATAGAATAGCTTTGGTTATAGTATTAATGCTCAACATTTTCTTCTACCTTCCTTTTACCTATGAACTTAATCCTAAATTCTTTAGTCCATCATTCAAGGCTTTCCATGATCTATGATCTGGCCTAGGTATGTCTTTTGTGAAAAGGTAGAAGAGAGGGAAGAGATTCCTATGATTATTAGCAATATTACTTTTTAGTAATTCCTGAACTTGCCCAAGCGTTGGTCCAAACTCCCTTCCTGAAGGTACCCTTCCTTATTACTGCTCCTAGTATCCCCAGTTCCTCACATTTCCTACTTCATCTCCTTCAGTTTACTTATGTTAATTCTGTCGGTTTTTCAAAGCTCAGCTAAAATGGTAATTTCTCCACATTGACTTCCCTATTCTTCTTGGTGGGAAATGCTGGATCCCTCTTTGGAAAGAAGAGAAAGAAGTGTGTAACCCTTATCCCATTCTGTTATACGTTCCAGTTTCCTTCCTATACTGTAGGCTCAGTGAAGGCAGGGACCATATCTTTGTTTTTGTGTCATTTGTCTGATGCTGGATGTTTGGAGGAAATGAAAAGTACCACAGGGATAGACTTTAGAGGAAAGCGTCATGGAAGGTAAATGTATCTGTCCTTGAAAACTATTGATTAAAGAGGTGGAGGTCCCAGTATCTGAAAAGCATTATTTAATTATTTAATGCCTGATGTTTGTTGTTCAGTCCTTTTCAGTCATGTCTGATTCTTTGTGATTCCATTTGGGGTTTTCTTGGCAAAGATACTGAAGGGATTTGCCATTTCTTTCTCTAGCTCATTTTACAGATGAGGAAACTGAGGCAAACAGGGTTAAATGACTTGCCTAGCAGGGTTAAATGACTTGCCTAGGGTCACACAGAAAGTGTCTGAGGCTGGATTTGAACTTATGAAGATGAGTCTTTACTCCAGGCCCAGTGCTGCTATCCACTGCACCATGTTTTGTCCTTTACCTTGCCCTTTTAGCTGGGGTTCTGAAGGAACCAGAAGATTCTCTTAATTATTTTTATCTTAAGAGGCAAAAGAAGGGCTTTTTATAGATCCTTTCTTCCTGAAAAGTGTTATCTGAGCAGACCAATTGGTTATGTAGGAGCTGAGTTTTTAGGCCAAATAAGCTAAGTCTATGAAATGTACCAGAGAAGTGAGTACACTGGTCCCAAAGGATCTTTTCAAACTATGGAACAATGTCAGCATCTCCTGGGCCTTCTGAGTGCCATTCTTCATACTTCAGGAGATATTTATGAAACACTTCTTATGTGCTAATCAATGTTCTAGGTGTTGGATATACAAAGACAAAAATGAAACAGTATCTGACCTCAGGGAGCTCCCATTCTGTTGTGTCATAAGCCCGATGTTCTTGACTTACAGAAAATCGCTATAGATCCTCAGGGACCTTGGGAGGTGAAGCCACTTATCCAAACTCACAGAAGGGCTGTTTGTAGCAGAACGGGGGCCAGGCTCCAGTTTCTTTCGACCCAAGGTTTAATACTCTGGGGAGGCTTTCCTGGAATATGGTAGGGTTGGAAGTTGAGGGGAGATAGATAGAGGCCAGTGAAACTTGTGCTCTGTGGAATTGTCCTGGCTCTCCTAGAAGTGTATGGAGTCCTTCTGTTCCTAAGGAAACAGAAAGAATTTGCAATATTTTATTTAGGAAGAATGTTCACCAAAATGGGTGGGGTTGATTTCTCTTACCATGACATCACCGGAAGGCTGTTGAGCTGGATTCAAAGTGATGGTTGAGCTAAGCTCTAGCTCTTTCTGCTTGGAAGGAAAACCACAGAAGAATGGCTTTCTGAAGTAGATCTAAGAAAGGGTATATTAGTGTTTTTTGATGTGGGATTTGTTGATTAGTTTAATGCTTAATTTTTGCCTCCTTGCTTTGGGTGAGGCAGTCTTTGGTTATAGAAATATTTTGGAAAAGTTGGGGGTTTAAGTTCCATGTTTCTCATGTGGTTAGAAGATTCACCATAAGGTGACTCCATTTCAATTCACGATTTATCTAAGGAAGACTGGAGGTGCAGAGGGTCATAATTTCTTTGGTATCTGTGTAAAAGAATCTCAAGAGCGAATATAATCTCCAGAGAAAAGTTGGAACATCCCTGCCTTCCTGAGATTGCTTAGGCAAATGAAGACTTCTTATCTCTCTTAACGCTCTTGTTATATATTTTTAAACAGAAAGGTGAACTAGGAAATGTTCTCTTCTATATTGCCAAAGAGGAATGACTGAATATCAAGCACCCTTAGTTGGCCAGGGCATATCCTGTGAACCATATTAGGGGACTGCTCCTGCCTGCTAGGGATTTTCATTTTTAGGATTAGGATCTATTTTGAATGGAGTTCAGATTGTTCTTTCTTTCACTGAGTTGAGGATTCATGTGTGGTTAGCTTTGCCAAGGAAAACCAAAGCCCATTTGCATAGGTCTCTAAATCTAGTCACTAGCCCTCTTGAAGGAGAATCTTGATCTTGTTTGAATCCTATGACCTTTTATTCCTGGTGTGCCTTCTCCTGTTCGTTTCTGTTTTTCCCAGTGACTTACCTTTGGAGGAAATGATGGAATATCCAGTTTTGACAAAGAAGCAAGGCTACTGTTTTGATTACAGGGCTAGAGAGAAAGCCCATTTCCTGAAAAGAATGCCTCATGCCCAGGACAACATCTGTACCAAGGCTGTCGATGCTTTCATAGGCACATATGTTGTTTTGATTTCCAGAACTGCGAAGGGTGAAGGATACTTGACTAGCACTCATCATTTCAGACTAATTTGGGAAGGTCTGTATGATTTAGAGAACTCTAAATTACTGAATATGTAAAATAATTTTTGGTTACTTTCAAGTATAAACAACAGAGGTCCTTTGGGGAGCAATATTTAATAAACAACTTGTAACTAGCATATGAATTGTTTATATATCTGTAGTACTTAGATGGTGGAAAGTAATTTATTCTCATAAGTATCTTGATATACTAACATCTATGATCTCATCTGTGTTGGAGTAACACATCCATCTATGTCTGCTTATCTGGTTCTACTCTTGTTCATGTTCTCATATATCTATCACTTAAGGTTGTTTGAATGCTAGTATAACAGGAGGTCTGTCCATAGGTTATCCCTTGTTTTCCCAGTGTAATTGACCTATCTTTTTTCTAGCCACACATTTCTCTGATGATATACTCAATTACCACTTCTGCCACAGCAGTTCTTTGTTGTAATTAGTGGTGCCTGCTTATGGCCACCACGAACTTCTTTATTGCCTATTAGGTGATATTCAATTTCAATTCTAAAGATACTGATTGTATAGTATTATGCTGATACTGGAATCTATGAGGTATGTCAAACATTTCCATTACAACCTTGTTTGCATTACCATTTTTGCTTAGTACCTGTTTGCCTTTTTCTTTTGGTCCCTTGTGCAAAGGCAGCTTTTTAGCTTCTCCTCAAATTGTTGCAGATTTCAAAATTAATGAAATAAAAAATTGAAAATAATGAAAATTTTAAAAGGAAAATAATAAAAAATTGTAATAATGAAAATAATTGAAAATTGAAAATAATGATGTCATAAGTTAATTTCCTATGTAAGAAACTTACTTAAAAATAAAGGAATCTTAACATTTTGCTTTTTATTCTTTTTCTAAGAAAGAATTAATTGGGCTAGATACAGTTCTTTAGGAGTCATCAAGGCCAAAGTAGGCTTGAACACTTTTAGGATTTTAGATCTTTGAAAATTTTTAAATGGAAAATTTTGAGGGGAAAGGCAGGAAAAATGATATAAAAAATTTAAAAGCCTAAAATGATCTTAGATGGCTTCTTTTTCCTGCCCAAAGACACTAATTATTGAGGGAAGAAATTTATCTTTTATGCAACATCATAGCTTATATTAAGCATGAGGGCAACCATCAAATATGTTAGTTCCATTGTGTAACAATGATTATTGTAGGAGGTAGCTAGGTGGCGCAGTGGATAAAGCACTGGCCTTGGATTCAGGAGGACCTGAGTTCAAATCCATCCTCAGACACTTGACACTTACTAAGCTGTGTGACCCTGGGCAAGTCACTTAACCCTCATTGCCCTGACAAAGAAAAAAACAAAACAAAAAACCCCCCAATGATTGTTGTTTTCCTACCCCGTTCTAGACTTCTTATGAGCTTGAAGTCAAGACCAAATAGCCTTCTTGATTCTCCCTTCCCTTCTCTTGGCCCTGGTCTTAGCCTTTAAACCAATAATCAATCTTCTGTTGTATTTAATGGAGTGATAGCTCATCATATATAGAGCCTGCTGTCATGGATGACCTCTAGGGTTCTGTGGACCCAGGGCCAACACACTATCCAACTGAAGGTAGTGTGGGACTTGGAATGAATCCTGCCCTCTGAAATCTGTGTTTATAAGTTGCCTACCTTTTGTGGTAAGACTTATAACACTTCTAAGTATTTAACAGGCCCAACAGAAGAAGATGCTTTTTACTTAGAAATATGAGATGCTCTATAGATACTATCTAGTTATATATCTTGGGAGGAAGATGGGGAAGAGGTCAAAATTCTTATTGGTACTTTTAAACTTTTCAGTCCATGGGCTGTGAATTTAAGGTTCAATAATGTTGACATTTATAAGAAAATTAAGATGTAGAGAAGTTCAGAAAATTTCTTTTTGGTTATACTTAGGAAATTCTGCCTTTGACCCACGTGTCTGTAATTTCTCTTTATTGATTGGTCTTTGTTGGAAGTAGGACTGGACCATATGACCTTAGCTCCTAGGGATCATAAGGAGCCCTGTCATTCCAGAGCAATCCTAAGACTGTTGGGATAGAACTCTTGTTGTAGCCTAGCACAGTGAAAAGAGGTCCCTGGCTGTACCACTTACTAACTGGGTGACCTTGAGCAAATAATATCCTGTCTCTAGACCTCAGTTTGCACATTGGTCAAATTAGAAGGTTAGAGGCAATAATTTCTAAGGTCTCTTCTGTCCCTCATCCCATGATTTTCTCTCTGCCTTATTTTAAAAATGGGAAGGGGAATTTGGGTGGAGAGAGTTAACAGCTTTTCACCCATTTACTAGCCTTGGGGATGTGATCATGCTAAAATTCCCATCTGAAGCTCTGTGGAGGGGGGGATGGAGATGGAAATAAAACCCAATCTAAAGCTGTAGTTTCAGGAACTGGTTTGGTTGAACAAGTCCCCTGGTCTTGATTCATCGACTCAATTTGTAAAATGGGGGTGATACTGTGCTTTTTTGGTTAGATTTCATGAGTGATCCTATATTTCCATGTTCAGATAACTTTGGAGAAAAGTATTCTGTAGGACATCATTGTTATAATAATTTCACAGGTAAACATTTATTGTGTGGTGCCGGAGGCAAAGTCAAGAAATAATAAATCATGATACAATGTGTTGAGTATGGCTGTCCCGAGTGCATGAAGGAGCAGGTGTGACTACTTTGCATGTCTGACAGGACCAGAGATTTAGTGCATTGCCGCAGGTTGGAAACAAGCCTCTGTCTTTCTGCTTACTTCAGAATATTTGCTATGCTGCATTTCCATTTCTCCTACTTCCAGAATTCCTTTTTCATCTCCTATCTTCGTCCCTTTCCCAAATCATCATGCCTCAGCTCTGCTGACCTGCATCGATGCAGTCTCTTTCGTGGCTCCATTTGAGATTTCAGCTTTGATCAATTTGATTTGGGGATCTGTTCAAGGTGGGGGAAGGCATGATGAGAGGGTAGGGAACTTCTGGAGGGCAGGAAGTGTGTCTCCCCTTTTGTCTCTTCACTCAACCGTGCTTCTGTCAGGGTTTTGCACTGTGGATACGGTTGGATTGCCTGCATTGCATGAACGGTCTCTGATTTGTGATGGGGAAGTCCTTAGCCCACCCTTCCCTCAGCAAGGGACTTGGCCAGGCCTGCAGGGCAGTGTGGCTGATAGTTTGGGAATCCCAGGTTCACCAAAAAGTCTTTGGCTGGTTGATAAGAGCAGCCAGCCCTGAAACTTTTATCAGCACTGCCACAGGAGAAAGACTTTCATTTGGCTGTGCTGGTCCAACAAAGTCTATTTTATTCATGTGCTTCCAAGCCCTTAAAAATTCTTTTAGGGCACATCAGTGGGGAGTTAATAGAAACTTTGAAATAGGAAAAATGCCTGCAGGGTAAGTAGAAGCCCAGCCGGCCAACCTGAGTAAGAGTTTGTGCTTTTAGTTTGCTGAGAGGGAACTAGGGAGATGCTACCAATTCACTGATTATACTTCCTAGCTGCCTGTTATTTTTGAGTTAGCGAGTGGGTTTTTTTCCTAGGGAGGCCTGATCTACCTTCCCAATTCTCTCTAAGAAGGGTGAATTGTGCCTCAGAGGTCGGGACAACCTGATATGATAGAGAGAACACTGGACTTAGAATCACAAAATCTTGATTTGAGTCCTAGGCCTTCCTTCTTGTCTGTGACCCCAGAATAAGGCTCTCTGAGCCTTGGTTGATGTGTTTTTAAAATCAGTATAATGATACTCTCACCTTATAGGGAAAATGGTGGCAAAAAAAAAGTGTTTTTGTCACCTTTAAAGCACTCATTGGTGCTTAGTCATTTCAGTCATGTCTGACTCTTGGTGACTCCATTTGGGGTTTTCTTGGCAAAGATACTGGAGTGATTTGCCACTTCCTTTTCCAGCTCATTTTACAGATGAGGAAACTGAGGCAAACAAGTTTTAAGTTACTTACCCAGGGTCACACAGCTATTAAGTTTCTGAGGCTGGATTTGAACTCAGATCTTTCTGTCTCCAGGCCCAGCATTCTATCCACTGTACTACCTAGCTGCCCAAAGCATTCATACAAGTGACTTATTTTCATTATTTTTCAGCTAGACCTGTTACTGTTACTACCTCTTCCAATACAAATGAGCACCTTTTCTGCAATTTGTAGTAGTTTTACAGAGTTACCTGGGACAGTGAGAGATTAAGCTGGGACTTGGGCATAGCCTTTCTGACACTGAGGCCAGCTCTATCACTATGCCAGACTGCCTCACTGTTCTCATTATCATCATCTCCTGCAGGGAGCAGGAGTACTTGTAATAATGAAGAAGAGACCCTTGGGTTCTTCAGAGTCCTAAATTACCACTCATTTGTTAACAAAGAGGAACTTTCATTTTCTTTCAGTGACCAAGTCAAATCTAAACAATGGGTATGTGAATTCACTCTGCGGATTCAATGAGTGTTGTAGAAATATGAAAAGTCCTATTTGGAAATAGCTTTCGAGATCATCTCATTTAACAGATAAGATCATTAAGGCAAAAAGAGGTAATGAAACCTATCCATAGTCATATAGAGAAGCTGGTACAATTCAGTTTCCAATAAACATCATTGTTTTTTCTTTTTCACCAAGAATTAAAATGAAGATGCCTTTTAAGTATTACCTTCCTCAATTTTTATTGAATGTGTTCATAAATGTATTAATTTAGAAAACAATTCTAAGACAATTTAAAAGCCTGTGGCTTCAAAAAAATTGCAGTGCAATTTAAACACTTATTAAATGTTTATCAAAGCAGAGCACTATTCTAGGCACTGTAAATATGAATATTTATTTGAAACAGTACCTATTTTTGTTTTTTTGTTTTTTGTTTTTAGTGAGGCAATTGGGGTTAAGTGACTTGGCCAGGGTCACACAGCTAGTAAGTGTTAAGTGTCTGAGGCTGGATTTGAACTCAGGTACTCCTGACTCCAGGGCCGGTGCTCTATCCACTGCACCACCTAGCTGTCCCAACAGTACCTATTTTTGAAGAGTTTTATGGTTGAGGCAGGAGGGATGTGGGGAATAGACAGGGAAAGTATGTATACAGTTAATTATGACATAAGGGGAGGGTATAAGTGTAAAGGCAATACAGGCATAAGCAAAGTGCTTTTAGCCTTGGTGTCAGGACACCTTCACATTCCCTTATGATGAGAAAAACTTAATTCAATAGAGATTTGATGGGGAGGGGAAGGGGGAGTCCATTTCAGGAATGGGGTGGGGCTGGAGCAAACACATGCATAGAGACATGAGAGAACAGGATAAAAGCAGGTATTAAAGAGTAGGCCACTTTGGATAGAAGGTAGGGTGTATAAAGGGGCACAGTATAAAATTGGAAGGTAGATTGGAGGGGACCTTGAATACTAGGAATAGGAGTTAATACATTAGTTAGTATTCAATGGAGAACCACTAAGGGGATCTTGAATAGTTCTTTGGTCAAGGTGGTACATTAGGAGGATTACTTAGGCAGTTCAGTGAAGGGTAGATTAGAGGGGGATAATTTAGAAGCAGGAAAATCAGTTTAGATAGTATATCATATTTTCTAGCTGAGATGTTATGAAGCCCTGGACAAGAGTGATTACAGGAACAAGGGGACTGGTAGGACATGGCAGCTGATTAGCTGATTGATTATGGAGGCTAAAGGTGAGAGAAGAGCCAAATATCTGAATGCTAGTTTTTAAGTCGAGTGAATAGGAAGACAATGTTTCTGTTCATAAGGACTGAGAAATTAAGGTGAGGATCAGATTTTTGAGGCAAAGTGACTGAGTTTAATTTAGGATATATTGAGTTTGAAGTGCTGGTTGGATACTCATATGGATATGATTAAGAGGCAGTAGGAAATATGGGAGTGGATGAATGGTCTGGGAATCACCTGACTTGAGTGATTCCCAAAGCCATAAAATAGTAGTGAGGTCATGAAGGGACAGGGAAAGAGGGTAGAGAGCACTAAGAACAAAATCTTAGGGGCACACAGTTGCTTAAGGGGGTCAGGAAGAGAAGTAGAAACTAGGTAAGGAGTAAAGTAAGAGGAGAGAGAGGGGCAGCTAGGTGGCGCAGTGGATAAAGCACTGGCCTTGGATTCAGGAGGACTTGAGTTCAAATCCAACCTCAGACACTTGACACTTACTAGCTGTGTGACCCTGGGCAAGTCACTTAACCCTCATTGCCCTGGGGGAAAAAAAAAAGAAGAGGGGAGAGAGAGGGGGGGGGAGGAGAATGATGAGAATTTAGTGTCAAGGAAGCAGAGGGTATCAAAAAGAAAAGGGGGGGCAGCTAGGTGGTGCAGTGGATAAAGCACGGGCCCTGGATTCAGGAGTACCTGAGTTCGAATCCGGCCTCAGACACTTGACACTTACTAGCTGTGTGATCCTGGGCAAGTCACTTAACCCCCATAGCCCCGCAAAAAAAAAAAAAAAGAAAAGAAAAGAAAGAAAAGGGAGTGGTTAGCAGCACCAAGTGCTACTGAGAGACCAAAAAAGACCTTTGGAGATAGTGATACAGAATTCATTAAGTGACCTATGAGAGAACTATTTTAGTAGGGAAGAGTAGCAGATTACAAAGTATTGAGGTATAAGTGGGCTGTGAAGAAGTGAGGATAAATTACTCTTCCTCCAAAGGGAGAAAAGAAAATGGTAAACTGAATTGTATTAGGCTTGAGAAGTTTTTGTTTTTTTTTAAGCAAAGGAACATCTGTTTATGAGTAGAGGGAAGAGTGCTAATAGAGGAGGAGTTACTAAAGCTTGAGAGAGCTGGTTGTTGATGGATCCCGGCTATGCAGAAGTGTGGAGCTGGGATTTGGGGTACTAGTAGATTTTTTTAGGTGGGTAGGGGATAGGCAGTTTTATTTTGTTTAGTGCAATAAAGTGTTCAAAGTCACTTCCCCTGTCACAAGGAAGTCATCTGAAACTAGTAGACCTTTTAAGGAGTGATTCTTCTACATTGAGACCAGAAAGAAAATAGATGAAGACTTGGAAAGACTTAGAAAAGTAGAAATAAGAAGTTGAAGGTGTTCCATAGTATCCTTAGTTTCCCACCAAGTTTGGAAGCAAGGCCATCAGCAGAATGTGAGGACAAAAGAGTGCTAGAATTGGGGAACTGAGAAGAAAGGGAAAGACTTAGTGAATGTTTTGAGGGTTTTAAAATGTCTCTTTTGTGCCCAGCCCTGGGTTAGATGCTCTGAGCAATATAAAAGTATCGAATGGAATCAGAGACTCCTAAAATGTCAGGGTTGGAAAGGACCTTGTAGTTCACCCCCTGGTTTCTCTCTCCCCTTCCCCGTCAAGGAAACTGAGACCCAAACAGAGGATGTAACTTGTTCAAATTTACAGCCTTACTGATGTCAGTGCTGTAACAGTACAAGATGTGATGTAATTAAGTGCTAAATCGCGTGGTAAATGGGAAGCAGTGGTCCAGGATGTGCTTGTTGGCTTTATGGGACAGGTGAAGGACATGGGCCTTGGAAGCCATGTGGAAAGTGAAAACTTTTGCTTACTCCCCAAGAGCCAAGTGGATAATAGGCTCTTATTTGTTTTTCCTCTTGTTCTTTGGCAGAGAACTCTGTGTAATATGGATAGACAAGGAGGGGAGGGTGATACTTGTTCCCTAGTGGAACCCAATTTCAAGGTCTCATGAAGATGAAATGGCAGTTATTTTTGATATTTTCCTGGTTTCCAATTTAGCTTTCTAAATGTTTGGCTAGAGGCGTTTCAAGGTGTTAGAGCCACTAGGTTAAAGTGCCTGTATCTTTTTTTACTATTATTTTTATAATGTTACTATTATTGTTGTTGCTGTTATTTTTGGAGAGGCTAGGGATGTTAGGCGTTTCACTGGGATACATTTCTTTAAAGCTTTAAGGGGAAAAACACTTTTAGAAGTTTAGTTTTTGCTTAGTTTTGGTTTTTACCTTGACCCTCTGGCCTGGGGTTAATTCAGTGGGGGCTCAAGATCAGAAGCCAACCTGTGGCTATTGACTAAATTTAGAAAAATCACCTCCCCCTCCCCCCAAACAAACACACACAACTTCCCAAGTAAGAGAAATCAGTGTCTGTTTTCAAGGCTTAGGTTTGCCAAAGTTATTGTTATAACAAGAAGAGTGATTTTTCCCCTTCCCTTTTAAACTTCTGTGCACAGGTGCATATTGTGCATATTCTATATAGGTGTGTGACACGCACACGCATGTGCATGTGTATATTAATCTATCTCTTCTCTCTCAATCCCCTCTTTTAAGCTGTCATTGATCTATATCATTCCTATAGGTGGCATTACTTATGTGGGATTGTTTGTCAATCTTACATAACAATCTTTCTATTGTGTAATATACAGAGTAGACCTTCCTTTAGCAGTGGACATGCAGGTCTGCCTTTTTGAGATACTATTGAATGAGGTGTTAGGTTCCCCCCCCCCCCCCCGCCCCCACAGCTTTTGAGCAAATATTAATTGTGGCTGCTTTGCAGGTAAATTGTAATTTCTGCCTTCCCTACATTCTTTTTGAGACCCTACTGAAGTGTGTTTTTGTTCTTTTTTTAGCCTTCTGGTCATCAGAAATTTTGGGGGCAAAAAACCACAAAGAGAATTAGTCCTAGAATATGATTTTAAAATGACCTTTCAGCTTCCTTAGGTATTTTCCGAGCTACTTTCTTTATGTTATGAATCACTTTCCAGTTTTCTCAACTCATAGCTTTTCATCTCCTTTTTGCTTGATGAACCAGGGGATAAATGGCAAAAATGTGGAGAAACCATTAGAATTTTGTGAGGTTCAATCACTCAGTGATAAGGATTGAGAACCTATCACTGAATAGGCCTAGTTCTGTGTTACTCTTCATAAACTTAAAAGCAGCATCCCTGTCCTCTAAGAGCTTAAAATCTATTTAGGAAGGCAAGATGTGGTTGACAAAGTCTTTGTGGTTGAGGTGAAATTTGAGCAGGGATTATTAGAGACTGCTATTATTTGGATAGAAGAAGAATTCATTCCAGGTGAGAAGAAAAGCACAGAGAAGTGAGAGAGCAAGGCATGGTTGAAGGAAAAATAGGGTAGGGTTTTAAAATAGAAGGAGCAGGGTCTGTAATTGGAGGATCTCGTTTGAATCTGGATTTTTCCACCTGTATGACCTTGGGAAAGTCTCAACCTCATTGAGCTGAGCTTCAGTTTTCTCATCTGTAATACAAAGACCTCTGATGTCATACACACACACATATATAAACTATGCAGAACACAGAAGGTAAATACTGGCTATATCAGTAGACCATAGCCTTTCTTAATCTCCCCCTTCTTACTGCTTTCCTCCTTTCCCCAGCCAACAATCCTCTCCAAGCTGGAAAAAGAAGTATTTTCTTGGTGTCTTTCCTATACACGTATCATCCCTATTTGAATTACAAGTTTTGATTTGATTATAAGCTTATAAAAGGAAAGACTCAATGCTAGTACAGTTCTGTGGTGCATGGGTCATTAGAAGTATTGTTTGAAGACAGTTCCTTTCAACAGCTGGTTAAGTGCTTACTCTGTGTAAAGCTCTTTGCTAGACTAGAAGTTACACGGACAAACATGAAATCAATCTTGCCCTCAAAGAGCTTATGTTCTACTGTAGTGACGCCCTTTTCTGTCCATTAAAATAATATAAAGTAGTATGAAGTACTGGAAAGCATACTGAACTGAATGCCAGGAAGCAGTTTCTTATCTATCACAATGGCATTGTGATACCCATATGAAATAAGGTTAAACCAGCCACTCCCTTTGGGTGGAGGCAAAGTTTGTCTCTCAGTTCATAAGATCTGGAACAGGAAGGGACCTTCACGATCATGCTACCCACCCCCCCTCATTTTTAGATGTGGAGACTGAATCCCAGAGGGTTGAGACTTACTCAAGGTGACCCATTTGAACCCAGATTTTGTGACGCCAAATAAATCACCCCTTTCCACTTCATTTGAACAAGCATCTATTCAATGCCTACTGTGTTCCTGACACTGTGCTTCTATGCCCCTCAGCATTTTTTTCAGCTTTTCCAATTGTGAAACTTCCCCTTTGGTCCTTTGGAGAAGGGCAGGGATGGTTCTGCAAATGCCCTAAATTGCTAGAGTGGAAGGGACTTTGGTGGACTCTTCTCTCCCAATTCTTTTGACAGAGATTTGAGGGTAAAGTGCCAGTCTTTGGGGCACAGTGTTTCTGAAGAAACTAGCAAATGAGGCTTGATTTCCCCAATGAAGAAGAGGAGGAGGAGGGAGGAAGAGGAGGAGGCAACCACGGCAACAGCAGTGGGCCATGGAAGCTTCTGTAGCAGCCAGGCTTTAGTTAAAGGGGTGGGAGGGAGGGAAGGCACACAACATGACAGTTCTTGATTTCTGCATGACCCTGTAGTTACAAGGACAGTAGCTGATGGATGAGGGACTTGCTTTGGCAGTTTCCCTCTGTTGCATTTGTTTTGACCACTGGCCTCCATGTCATTGTCGAAATGTGGAATATTGTTGCGTATTCTGGGAAGATTAAAAAAATAAAACCACACAACTGGAAAAAAAACAAAAACACCAAACCAAAAAAGTGGAGGGGGGCATGGTTTAGGACTTTGGTATGTGGGGAAGGAGGCACAGAAAATAGGCAAAATCATCTATAACAGCTATAGAATGAACTCCAAGTGCAATGTTTGAAAAGCCAGGGAAGAATATGTCGGTATACCAGAGGAATGCAATTCTCAGAGATTCAAAAGGTGAGAAGAAATTTGTCCATGATGGCATTAAATTGTTTTCCTTTAAAAATCAACATCACCACTACCCCACAGTGAAAAAAAGCCAAAGGAAATTAGGGAGGATACAGCTACTCCCCATAGGAACACCTCAGGGTTTACATTTACTTTTCTGTTTTCTTTTTTAGAGGGACTGAAGTGTGCTGTTCATTTTTCTCCCTTGAAATTTAGATGTAATGTTTCCCATTAAAGCCTTTCTTTGGGGATCAGAGCACCCCTTTAGGTCTTGGTGCCCCTTGCTGGGTATGTTATTCAGGTGGACAGGCTTTTGAATTTCTCCAGGATTTAACAGGTAACTGACTGGCCTGTGACTTCATTTTATGTTATTTAATGCCAAACAAAATCCTAGTGGATTCTTTAGGTGAATTGATGGTTTATTCATTTAATTTTTTTTTTCTAAAGCAATAATTAGAGCCAGGACAGTTCAGAAATGTGTCTTTGCTATTTGGAGGACACAGATAGTCAAGGGAAGAGGGATGGAGCCACTTGTATGGTACTTAGGGGTTTTTGGGGGAAGACTGAATTAAAAAAATTTCTGGGGTGCGTGTGTGTGTGTGTGTGTGTGTGTGTGTGTGTGTGTGTTGGCGGGAGTGAGAGGGAGGAGGAAAAGGTCAGTTAATTTTGGGCACAGGATTCCACAAGGCCTCCTTTTGCTACAGTTTCTGATGACTTGTTCTGTCTGACCACTTTCTTCTCCCTCCTCCCTCCACCTTGGTTCCCCCTATCCCCTGCACTGTGTCTCTCTAGTGCTTTGGCTCACTCAGGCACACACTCTCTCTTGGCTAGGATTTTAACATATATCACAGGCGGGTAGGCTAAGAGCCTGGGACTTCCCCTCACCACACTCAAAGCCTTTGATCTTTTTTGCTTTGGAGGTAACATCAAAAGGATGGCTGAGAAAGACAGCCAGCGCTGTGAAGTTCAACGTTCAAGTTAATAGCTTGACTGAAGGTTGGGCTGCATTGCTGACTGAGACTGCAGTAAACACCGGCCATTCGGCCACATTTCTCTGGAAATGGAACCTAATATTATAAAAGGAATTTATTTACATTTCGAATGAATTTTGGCTAGGGTGTGAGCTGGGTTCCTTTCTTCCCTGTTTCATTAAATGTGCAAAATGTGAAAGGGAAAAGGAGGGAGGATGATTTGACTTAGGTGAGGTAACGCCACCATCTGATCAGGGTTGCCAGGCGCTTGCTTTGGTTCTGGTCCTAGGCCCTGGGTTCTGGGCCTTGGAATTGTAGAGCGCTATTTTATGGTTAGCTCTGCCCATCACTCTCAATTTAGCTCTGGATTTTTAAATGATGGCAGAATTCAAAGAGCATAGGAATAAAGCTTTGACCCCAGCTGTAGGAAGTTGTTTGCAGCAAGGAGAGTAGGGCATGAGCAATAGAAAGTGAAATGAAAATGAATCAGAAGTGAGAATGAAATTGATATAGTTATTCTCCCCCCAAGCTGGTGAGAGCTAGTGGGCAGATGAGTATCCTAGGATCATCCACCTAAAGCAGGGATTCTTAACCTCTTTTTTGTGTTTTGGACCCCTTCATTGATCTGGTGAAGGCTGATAATACTGTGCTTGTTACCTAAATTTGTAATAGAAGGAAATGCTCAATTTGAGTTAGAAGTTAGTGGGGAAAAAATGCATTTTCCCCCATCCAAGTTCATAGACCATTATAAATCTATCCATGGACACTTTGGTCCTTGGACTCCAGGTTATTAAGAACAAGAATGCGGGGCGCCTAGGTGGCGCAGTGGATAAAGCACTGGCCCTGGATTCAGGAGTTACCTGAGTTCAAATCTGGCCTCAGACATTTGACACTTACTAGCTGTGTGACCCTGGGCAAGTCATTTAACCCCTATTGCCCTGCAGAAAACAAAAACAAAAAAAAACAAACAAAAAAAAAAACAAGAACAAGAACGCTATCCAGTCCAACTCTCTCAATTTACAGGTGAGGAAATTGAAGTCCAGAAAGGATAAGTTATTTGTCCAAGGTCATACAACCCAGGTACATATCAGAGTTATGATTTTGATCCAGATTCTAAGATACCAGGTCTAGTGCTCTTTCCATGATACCAATATTTTTATAGAAAATAAGATTCTTTTAAATACATTAACATAAGGTCTCAGTCTCCAAAGCCCATGCAGCTCCATCTCAAAATGTCTTTACTTTTCCTTGTATGCCTTGACTTTTCTTTAGTCCTCTTCCACCCATAAAAAACATCTGTTCCTTTCATTCCAGTGTATAATCCCCCCTTGGGCGTGTGAGCCCCTACTCTCTTCTTCTTACCAAAATGCGCCTTTGTGGTTCACCTGTCCTTCCCACACAAACCACTTAAGTTGCCTGAACACTAGTCCTGTCTAGCAGTTTCTCTTGACCTTGATGACTTCAGCATCCACTATAGATTACACCTGTCAGGCCCTGCTCTCTGCAAGACTAGTTACTTTCTTTACAAAGATTCCATTTTTAGTCCACTCGGTCTGCTCCTCTCAACTTTAGAGTACATTCACATGTGAACACTGACATAGGATATAGTCAGGCAGATGGCGCCTAGTCCAGGCCTCAGTTGTTGAGTGAAAAACAGTCTAGCACTAACTAGTCTGAGCTAGACATATCTCTGGTTTCACTAGGTATAGACTCAGGCCCCTGCTAACACCAATCTCCTAGAGGATTATTGGTTTTGTAATGATTATATTTTCCTCAACTCCATTATTTCATCATTGTGACTGTTTTCTCTATCACTGCAGATCATAATCCTTTACACCTTTGGTTATAATGGGAAGAGTATTACATTTGAATTCAGGTTTTGTTTTCCAGTCTAAGATCTACCTTGAGTTTAATGACTTTTCTGGGCCTCAATTTCCAAACCTGAAGAATGAAGGAGTTGTATTAGATGACATTTAAGGTACCGCCCAGCTTTAAATCTTTTGATTTTAATGAATCATCCTCTAAAATATGTTTTTTAATCACTTGGAGGCCAGCTGTCTGGTGTTTCTCTAAGCTTAGCTTGGCTAGGCCTTGTAGGTTAGAAATAAGAGTTCATCACCAGTTTCATATACTGTATTGCCCTTTATGACGAGAATTAATTTTTGAAACAGAAAGGACCCACAGAATGTGATAGTTGAGGAATACTTCATCGGCCATCTACTCTATCCTATATTTGAAAGGAGTCCCCACTATTATGTACACTCCATAAGTGGTCATCCATTCTCAGATGACTTTTTTTTCCCCAATCAGAAGAATTTCAAAGAAGGAGAGTTCACCATTTCTCAAGGCTAGTTATGGTTTTGATATTAAAATGAAGACCACAACTTGTAATCCAAATCTATATTTGTATTTGAGGGTTGGGAATACCCTCTAAGACCAGACAGTATTTACATAAACTTCCTTCTATAGTGAAGAAATCTCTGAACCTCAAGTCAGAAAGGCCTAGGTTTTAATTTTCATTTATTTTTATTTTTTGCAGTGCAGTGAGGGTTAAGTGACTTGCCCAGGGTCACACAGCTAGTAAGTGTCAAATGTCTGAGGCTGGATTTGAACTCGGGTCCTCCTGAATCCAGGGCCAGTGCTTTATCCACTGTGCCACCTAGCCGCCCCCTTGATTATATCTTAAATGATCTCTGCATCTCATTCATCTCTTGATAGCATAGTTAGAAGTGACTGGTGACTGCCTCTGTATTAGAGTTTGACCAATCATAATAATTCCCCAATATTGCATTTTATTATATGTTTACATGACTGAAATAGCATTTATCCCTTACAAATATAATAAGATCCTTCAAATTATTCGTTTAAATAATGTTTAGTTGCCAAGGAAGTGCTCTCCATAATTCTTTGGTTAAAAAAAATCATCATTTTTTTTATGAGGAAAATAGTTACATCTAAATAAATTTCATTGAGTCAAATTTTAATAATTATCTCCTTCCTCCTTGAAGTAGCCTTCTTGGAGTGATGTACCTGAAGGTTCTATTTTGGTTTGTTGGGTTTTTTGGGGGGGGGTGGGGAGAGTGATGGAGGCTTACAAATTTAAAGGCCTATTGCCAGATTTGTTTAGCCTCCCAATTGGTGTTCCTTGAAGGATGGTAAAGTGCATGTGGCATTCCTGGACAAAGCCTTTCATATATTTAAGAAAACTCTTAAAGTCTCTTGGGGAGAAGCGTGGGAGAGTGAGATGAAAGGCTTTCTCCGGGCATGCTATGTGGCATGTACTTTTCTTTAAGGTAATTTTTGGAGACTACAAAGGATCAGAGCATAAATCCATTTACTTTTCACTTGGTGGTCTTTAATTCTTTTGTTGGACTTCTTTAATCATGCCCATTCATTTAGGCAGCCCTCCCTCCTAGCTTCCATTCTTAGGGTGTTTTCTCCTAAGGTGATACATCCTGGTGAATTAGAGGTCACAGCACCTGGGTGTCCCCACCCAGCTCTAGCAAAGGAGTGTGGTGAGGGAGGAAGGGAATTTTGCATCCCCTACATTTGCTATTTGCTCTAAGAACCTTCTGGAAGGGTTACCACACAGGGTCCTAGAAATTGGTAAAATAATAGCTGAGGCCTTTATGCCTAGAACACTTGTTTTTAGGCATCATTTCTTCACATTTCTGGCTAGAAGAAGCAAGTACCTGAAGGAACTTTTTACATTTTCTTAATTTGGATTCTAATTGCATATTTATGGTAATTTGGACAAAGACTGAGCTGAAGCATGCTTTTGCCAAATGATTGAAAGATGTGCTAAATGTTTGGGTAGTGCAAGGAAGATTTCAGGGGTCATACTTGGACGGATTGTTTTCAGGTACTGTAGTAATAGTTAATTTACATACAAACACTTGATAGGTTGAATCCAAATTCTTATCTGCTGGTATTTTCATTGTTCATCCTCATCCCTTGAGACTCTGCCAGGCTACTGTATTTGGTTAGATTTGCATGTCTTGTTTCTTTTTAAAAACACATACTTCTAGGGGCAGCTAGGTGGCTCAGTGCATAAAGCACCGGCCCTGGATTCAGGAGGACCTGAGTTCAAATATGGCCTCAGACACTTGACACTTACTAGCTGTGTGACCCTGGGCAAGTCACTTAACCCCCATTGCCCCGCAAAAAAAACCAAAACCAAAACCAAAACCAAAACCAAAAACCCACATACTTCTATAGAACAAAGCATAATTTTGTTCTGCAATTTGGACTGCCATTACTCTTACCTTTTTAATTTATGGCAGGTAGTTAGAGTTAACAGAGTGGACTTGCTTGTCTAGCTGACCATCTACCATAGCTGAATTTTCATGGTTGCTTTTTCTGTGGGGTTTTGATGTAAAAACTATCTAGGCCTTAAATTTTTCACTTGGGAATATTAATCTATATCTTGAAAAATGTTTCCTGTCCCCAAAGGAATATGAATTTCCAGCAGGAAAGATAGATGGGGGGGGCTCCTCCATTCTTCTTCTGGGCACCCCTTCAAACGGACCTCAAGGCCCAAGGCTTCTTTTTAAATCTGGGTAAACAAGGGTACTATTTTGTGCTTACCTCAACGCTTTTATCCAGGGATCAAAAAAGTGTGCTGCTTGTAAGTATTTGCCACTTTTAATTACTATTGCATTTTACTGAGATGGGAAACTGAGTCACGATAAGAGGTTCCAGTTCTCTATTAGATTCCCAGAGTATGTGGAAATCAGGAAAAAAAAAACCTGATGTCAGCAGGGCCCTGCCTACCCCTGAATGCCCTCTTCAACTGAAAGGAAGAAAGGCTTGGGGCGGATAAGTAGATGATGTTCCCGGTAGGTTTAGAAATCTTTGGCGTTTTAAAATTCTGAAATTTTAGCTGGTCTAACCCCATTAGAGTACCTTTTCCTTGCCTGCCTCACCCGGGATTCTGCAAGGAATAATTAGTTAATGTTTGTAAAGCACTTTGAAACCTTCAGATGAAAGGCAGTGGAGAAGTGCAAAGTATTATTATTTATTATTAGTCTAGACAGTAATGGAAAAATATAAGTCAGTTGGACAGCACTCCCATCTTGCGCCAATTTAATTCATTCTGCCATTCGTTTTCCCTTCCGATTCTGCCAGACAGGCTTGCTTTCTCTCCTCCTTTCTTCTTTTTCTTTTTATAAAAAAAGCTTTGGGTGTTTTATAATTAATAAGTTATTTTATGACTAAATTGCAGACAGTTAAAGCAAGGAAACAACGGAACCCAGTGTTTACGGAATAATAGTCTTATTAACTATTACTGGAGCAAGCATTCACTGCGGTGTTTTGGGGGAAGGCAAAGGAAGTTCAATTCATTTTACTTTGTAAGAATAAACCCAGTGTTGGTGTTTTAGGGATTTTTTTTTTTTGCGGGGGGGGGGGGGTGGTGGGGTGGGGTGGGGGGTGTGGGGGGTGTGATTTTTCAATCCATTAACAGAAAGGGGCCTCTTACCTATTGTTGAACCTAATGAATGACAAGCAGTATGAATAAGCATCCTGGGAATCTGTTTGGACCTGTTTCCCCCATCCCCACCTCCCCTTTGCTTTTTGGATTATGTGGGGTAGGGCTGAGGTGTATATATCTTTGGATCATTCTGGGCTAGGTATTTTAGCCATACACAGTGTATAAATATTTGATTTCTTTCTTCAGTTTTTGTATACAAAGACAGATGCTGCGTACTCTACAACACTGGCCGTAGAGTAACCCAGGTTTGTAATTCTTTTCCCTCATCCTTCACCTATAGGGCATCTGACTTTAGAAACTGAATACATTAGCGATTTGTCTTTTTTAAAAAAGGATGCAACAGAAAAAATAAAATACCTTATACATTAAAAAAAAAAAAGGATGCAAAGAACAAGAAAATTGGTGGATGTTAGCTGGTCCATGTTGAAATTAAAGTCCAGTTCTTTATTGGCAGATAGTCTTCTGTACATCTCAAATACCCCTACTAATCAGAAACTTTTCCCTACCCACCAAACCTCCCGATGCAACCATGAGAATTTGCTGTTAACTGCTCTAACACACAAGATTATTAGATGTTAGAAGATTTGGAGTCTTGCTTTCTTTCTTGCTGTTCAGTAAATACACTGGTGTCTCTAGATGTGCCCCCGAGGCACTGAAACCTGAGGCCTGCCCACATCTTGAGTTTTACTTTCCTGTTTGCAAAGTGCCCCTGGCTAGCAGAGCTGTTGATTTTCTTTCTCTTCAACTCCCCCCCACCCCAACTTTAGTAAAACCTGTGTTTTAAAAAAAGTTGAACTAGTAGCATTCAAGTCCAGTTTTTCTTTTAGGTCAGAATTTAACGAAGACAAAGTTTAGTAAAATTAGTGGTTGCAAGCTGTCTTTTGATGATAGAGGATTTTAGAAGTGGAAGGGGGGGTCCCTAGATGTCATCTACTTAGCAAACCCCTTTACTTTCCAGTCCAATAACCCCTTTATGCTCCTAAACAGCAAGAAGCCCATAGAGGTATAGAGGTTTAAACCAGGGTCACCAGGGCAGTAAGAGGTAGGTAGAGTTGGGATTGATGGGAACACAGGTCTTCTGAACTACTCTATCTCTCCTAAAGGGGACTGAACTTCTTCCTCAGGGTGCCTTCGCCTGCCTTTGCAGTTTATAATACTATGTACAAAGTATATAGCACTTTATACTTCTTAAGTGTTTCCTTCTAGTATATCTCATCTGATTGCTACAGCCATGAAGGCTGATTATATTAATGAACAACCACATAAGGTTGGCAGAGCAGATATTATTTCTTTAGTGTTATAGAAAATGAAAACCGAAGCGCTTTATTTGTAAGCTTCATGAGATTATCACCCATGCTTTATTTAATCTCTTCACTTTTCCCAGAATTTAGCAGAGTGCTCTTCCCCTTTTGGGGGCGGGGCAGGGCAGTGAGGGTTTAAGTGACTTGCCCAGGGTCACATAGCTAGTAAGTGTCAAGTATCTGAGGCCTGGATTTTAAACTCAGGTCTTCCTGAATCCAGGGCCAGTGCTTTATCCACTGTACCACCTAGCTGCCTGCCCCCTCTTCCCATTTTAATTACATATTTAATTGATGCTTTTAAAAAAACGTAGCTATCACTTCTGAGTAACAACTCTCCCACCCCAAACCCTTGTAAAAAGATGTCAAGCAAGTTAAACAAAACACAGTGACCAAATCTAACAGCCTGTGCCTTATTCTGTACCTGTAATCCACCACCTTCTACTTGCCCTTCAGGAAGTAGCCTGCTCAGGTAGCCAGAGTGGAGTCCCTAAAGCAGCAGGGAGAGACTCTATACACCCCCGATAGTCTATGCTATTTCTCTACCTTTAATGATGAAATTTTCTGGCCGAATTGGGAAGTACATTGAAATACACTCATGACTTTGGGACATTTTACTATGGTGTGTCCATGCCTTTTTTAGCCACATCTTTCCTGGCCTTTGGTCTTGCATGATGCAAGGAAAGGCGGCACAGCTGGGTACCGCTCCTCCACTCCCACAACAAGTTGGTTATGCAGTCTTATCATCTGTCAGAAGCAAAGCGTAGTGAAAAAGACCAGGCTCTGTTTGCAAGGTCCCCGACTCCCTTGATCTATACTTGGTACCTTGTGTTAGTATCTAACTGATTTGTGCTCACTGTCAAAGGAGATATGCCGCAAAGACCGAGTCCCCCCGTGCAAGGAATCACACTTATTTCTCCTCTGAAGATCATAGAATCATAGAATCTTGGGACTGAAAGGAAACTTTTGGACTACTGGTCTAAGCTGTTCATTTTCGTTAGTTTTTAGACTGAATTCTGGAGAAAGGAAGTGACTTACTCAGGGTCACATGCACATTGGTTGTAGAATTCTGTATGACCACTAATTAAGGATTCTTTCACCATATTATGCAGTTTTTACAGAAGTAGGTTCATTATAGGATAGCTCACATTTGTATGATTTTGGTTAGTTGTTTTCAATCATGTCTGACTCTTTGTAACCCCATTTCGGGTGTTTTCTTGTCAAAGATACTAGAGTGGTTTGCCTTTTCTTTTCCAGTTCATTTTATAGATGAGGAAACTGAGGTAAAATAGGGCTACGTGACTTGCCCAGGATCCCCAAACAAGCAAGTGTCTGAGGCTAGATTTGAACTCAGGTCCTCCTGACTCCAGGCCTGGCATTCTGTCTAGTGATGCTTTATCATTAAAGCAATTTACATGCATAGGATCCAGACTTGGATGAAACCTTAGAGGTAATTTTACAGATGAAGGAACAGAGGTCCAGAGAAGTGACTTGCCCAGAGCTAAGTGGCAGAGCTGTAATTCAAAGCCCGCTCCTCTAACTACCAAGCCAGCTCTCCTTGCCCTGCCCCCTTTAATTGACCTTTGGAACAATCCTCTGTAACAGGCATTATAATCTACATCTTACAGGTGAAGAAACTGAGGCACAGAGCTAGTCAGTGATCCTCAGGATCATAAAGCTAAGAAGTGATAGAGCTAGGACTTGATCTCCTACGTCTGCTGACACTAAGGTGTCTTTCCACAGTAGTATCCATCTGGAAAGCAAGTTTCATTGTTAAGAGACACTAACATCTTAGAAAGCTTGTGTGTAAGTGGACAAAGTGAATAAATGGTCCAGGACAGATGCAAAGTGGTGAATCTGCTCTGTTTGATCAAAGGGCCCCACCTCTTTGCAAACTCTAATTTGCAGCTGATTTTTTGCAACCACCCTTTCAAATGTCAACATATCGTATGCTCCCATTTCCCCTTTTATGTTCTACGTTTCTTGCCATTGCAAGTTGGTTTAATAATCTAGATTCTCATTGATCTAGTTCTTTGGTGGTTTGGTAAACTTGTATGTATATATCCCCTGGACATCTGAGTGGATTTTGATGCCTCATTCATCTATCCACTGCCCGCTAGATAAAAATAAACCATTGCCTTACTGGTCAAGCAGTTTAAACTATTGCACTAAATTTAGGAAGGAGGATAGCATTCAAACTATTAAAGAATTTACAAGCCCAGTATTCTCTGGTCACTTCTTTGTTTCAGCCTTTAGGTTGGTGAAGTTCTCAATGTCACCACTGAAGCTCTGTGAAGCAAAGGGTTGACTTGTGACAGTGGGCACTCTGAAAAATGATAGTAATAGAAGTCTTCATCTGTGATTATGGTGTGGGGTTAAAAATGTAAAAATGGGGAATGTACCTCAATTTAACAAATCCCTTGAGAAACCTTTTTATAATGATGATGCTCCTGGCATGGAGGAGGGCAGGAGAGAGGGTCTAATCAAACCCTTTCATAGGAAGGGTGTTGGTGACAAAGGCTCCTAATAGAAGAAGGTGGTAGGTCAGGTCTCTGGTACATTCCCCTCCTCAGAACCACTAGGCCTGGTTGATGGGGAAGGGTTCCCTCCTTTCCTGTGTACCTGTGAGGTAACTTCCTAGTTCCGTTATGTGACCCCCAAAATGGGCAGGGAGTTTGTATTTTTGGAACAAATCCCTAAGCTTCCAATATTCGTTTTTTTATCTCTGGCAACAAAATTTCTGACAACAACAAAATGATCTTTAACTACACTAGGCCTCTTTAATAGTGGTATTGCTGTAATATCCTAGCTGGAGAACATCCCTATCCAACCAAATAGATGTGGTGTCACCTCAGGAGAAGTAGAGAGGATAGATAGACTTCCTCTATAACTTCATTACTTCACAGACTGGCTAGTCTGGCTCTCTGTTTTCGTAGGCACCTGGTGTAGAGGAGGAAAGCTCACTTGACTTTTGGTCTGCCCTGGAGTTTTAGCAACTTTGCCAAATAGGTTCCCAAGGTGCCAGCCTCTCTTTTAACCCTGAGGGTGCACGGTAGACTGGAACCTAGAAATTCCTGGGGGGCTTTGTTCTTCCATTGCCTTGGCCTCTTGTACTTGGCTTTAAAGTGGATAAGTGGGTGTATTTTTCTTCAATTTCCCTTCCTCTACCCCCCCAAAAAATTACATAAAAGATAATGATAGTCCTCGGAAATGCAATGGGCTGTTTATTTGAGAAAGTCTTTTTTTTCTCCCTCCATTTCCAGATTTGCTGTAAATCAGATTATCTTTTCAGAATGATAATTTTATTTGCTCTTCTGGCCATTCATGAGCCACTAGGTTTAAATCTGTCAGTTTTCTGGTGACTCCTGTTTCATGGGGGTTTAATTGAGGGTGGTAAGTGGGGAGTATAAGGCATGAATCATAATTCTGTTGGGGTTACAAGGCATTTAGATGATCTACCTGGAGCCTGGAGGGCCCGGTATGGACTGATTGATGAGAGAGCTATAGCCAATGCTGCACTTGGGCCTGGGTGCATCTGAAGGAAACCCAATACTCTCCATTCAGACCTTGAACCAGAATGTTCAGGGAATTGGTGGGAGGGAGGAGTCAATTAATGGAATTTTCTAGTTAACTGAAGCTTAGCCAGAGAAAACGTTTTGGGGGGTTTGACCTATGATTTTTGGAAATTTTCCTTCTGTGCCTACTATTTTTCTTTTTATTGAAAATCCTTCTTTTCTCCTTGTTTGATGGGGTTTCAGATAGAAACAATCTTGGGACAGGCGGATACCTGCTATTATTTCTTTCTATTTAATGTTTCTAGGTGACTGTTGCACACATGGATACAATAACTGCTTTTTATAGTTGAATAAAACTGTTAGGCTCTGTAGACTCCCTGAATGCATCCTTGACACTGTTCCAGTAGCAGACAGGACAGGACTACAGGGATAATATGTTTCCACATGCTGGAGACCTTAAAGAGGAAAAAAAAATCAGGTGGAGCATACTATACCAGTGCGAGAGGCCAAGGGACGATTCAATTCAACAAATAGCTGAGGATCTAGTCACTAGGCACTGGGTGCTCAGGCTTCGGAAAGCTGTTTGGGTCTGTACAGCTTGTAGTCATGAGATTTGTGTAGTGACATGTCCTAAAAGATTGTTCTGAAGTTTTACGGCTCATTATTCTCATTCCATTCTTTTTCTCTTTTAGTTGTTGGCAGTTCAGGAAAGAAATGGTCCTGGGACAAGCTGTTATTCTGGGACTCTTGGATGTTTAATGTGTAGCATACTAAACTTTGCTGGTGCATAAAAATGATTCTCTCTCTCTGCCCCCCTCCCCTCAACTGAGGCACAAAATGTGAAGCCACTCCTCTGGGCCTTACTAGTCTATAATTTGTTGTTGTTCAGGTTACTTCCGTTGTGCATGACTTCAATGATCCCATTTGAGGGTCTTTCTTGGCAAAGATACTCAAGAGTTTTGCTAATTCCTTCTCTAGTTTATTTTCCAGATGAGGAAACTGAGGCAAAAAAAGGTTAAGGACTTGCCCAGGGTCACACAACTAGTAAATGTCTGAGGCTGGATTTGAACTCAGGAAAGCGGAGTCTTCTTGACTCCAGGCCTAGCACTCTATCCACCTAGCTGCCCAGGTGGCGGCCCTATAACTTAAAGGTTTCTTTTAAACATCACAAGTTATGAACATTTCTTCCCAGAAATTCTGGTGAGATAAGCAGTACAAGTGTTGTGTATTCTCATTTCTTTTTTTTTTGGGGGGGGTGAGGCAATTGGGGTTAAGTGACTTGCCCAGGGTCACACAGCTAGTGTCAAGTGTCTGAATTCAAATTTGAACTCAGGTCCTCCTAAATCCAGGGCCGGTGCTCTATCCACTGCGCCACCTAGCTGCCCCTATTCTCATTTCACAGAGAGAAAATGGAGACTCGCAGAGATCTAACCATATTGGCCAGGATCATAATGGGCTAATAAAAAAGGGAAGATTAGAGTAGATGATCTCCTACATCCTATCCATCTCAAAGGGCTTCATTAGGAGGTTACTATGAGGAAAGGGGTTTATAAATTTTAGTGGTATCCACATGATTATTATTTTTCATTGTGTGACAGTTCAGTAACTGTTTCTTCTGCTTGGGATACCTTTTAGAATCTGTAGAGTACCAGTTCCCATTAGAAGTCTCTTGAGTCTGACAGTTTGTATTTTCTCCTTCCTCAAATGATCATGCATATACTTCCTTCCATATGTTCTTGTTCCCACCACTCATTTCCATACCTGTCTGTCCTGGAATGTAAACTTCTTGAGGGGAAGTATGGTTTTCCATTTTTGCCGTTGCCTGGGATAGTGCTTTAAACACAGCAGCACTTAAAATCAATGCTTATAGCATTTGGTTTTATTAGAACTAGGATTCCAGCCTCATTTTCTTGGCTCCAAGTCCTATGCTCCTTCTAACATATTACATTAACATTAGATTGTAAGCTCCTTGAGGGTAGGTTCTGTCCTTTGCCTCTTTTTGTATCCCCAGAACTTGGCATACCTCCTGGCACATATAGTTAGGCATTTAATGAGGGTTTGTTGACTGACTTTTTCATCTCATCGCCACAAATCCATAAATAATATGTATGGTATATGCGGTCTTCCTGAATTCCTTTGTTGATTTAAGTGATGGGGGCATGGAGATCCAGAAGTCCTCAGTGCTGAAGATCCCATCCCTGGTCTTCATTCAGAAGAAATAGGGAGGTGGGCCAGGGGTATAGAAATTTGAGTGAATGAGGAACAGGGAAATTTTGTTGGAGGGAAGAACTGACCTTGTGAGGTTATTTCTGGGCCATGAGAACGGAAATAAAAGGAATAATCTCAAAGAAAATGCTGGGCTTCATGAACTCTTTATGAAAAGTAAACCCTGTAGTTTGTGAGTTTTGGAGGGAGGTTTGGTTCTCTGGATACACACATGCAGAGGTGAAAAACAGAAGTCCTATAAGATTTTAGTTACAAATAGTTAAAAAACACTTCCTTAAAGTGACTACCCAGCATATCCAAAGCAAACTGGCCCTGAAGTCCAAGGACCCTGGGTGGCTTCAAATCCCATTTCCAACTCACACTTAATGTGACTTCTCTAGGCCTGTTAGGCCAGGTACCTCAGAGATTCTTCTAGTTCTAGTCTATGATCTCACTACATATATCACTGTCCCCAAACACTTGAAGCATCATTCCTTTGGACTCCACTAATTTTAAAATTTATGATCCTGCTGGGGGGAAGGTTACTTAGGGAAACCTTTTTCCTGTAGTGAAGAAAAAAAAAAGATTGAAGGGGAATCATTTGGAACATTCAGAGAATTAACTGCAATCAGGCTACATTAGCATATAGGCAATGGATGCTACTTACATGTCATTCTCATCTGTTCACTTTATTAGGGACTGCAAGGATTTCTATTTGGCCTAAATTTTCTTTGGTCTAGGTTGGGGGTTGCTATTAAGTATTTGAAATCTTATCCTTAAAAATATGCAAAAGATGTTGGTCTGCAGTAGTATGGAAGGAAAGGCGGTAATCATCCTTAACTTTCTTAACAGAAATCTCAGTGGCAGGGGGAAGGGGAACCCAAAATATGCAACTATCTTCTTATCCATTTTCCATCTCTCCCACAGTGCCTAATGACTAGGTACTCAATAAATATTGATTGAATTGGAATAGTTCCAAGGCTTTTCTCACTAGCTAGTCTGACCTCTCTCCATTTAATCTAAATCAGTGAAATTTTACTGTAGGTGGGGAACATATTCTCACCCATTCCTCCATCCTTTCTTTCACTCACACTGCTGGGTTGGGGGAGGGGAAGAGGGGAGGTAGAATCTGCAAAATAAGCATCTCATCAGCATTTGATGGAGTGATTCCAACCTAATCAATAAAGAGCGCAACCTCACCCCTGGCCTCCCAGTTCTCCTCCTCATCTCTCATCTGCTCTCCTCTTTATGGGTTCAGTCCCTGTTTGGACCCCACAGGCTCCAACTCCTTATATTAAAACCTGTTTCCACTTCCTGGTTCTGTTGTTGAAAACCTAAAGCATTGAAAACATGAAGCACTTGAAAAATCCTCGTGTGGCTCCAGCTGAGCAGATAGGCTGGCTCAGTAGCTAGGGCAGGACTGTGATTGCAAATACGGATCTAGCCTGGGAAACTTAACGTTCTTCTGAGTAGTGCAGACCTATTGGGGAGGGAGGGAGGAAGCAACCAAACTTTTATTCTGTTGAAATTGATTTTCCTGTCCAGATGACACATTAAGAGCCTAAGTGGTTTAGCTCCAAATCATTATTGCTACTTCCCAAGCTAAGTTCTTTAAGCACCCCCCCCAAAAAAAACAACCTAAAAAACCACACCATCCCAAACTCACAGAAAACAGTACAAGTAAGTTTAGTGTGGCATGGTTGAGTATCCATTGTAGGAAAGAATCATCTCTCATCATGAAATAATTGTATTGTGGTATATCTAGTTTGTTTTAAATTGATTCATTCCATTTTTCAGGGTTTCTCAAAAATTATTTTTAGGAATTCATTTTATTTTATTATCTAAGGAACCCAAAGTGTGTTTTTGGAAACAAATTTCATTTCAGATACACATTGTGATGAGGTCTTTGTTTAGTGGTTTAGGGAATTTTAAGAAGCTTCTCAAAAAAACTAACAAAAATCCTAACCCTTTAATATAATGAGGTACATTAGTGATACTGTATGGACTCAGCATTTCTTTGAGGAGAAAGTTAAAACAAAGTCAATAATCTTGTCTATCTAAATCACCAGCTTTAATCCTAAATAATCGATCATTGCTATAGTTGGTAATTCCTATAGTGTATATATATATGTGTGTGTGTGTATATATACATATATACACACAGTATATGACCATATATATAACTGTGTGTATGAATATATGATATACATGATCATATATACATAACCTGTGTGTGTGTGTATGGGAGAGGAGAGAGAGAGAGAGAGGAGAGGTGTGAGAGAGGAGAGAGAGAGAGAGAGAGAGAGAGAAAGAGAAAATAAATTGGGGGGTGAGGGGAAGGGAATCTATGTTTGATAGCCAAAGGTTATTTTGGTGGTGAGACTGCTAGTTTAACAGAGAATTTCCTTCCTCCAATGAACCTCTCATATTCCAAATATCTCTGAGCAGTTAGTTTATTAAAAGAATTCCCTCTTTAATGTACTGGTGTTTCCCAACTCTTGGTAATCATTTTTACCACTGCTCTTCTCTCTCTCTTCTGTCTACTCTTTTTACTTTCTGATAAAGTCATAAGGTGACATAGGGTTCCTTGGTGGGTCCCCCAGCTCGTGCTCAGAGGATTTATTTTGTGTTTTCGATTCTCTCAGTTTCTTTGTGGCCATTCCTCTCCTCCCATGTTACCCCTCAGGGGGGGGGGGGGGGGGTGGGGGGGGGGGGGGGGACATGATGAGGGGCTGTGGGGTGTGGACTTCCCTTGAGTGATTTGGATTAGTCCTGTGTAGTCTGCTGTCAAATAACAAGTGTGTGGAGATAGTTAACTATTGTGTGAGGATTCTGGGGACGGAAAGCCTTCATCTTTTACTTTCCTAATGGACAATTGAGACATTCAGCTTAGGTTTGAAAGGAAAATGGGCCAGAGTGGTCTAGCTGGCCTCCCAGACTAAAGCTGGGGAAAGAAACAAATAGAGAAAAGGATTACTGATAGAGGAAACAACTGGTCTCTGAATCCTGGGAGAGAATGTTTATTTCCCTGCTCTCTAGGAGGGATTTGGAAAGAGCCATAATCCTAGGTTAGGAGTAATTTGTTACAGCAAGATGATACTTGAGTGGCAGGAAGATTCTGGCTGAGGTAGCAGGACTTTTGTTCAGGGGGGTCGTGGGGCTTCCAGAAGGTCAGCCTCCCATAAATCTTCACCCTAGCTTGGGTGTTTGTACCTCCCCAAGCAAAATTAACCGAAGGCGCCACTGACCTTTCTGCTTCCTGGGTTGTAGCATTACGAAGGCATCTCTGCATGCCCGTCACAGCCAGAATCTTACAGTAAAGAATTTGGAAAGAACAACTAAGTGAGGGGCCTGCAGGCCTCTTTCCAGTCTGACTCTAAACAAAAAGAAGTCCAACAACAATGCTTGGACTCTGAGTTGGTTTGGAGGACTTCCCCTCACTCCCCTTTAAAAAAAAAAAACCAAAAGTCAAAATTACCCAGGTTGCATTTTGTTCCTATGGCAATGGTGAAATAAGTTAATGAATTTTCATTTAGCTAACAATCCTTTTACTTTTGGAGAGGGGCTTTGAGAGGTGAGAGGAAGGGCGACAGGGTTTTATAGCCTTTCTGGGGGAAATTTTTTTTTTCTGAGTCAAAGGCTTCTTGACCCTGGGAAAAGAAAGGCATTTTTCAAGTTCTTGGTTTAACAGAGGTTAGATGTATATTTTTTTAATACTCTAGAGGCAGGGGGTCCTTGAAATTGGTTTTCTTTTAAAAAGTTTTTTTGGATAACCTATTTCAATCTAACTGGTTTCTTTTCCAGTCTTGTGTATTTGATTTTATACATTTTAGGAACATTATTCTGGAAAGGGTCTGCAGATTTGCTAGTCTGCCAGAGGGGTCCATTATATGCAAAAGGTTAAAAACTCTTTCCCTAGAGAAACCTAACTTGGTAACAAGGACCCTATTACAGAAGTCACAGCAGAGATGGAGACCAGTTAGGGTATGAAATTGTGAAAATTGGCTGTTTTCGGTGGTTCCTCCAAAGTTTGCTCAAAATCATCTCATCCATCCAAATGTTTATTGTTAGCCTATCATTGCCAGTAGCTTTTTGTCAAGTTTTATGAGGGAAATAGTGGTGGGGATAAAACCCTATAGTTGTACAGTGCTTTGCAGTTTACAAGAAACCTTCATATACATTACTTTGATTCTAACTGCCACAATCTGTGAAGCTGTATTTCCTTGTCCCCATGTGGGAAACTGAGGCACAGGCCTACCTAATGAACTTCCTTAAGGTTATATAAGATTCACATGAGATAAGATTTAGAACAGGAAAGGACCATATGAGCTTTTTGAGGGGAAGAGATTATCTCATTTTGTCTTTGTATCCGAGGTGCCCTAGCATAGTGTCTGGTACATCGTGGTTGCTTAATGAGGCTTGGGATTGAGTGAGGTATTGATTGATTGACTGACTGACTCTAATTCCTCTTCCACTGCATCACATTGTCCTCTTAGCTAGGGACTTAACCGATCTTTGTTTCTAAAGTTCAGTGGGATTTTGACCATAGCCACAGAATTTCTCTCTCACAACTTGGAAGTAATAATACTTGTAAAGTCTCTTTCCTCTAAGTGGTCCCCATGTGCTACACATATACACTTACACATATACATACATATACATACATACACATATAGTACATTAGGACATCTCTCCCCTTTCCTCTGTGCCTGCCCCCTCTCCCATTCTTTCCCCCTCTCAGGGAATTCAGTATGGCTGACTTATTTGATTAAGAGTCTTCCAGTACCCACTCCTGAGCATGGCAGGCATGGTGGCCATCTCCTCATTCCTTCTCATTTAATCTAAAACCAGCCAAAATCAAATTTGTAAATATATTGTTTTCTAAGCATCCAAGTTGGGTTGAAAGCTATGCTTCCAAGAAGAATTACAGAGTTACTCTGTGTATTTTTTTCCTTGTTTAACATCACTCATCCTGTTCGTCACACTTTCTCTCCTTCCTCTGTAAAGGCTAAGAAGGGACTTAAGAAATGGGCACAATTTTGTTTAAAAACAAAGATGTTCTAATCCAGTTGGGTATGTCTAGTGATATTTCGTCCAGTTCCCCTGGTAATTCCAGGTTCGGGGGTTTGTAGATTTAAAACTGGAAGTGACGTCAGAAGTTATTTCATCCAACTCCCTTATTTTAGGGACAGGGAAACTGAGACCCATAGAGTTAAAGAGATGTGACCAAGGTCACCCAGATAGTGAGTGATTCGTTTACCCATCCCTTCTATAATTATAAAAGCACATTACATACATGCTTGCTATTTAATTTGTATACCTTGATGAGGTAGAAATCGCCAAATAGTCTATATCCTCATTTATGGCTGAGGAACTGACTCAGAGAGGTTAAAAGTTAGTTGCCCAAGGCCCACATAGATATAATGATATATATTGCTTCAGTTTGCAAAATGGGTTTTGCACCTCTTAATTTCTTTGGATAGATACAACCACCCCTGGGAACTCGGTAGCTAGTTATTTCAGTTTGGACTTATGAGGAAAAGGAAGGCCAGAGCAATTAGTGACCTGCGAAGGGCAAGGGGTCATACAGCTAGCATGTGTCAGAGACAGTATTTGAACTCAGTTCTTCCTGAATCCAAGGTCCTCTACATTATTGTAGCTCAGTAACTAGTTGCCCCTAGTTAGTGGTAGAGCTGGGAATCCCAGAATCAGAATTCAGAATTGGAAGGGACCCGTTGGAGCTCCAGCCTGCTCATTGGACAGATAAGAGCTAAAGTGACTTTCCTCAAAGTTGCATAGGTGAGTTTCGTGATCTGAACTTCGGTTTTCTTACTCCAGTGCAGGGCCTGGGGTCTTTGCAGGCTACAGTGTTAGCTTCCACAGTGTGGCCAACCAGTGTAGCTGGGTGAAGACTCAAACCTGATCTTGTTTGTGCTTCTGAAGGGGTTTTGGGAGTGTCATTCAATCGAGCCTCCTCATCCTTCACGTGCCATATCCATTCTTCCACAAGTCTTACTGATGCTGAATCTGCTACTCTATCCAGATAGAGTGTTGCTAGGAAATGTTGCTAAGGTTTGTGTTCTTCCAGTGTCCATGCAAAAAGAAGTGACAATTTACAAATGTTAAAGAGAGTTTGAAAGAGGTGGTAATAACTCCATATAGGGATCTCTGCAGCTTCATATTGACTTAGAAAACTACAATTTGACATTATGTTGTATTGTATTTTTATTGATTTTGCTAAGCATTTCATAATAAAATTCAATCTACTGCTCTGAATGGTTTTAGGAAGTGAGTGAAGCTATGAACCTGAGTGACTACCTACCTATGAGAAAATTACTTCCTCAATGAAGAGCCGCAGTACTTCTTATATGGAAATGGGATCCTTTTGCTTTAATAACTTCAAGGATTCCTAATTTCACCTGTGGTGTTATTCCTTTCACTGACACAGATTGCAATTCTTCTATGACTTGGTAGAGCCAGTCCTTGGAATTTCTGTATTTAAAACTCCAATGATTAGACTAAATTGACCACAATTATTCATCACTACAGTCAACTTGCTGCCTCTCAAAGTCAGTAAAGTTGGTCTTGGACAGCAGACACACATACAAGCCATAGTCATGCCTTATCCGCAAGCCTTTCTAGCTTGGTAGGACCTGTTAGTTTGTACTCTGCTGGCATTGACATAGAGAGAGGTAGAATCCACCACTGCATCACAATGAGGCATCAGAGTAGGACTTCAATAGAAGGAACATCTACATCAGAGGGAAAGAGTATAATGAATTTTTGTCTAGCAGTTTGAAGGGAGATCTAAGGTGATGGGCAGATGCAGGGAGGGATTTGGGGACCAGCAAGATGTTTCCAGGCTGTGAATCTTGAGATTGTGCATGACTTTTTCTGGGTCACTTTCAGGTGTAGATAACTAAGAATCAGACAGGATATTAGGTATTAGGATATTGGAATTCTGGCAGAGGGTTGGAGGAAAAGGAGGTGGAAGGATAGTATAGAAGAGAAATATGATGGGAGAAAAAACATTGGGCTAGAAATCAGAAGGCTTTTCTTCTAGCCATAGCTTTGTCACTTACTGGCCGTATGACTTTGACCAAGTCATGTAACCTCTGTGGATCTTATTCCTGTATCTATAAGATGGAATAGTCATACCCATTCTACCTACCCGAGGGTGGTTGTGAGCATCTAATGAGCTGATGGATGTGAAAATACACTGAAAAACTATAACATGTTTGACAACCTTAAGCTGGTGGTATTATTGTTTGGTGCCTCTTAGAAAAGCCTCACCATACATACTTAAAACAGAAACAGGAGGGATTCCTGAGCCTGAGAAATTCAAAGCTAGTGCTCATGTTTTCCATTTTTAGAATTCTCCTGCTCTGGTCATCCTTTGAGTACTGAACAATAGTTCTGTAGTCCCTTATGGGAAGTGCCTGTACTCCATGGTTGTGGTCCTTGACCATCCCAATGGTAGGTGTGGATAATTTGACCATTTCTCTTTGGCAGGAATGGTTGCTTTCTAACCTCGTTGCCCTTTTTCTTCCTCTTCCCACTCCCTGTACACTGTGTGCTCAGTCATCTGGCAGCCATGCTTTTCTCTTCAGTTAACACAGTCACTCATTAAACTTCTGCTCATCTTGAATGCCAGTCATCAGAAAGTAGAAATTCCTGGCTTATTTTTTTCCACATCCTTCACTTTGCTTTTATGAGAGAGACAAGAGACAAATGAACAGTTGGATACAGTGCAGGATTGCTTCCAAATCCTAACTTCCTGGGCATGCCCTTAGGTTAGTGAAGTCTTCTGTGCCTCCCCTTGTGCATATGGGACAAGACAGTGGAAGTGGATAATGAAGGTGATGATTCTGAGACCAGACAAGATCTTGACGTGAAAGATCATGAATTGCCTTCTGAAATTATGTTTCATATTATTTTAGTGTCTTACCTGTTCCAAATTTCTCCTTCAGCCTCATACTCCCAGCTGATAGATTTAGTCAGATAACCAGACAGTTGTGCTTCTGTCGCTACCTATTACCCAATCTTCTCTGGGCCTCAGTTTTCTCATCTGTAAAATTAGGGAGTTAGGCTAGATGACATCTGAGGCCCCTTCCATCTCTAAATCTCTGATCCTACGATCTAGTCCCAATCGCTCAGCTGAGACTTCATTGTTTATTTTAATGAGAGAAAATCAGGCCATTTCTTGTGAGCTTTCTCATTTCTATTCCTCTATTTCAATCAATCAATCAACACACTGTGCTAAGCACTGGGGATATAAAAGTGGAGGCAAAAGACAGTCCCTGCCTTCAAGGAGCTTACAATTTAATGGGGGATACAACATGCAAACAAATATATACAAAGAAAGCTATATACAGCACAAATAGGAAATAATTAGGAGAGGGAAGGCCCTGGATTTAAGGGGGTTGAATAAGGTTTCCTGTAGAAGTAGGGATTTTAGTTGATGCTTAAAGGAAACCAGGGAGGGGGTGGTTCACATCTGGTGTATTTATCTCCAAAAGCCCTATGTTCTCATCTAATTCTATCTTCTCCAATATTGGAGACTGAGGTAGTCCATCTTCTTGTCCACTTGTTTTCTGAATTGCAATCCTTCCTTTCTTTAATGAGCTCCATCAATCAATACCTCTCATCTTTAATCATTACCTTTCTACTGACTTCTGACACATCTCAGTTTCCTAAATCCTAAACAAACTTTTTCTTGAGCTTGCTGCCCCCTCAAGATTTCTTTACATCATTCCCCCATCCTCATGAAGGCTTCCTTGATTTCCCCCCCCAACTGAAGGGCTCTCTTGGTCAGATTTTTTTCATATCACCTTATATCTCCCTTCCCTTTTCCTTTACTACAGTTGGCTTTGTATCATACTGTTCTTTTTTATGTAAATCATATTCCTTCCATTAGATTATAAATCTCTTTAAGGCCAAGGACCATATCAGTATTCATCTTTGTTTTCCTGGAATGCTTTCCATGTTGTGAGCTACTGTTTGTTGAAATTCTTTCCTTTTTTTGGGGTGGTGGTGGAGTTGGCAATAAAGGTTAAGTGACTTACCCAGGGTCACACAGCTAGTAAGTGTCATGTGTTTGAGGCAGGATTTGAACTCAGGCCCTCCTGAATCCAGGGCTGGAACCCTATCCACTGCGCCACCTAGTCACCCATTTGTTGAAATTCTAATTATTATTATTATTTTTTTAAAAAACCTGTTAATCTTCATACAAATATATATGGTAGTTTCCAGTGAACCAAAATAGAATTACAGTTTGAATACCTTAATCTTCAACAACTCTGGATAAATGAAATTTGATCATATTGAAAAAATTATATGTGATTTATGTTCTCTATAAACTTAAACTAACAGCTATGCCTTTGCTAGATATAGGAAGACATTCAAATTTGTTCTTCCTTCTTTAATCAAAATATAATAGCTGAAGGATTATTCAAGGGTTCAGTATGTGTGCATACATATAACTGTTAGTTTTATGCTTGTCCTTTGAGATTACAGGATTATAGACAATAGAGCTAAAAAAGACCATAGCGGCATCCAGTTGAATACCTTTATTTTACAGATTAAGAAACTGAGGCATAGAATGGTAAAATGATTTGCCTGGAGTCACAAAGGTAGTGACAGGGGCAGGATTTAAAGTTATGCCTTTTGGGGGCAGCGAGGTGACAGAGGATAAAGCACCGGCCCTGGATTCAGAAGGACCTGAGTTCAAATCCAGCCTCAGACACTTGACACTAGCTGTGTGACCCTGGGCAAGTCACTTAACCCTCATTGCCTCCCCCCCCCCCCCAAGTTTTGCCTATGCCCTTTGACTCCAAAGTGAGCACCCTTATATTCAGAGAAAGTCTTTTGTTCTGTCAGGTTTTGTCTTTGTTCTAGAAGGTAAGGAACAGGAAACTTGGCGTCCAAGTCTTTGATCTCCCACTAATTGGCTGTATTTTGGGCATATTGTATTTCCCCTCTAGGACTTAGTTTCCTCATCCGCTAAATGAAGATACTGGATTACATGACTACCAGAGACCCTTCTAACCCTAAGATATTTCTGGGTAGACATGTTCAGATCTTTTATTTAATTATTTGTGGTGGGATAGAAATAATAATGATGTTCTATGTAATAATTCCCAATATTTATATATTGCCTTAAGGATTGCAAAGTGCTATCTATTCATGTATTATTTCATCTGAACTGATCATTGCAACAATCCTATGAGGGAGGCACTATTATTATCCCCAATTTACAGATGAGCGGATTGAGGCTGAGAGATAAAGTGTGACTTGCCTAGCATCAAATAGCTAGTAAACTCCTTAGGCAAGATTTGAATTCCTATATCCCTCCCTCTCAGGCCTTTATCCATTGTGCCATCCAGCTGAAACTGTATCTAGGGATATGAAACATTTTGACATAACGGACAGAGGTGGTATCCTTGGAATCAGTAAGACCTGGGTTCAAATCCTTAATCTGCTATTGCCCCAGGCATATCTGTAAAACTAAATTACAAGTGAGTTGCTAATGGAACACTGAATGATAAATATAGTTCAGGGCTAAAAGAAAAAAAAGTACAGGGATACCTCTTTTAATTGTTTCTAGGAAAACATGGGGTATGGTTAGATAATATTTTAGGCATTTTGGCGGGTTTAAAAAGCTGCTGATTTCTAGCATTAGCACAGATTTTCACCAGCTAGTGAATTTGCATCTCAGGCTGCCCTCCAACTCTCTCCTCTGTGTGTGTGTGTGTGTGTGTGTGTGTCCTATTCAGTAAGGATGCAAGATGTAGGGTTTGGTCATAATACATTAATGACATGAAACGTAAGTGACCAAAGCAATTATTAATAATTATTTATAATGATGCAGTTAACTTGTGCTGCACTTTCTTCATAATAACCCAGTGAGTTCAGTCGTGTCTGACTCTTCGTGATCCCATGCACAAGAGCATGGCAGGCCCTTGGATCCTCCCCTGCCTCCTGAATTCTGTTCAAACTTTTGTTTTTTTGCTTCCATGACACTATCTATCCATCTCATTCTCTGTGGTCCCTTTCTTCTTTTACCTTCAGTCTTTCCTAACATCAGGGTCTTTTCCAGTGAGTCCTATATTCTCATTATATGGCCAAAATATTTAAGCTTCAGTTTCAGTATTTGCCCTTCCAATGAATAGTCTGAGTGAGCCAGTTAGTACAATAATTTAATTCCCATCTTACAGATGAGAAAACCGAGTCTCTGAAAAGTTAAGTGCTTTACCACATGACCATGTGGTCAAGACAGAATTTGAACCAGGTCTCTTGACTTCCAAGCCTAGCACTTTATTTATTATGCCACGCTGCCTCTCATTCAGGATGTCATTATGTATCATAACTGGCACTATATTGGAGATGGGTAGGGATCGCATGGCTGGGCATAACTTTTCTAAGCAGCTCTTCCCAAATAGAAGGGCACTGATCTTTTCTCTTGATTCTCAAGCTGGCTTCCTGTTCTGGTTTATATAAAATTTACCAAGTGGAGTTTACAGATAACAAACAAGCAGATGGTGTTCTAGTTATAAAATATCCTTCAATAAAAATTCATGTACACTCTCTTACACACACACACACACACACACACACACACACACCACACACACACACGGAATCTGGATGAATTTCTATTAATTTCACCTAAGAAAGAAAAATGGCTCCAAAGTCAAGCAAGTGAGGAATTTCACCTAAAAACAAGAGAATGATCTTTGTGGTTTAATTTTCTTGTCAATAATTTCCTTTGATGGGAGGCTGTGCCAAAGTCTCCAGGGAAATATGTGAGAGATTTTGAAAGTGTGAGCCTTTTTTCAACCAGATTTGTAGAGGGCATTTTGTTTTATTTTTGCTCTTCCATTTCAGAGAGATGGGGTAGTTATTTGGGTGAGACTGTGGTCTAGTGGTTACAACTTGGGACAGTGAGTCAGAGCCCTCTGGCTCTGACTATTCCTAGTTCTCTGCTTGAGTCACCCGCCCATGAGGGCCTAGCCCAAAAAGTCACTGTGGGCCACTAAACATATTTCTTGAGATATGATATTTGGATGTCTTTCTTTGCCAAGTTGCTTCTTAGAAGTAAGGGAGATTTTCTGTTTTATAGTAGGACTGTTTTAGCCACCTGTTCTTACAAATAAGAAATTTAACATCAGTTCATCCATCTGTTATACAGAACGTAAAAGGAAGAGATCCCTCCTCCCTGCAACCCCTTCCAGGAGGTGGAGTTTGTAATAATTTTATTATTGTAAAAAAAAATTCCTCTTCCTTTAAAAAAAATGAAAAGGCCCATTAAAACATATCTGTACCATGACAGGCCATCTGCCATGTTCATTTTAATCAACTCTTTCACTGAAGAGAGAGACACTAGATCATCCCTGGACCACTGGAAGTCTGCACAGAACTGCATCTTGTGCTCATAGGAGCTAGACAAGACCTTGGAAAACATCTGAGTCCCATTCAGGGAGGAGAAATGATTTGTCCAAGGTCACTTGGTAGGTTATGGCTATAACGGAGTGCTATTCCTAATATGATCCTAAAGGAACAAGATTGGAAATCATCAGGCAAGCCTGGGTCCTCATCCTGTATTAGGAATAGCACTCCGTCTAACCCAGTGCACTCAGCCACCATCCTGGGAAGCAGCTATTGTGGAGATACAACCTAGGGACTAGTTTCTGCTGATGTTATAGCCATAGTTACTAAAGAACTAGAAAAGAAAGCCTTTTTTCTTTGTTGCCACCAAAGTCCTTAGCACTGTCATATGGTTCAATGTTGGATAATGCTATCATTTTATCTGTGAGAATGACATTAAAAACGAGGCCTTACCATCTGCACTGCCTCTGTGCCCTGAGAACCATGAGACTTTTCTGTCTGCCTTGCTACTGAAATCTTCTATATGTGTTAGAATATGAGCTCCTTGAGAGAGGCATTTGTTTTGGTTTTTGTATTCCCGGTTCCTATCTCAGTGCTTTTGTACATAGTAGGTACTTAATAAATGCTTCATTCATTCACTTTCTTTGATTCATAGATTTAAAGTTGGAAGGGACCTTAAAGGCTATTCATTCTTACCCTCTCATTACATAGGCAAAGGAACTGAAGGACAGATAGGTTAAGTGATTTGCCAAGGGTCACATAGGCAGGAATCAGCAGGGCCAAGATTTGAACTGGTCTTCTGATTGTACTTCATTCTTTATCCTGCACAGTGCTCCTTTCTCAGTTTCTGAAGAGATTTGAGCATTCCCGTACACAAAGATGGCACTTGTCCTTTTTCCTTTTTTGGGAGAGTTGGGGTCTGGTGGGAGAGGAATTTGAGTACTTTGGGGATGTTTACCTTTTCCTCTGTGCTGACAATTTAACAGGCTCTAAAACCTGCTTTGATTCCTCTCAAGCACATTGGCATAACCTGTGTTTGGGGTCTTTGCACAGAGAGAGGCCTAAAGCTTAACTTAAGCTCCCTAAGACATATCATAAAACACTATTTTGGAAAAAACCCTAATGATCCATGATCAGAACATTATTATTAAACAAGGGATTGAAATGCTTAAGCCAAGATGGCCTTATTTTTTAAAAATGAAAACCGAGTCGAGGCCATTTCATCGGTTTTCAGTGCCGTAATTCCCACAGCCCCTTTTGATTCCAGTTTGCTGAAAAGTTTAATGTTTTTGTAGGCAATTCATAATTTCCACGTTGAGGTGGCTAAGGAGGAAGAGAGCTTGAGCCAGTGGTGTTTTCATAGCGGGATGGTGGGAATTTTTTTCCCCCTCTAGAATGTAAAATGAGTGTTAAACTTCTGGGAAAAATCTGGTGAGAGGTATTCCTAGCCCTTCTCAAATCCAAAGCACCACCTTCTTCAAGATGTATTTAGGACCCCAAAGAATAGAATTTCCTGCTAGTTAGCATCACAAGGAAGGAAAGGATTTTCCTCTTGGCTGCAGTAGTACTGAATTTTCATTTTCCTTGTTATTAATAAGGACCTGTTGCAGGAGTAGACAAAATCTGTGAAATCCATCTTTTTCTTTTTGGGGCGTGGTGTGTATGTGTGCGTATATACAACCACTTCCTTGTCAGAGTGCCGACCATGTCTCCAGCCAATGAGACTGTCCCTAGAGTTTTTGCTTTACAGTCTCCAGTGTCATTCACTGATTTGTGGGGGCCCTGCAATTATGTGTCATATCATGCCATTATTAGAGTTGTTGGGAGTGGGAGTGGAGGGAGAGGAGGTGTTGGCTCCAAGGTAACTCTGAAGGCCTGTATACCCTTTCTTCACCATCTGGATTCAGTTAGCTGTCTCTCGGCAGTGGGGCCGAGTCTCATTTCCTCCAACCAGTAATGTTATATAGGCAGTGATCCTGTTCTGCCCTAACATAATTGAAAATTATGTGTATTGTAGGCTCTCAGCGCTGAAATGTAGGCTCGTAAAAATATGTGGTGCAGGTAGCCTGTGGAGATTGGATCTGGCACACAAGGAAGCTTTTATGTAAAGTAAGAATTATAAGCCTTCACATTAATATTGCATTATGGGTATGACAATTCATAGGGCAGAGGAGCCCTTGAGGGAGGCCTGGCACATAGTAGGTGCTTAATATATAAATGTTTGTTGACTGACCTTAAACAAAGCTGATGTTCCATACTTTATCTAAAGGATGAGTCTCTGGACACAAGCAGATTTGGCTCATGCAGTGTTCGAGGTAGAAAACCATTCATTGGCCTATGCCACAGGAGCTGGCTTTTAGGGAGGGGCTGAGGTTCAATGTGACTTTGTCTTGGCATTTTTGTTTTTTAAAGTTGTGGTGGAGAGGTGAGTATTGGCATGCTTCCATTTTGGTAGGCCTCAAGGAAATGACTTTGTGGAGTGGTTTTGACCAGTGTAGCCCCATGTGTTTATGTGGTTGGTGCCCCCTGAGTGAGAATGGGAAGAAGTCAGAGGCGCATGGTCTCCCCACAGCAGGCTGAACAAACTCCCATAGTAGTCACAGAATGTTAGAGCTGGAAGGAAAGTCAGACATCAACTGGTTGAACCTCTTCAATTTTAGAGGAAGAAAATGAGGCCCTGACACAACCTGTAGTCAGTGGCAGAATTGGGAAAATGGGTCCCCAGATATTTCTGAGCATCAGACTGATGCTATGGTGTCAGACTCATAAATGTAATTTTTGGCATTCAGGTCCCGATTATTCCTTTCTTCCACCCTGTGTAGAAGTACCCATTTCCCTTCTAGGATGTTGTAGAAGTCCCTTCTTTCTCTGGGATGGAGGTGACCAACCTAGAAGAAGTATAAGTACTTTAAAAGTTTAAGACTTCAATCTGCTTAGTTAGAAATCTGCTTTAAAAAATACATTTTGAGGGTCATGTATTTTAGGAACCTTTAACATGAATATGCCTGTAGCTTTTAATTCAACAAATATTTGTTTTTATGTTAATTTACTTATTTAATATATTTCCCTGATATATGCTGAGTGCTAGGGAGAAAACTGCCTAGGAATTCCTTTATTTGGGAGCAAATGCTGGGGGCAGCATTGTCATAGATGATGAAGATGTAACTGCAGTTGCAGTCATGCCATGAGAGGGGAAAGTTTGTCCCCAGTAGATTCTGCCTTGTCTGGCCTGTCTGGGAGTTGTGGTGGTAGGTGGTGGGTTCCCTAGAGAAGACCACCACAGTGATGATAATCCTTAGCTTGGTAGCAGAGGACTGGCCAAGGGATCAAGGTCATGGATAACTATGAGGTAAGAGGAGAAACAGCAGTCTTTGGACACCCATAGGAGGAAATATATTAGTCTCCTATGGCCCTTCTCCCCTAGCGCCCCAACGTTGTGGCCCTGGGACTAGTCTTCTGGTTGCTTTGCCCTAGTTATAGCTCTAGTCTTGGATTCGGTCCTATGGATGATACAAAAATGAATAAGACATGGCCCTTGCTCCTTGCTCTAATGAAACTTATGATCTAATAGTGGAATTAAGGCATATGTTTGTGTGTGTGTGTGTGTGTGTAATAAATATATATATCTCCATAGGAAATAGAATTTAATAAGTGCTCAAGGAAGGCCTGGGACAATATGCTGTTGTTAGTTCCAAGGAAGGAGAGATCACATTTGTCCTCAGGGTAAGGGGGAAGGGTCAGAGAAGGCTTTATGGAAGAAGAAATGTTACATGATCTGGACCTCTAAAGGATGGATAACATTTCAACAGAAGTGGGCAAGATTCAGGAAGATACAAAGAGAGCATGCCAGCAGTAGGGGCTGACACAAACCAACATTTGGAGGTACCTTGCTTGGATTTTCCTTTAAGCAGTGGGTTATGATTCAAGGTGGCTAAGGTTACTCTTGTGTAGGATACATTGGATAGAGAAGAAACTGCAAATGATAAAACAAGTCAGAAGGCTAGAATAATCTTCCAGACAAGAAGCAATTGAACCTGAACTCATGTAAATTAAAGAAATACTGTGTGAATAGGAAAGGGGGGAACAGAGGGATGTAGAACGCGTACATTATCAGTAGGCAGAAGACCTGAATTTTGATAGCATATCACCTCTGAACCTCAGTTCCCTCATCTGTAAAATGATTGGGGTTGCATTCAGATGACCTTGAAGGGCCCTTTCAGTGGTAAACTCAGTCTGGAGCAATTAGCCCTGTTTCCTGGTAGTGCCCTGTATAGCCAAAGAAAGAATAAATTCTCTAATTCTAGAAGATGGGGACAAGATTTAATTAATTGGTCCCTTTATTTTAAGCCTTTGGACCATGTGTGTATCTTCATTGTGTATATTCAGAAATGTCTCTGGTCTTTGGAAAGGATTAGTGTGCAGACATATTTGTTACCAAGAAATATATTTGTTTCATAGTTTATTAGGCTAGAAGCTGAGTTATCTCTTATTCTCACCTAATGCATAGTTTTAAAATCAAGGACAGTTACACACTTGTACCTTATTCTCTTTCAAATAAAGGATATTTGTTTAAAAATGAGGATAAAAATTCTTTTTAAAAAATCTGCTTTAAAAAGGATATTTGGGATGGATGGTTTCCTTAGACATTACTGCCTGAGGTACTGTGGTATAGTGGAAAGTGTCCAATTTGGGGTTCAAATCCCAGCTCTACTTCCAAATGACCATGGCCAAATCAACATGACACTCTCTGGGTTTGGGATTCTTCATATGCAAAATTAGAGGGTATTTTGATTTCTGAGGTCTCTTCCAGCTCTCTATCTCTGTCTGTCTGTCTGTCTGTCTGTCCTCCTCATATCTCCTCTTTCCCCCATTATGATTGGAATAATATTAATGGGATCATTCAGGATAAAATTCTTTTGAAGTTTCTGTGTCATATTAATTAAAAGTGAAATCAATCTTTTAAAGCTGGTATTATCTTTGGGCTTGCTAAGCAACAGTCATACAGATGGGAACTTCTTATGTTGCTTCTTCATTACACATAAGCGCATGCACCCCCCTACACACACACTCACTCTCATTCACCGTCTCTTATGTTTTTCTTCCCTATTTTTGTTTCCCTTTCCAGTATCTCCAGATGAAATGGCCACTGCTTGATGTTCAAGCAGGGAGCTTACAGAGTAGACAAGCCCTCAAGGATGCAAGGTCTCCATCTCCAGCACACATCGTTGTAAGTAATCTCACAAAGACAAGTGTTGCTGTTACTGAGCAAAGCTATTTTGATGTTGAGTTCTGGATTGTTATAATTTTGTCCTGTTTTTTGAGGGGTTCACAAGTGGAGGGGAGGCCAAGGAGAGACATAGGGTGGCGAGTTCTCTTGAAGGCAGTATTACCTGTCAAGTCCTCTTGGCTGGTGATATTTCTAAGAAGTAGCAATACCAAAAATATATTCTTTCCAGTTTTGTGAATTTTTCTTCCACTTTTATTTGTTCTGGGTCCAGTCTGGATGGAAAGCCACTCACAGGCATGAGCTATGAATGACATCAAGGAGATGATAAAAAGCCAGATTTCCCTTCCATGATTCGTGATCCCCCCCCCCCCCCTTCCCATTTCTGGATAAGTAAGAGGCGAGGGAGGAGGGAATCAGAAGCACAAAGGGGAAGTCCTGTGTTTTTAGGTTTTTGAGTGTAGCAATATCTTTTTAATATAGCATTGGAAAAAAAAATCCGCTGTACCTAAACTCATTTAAATGAGCTTATGCTATATTTGGTGTATGCAGATGTGGTGTCAGAAACAACTTGCATTTAGCACCAAGCAATGACCACATTTATGAAGGGCTTATGTCCACATATATTTTTAATGCACTTTCTTACTAAAGAGTTTGTAGACATGGAAAGCAGAGTTTGTAAATTAACCTCTTGAGAAGATAGCTTGGACTTATTAGAATATTTCCTTCTCTATATTTTATCACATGTTGGACTTTATATTTTAAAAATAATTAATGGATGACACATTTTTATAATTAATCTGTGACAGGTAGAATTATGCAAAACATGGAGCTATTCATGTATTTTTTATTGAGGATCATAAAATGCTATCTTTGTATATTTTGCCTCTACATTATGTTAAATTTTAAAAAATGAAATTTAATATATACACTTAAAAAAAAAGACAGTCTTAAAACAGTGTGGTTAATATTTATTTGAAATCTTGGGAATATCTTCTCATACAAACCATAGCCATTTGGATATATTTTATTCAGAGAAACATTCGTCTGTACAACTTAAATAATGGTATAGAATGTAGCTCAATATAATAATAATAATAACAACAATAACAAGTTATTGAAAACATTTTTTGGTTGTTGGTGGCGTGTGTGTGAGAGAGAGCCTGACCTAATGAATGAGGGCTTAGCTTTTGCGTCAAGTTCTCTTTCTGACACATACTGTCTGTGTGACCATGGGCAGGTCTCTTAATTTCTTAGAGTTCCAGGTAACACTGTAAGACTTTAAGTTAGAGATTTCGTCGCTTATGGGCATGTGATTCTCCATTCTCCTACAGATCAAACATAAGGCTGTGCCAAAAAAAATTTTTTTGGGGGGTGAGGTAATAGGGGTTAAGTGACTTGCCTAGGGTCACACAGCTAGTAGGTGTTAAGTGTCTGAGGCTGGATTTGAACTCAGGTCCTCCTGAATCCAGGGACAGTGCTCTATCCACTGTGCCACCTAGCTGCCCTGTGCCAAAAAATGTTAACCATAATAATAATAATAATAATAATAATAATAATAATGACTGAAAATTTTTTTTGAATGTTGACAATTTCCATGGCATGAAAAGAATGAGAAGCAGAGCAATCCTTGCTAGGAATTTTGTTTAAAAATGGTTTCTTTTGTTCATCCAGATGGAACTGCTGTGCCTTCATTTCATGGAATTCTAGAATGTTAGATGAGGAAAGGATCTTAGAAATAATTTAATCTAGTTTTCCCGGATAGAGGGGAAAGAAAACTAGATTTAGGATCAGTGGATCTGGATTTAAACTCTGGCTATATTCTGATCTTTGTAACTCCTCCAGGCTGTCGTTTCCCCCTGTAAAAGGAGGTGAGAGCAAGACTAGATAATCTCTAAGGGCCTTTCCAACCATAAACCCTGTGATCCTTCACTTTACAAATGAGAAATCTGAAGGCTATTAAAGGGAAGTGATGTATCCCAGGCCACACAGTTAGTCAGGAGCAGAGCCTGAACAAGAAGCGACCCTGAGCTTCTTTTGGATATATTTTCTTTCTAGGCAGATCTAGGCCTTTATCTTCCATCAGATGATAAGGTGAGACTGGATGGCCTCTTAAGATCCCTTCCAACTTTTAGCCCTTGAGCCAATGATCCTAGTAGAAACAAACTGGTCTGTGTTTGCGGTTCCCATACCTTTAATTTTGTGCCCTGTCAGTGAAATCATCAAGGTGATAATGTAACTGCCATTTTGTGAGCCTTGAGTTGGCTTCCCTTACAGGTGTGACTTCTCAACAAACAAACAAACAAATGGAGGTGAGACACTGAGAATTTATCTTGGGGAGTGGTTGATTTGGTTGGATATAGAGCACAGACTCCCGATAATAAAGTCGTGGAGCCATAAGATATGGTTGAAAGAGACTTTAGATATCTCTGAAAGAGAGTTTCATAACTTTTTTTTTTTTTTGCGTCATGGACCCCTTTGACAGTTTGGTGAAACCCATGGACTCCGTCTCAGGATAAAAAAAGAGAGAGAGAATACATAAGATTATTAAGGAAATCAATTATATTGAAGTATAATTATAAAAATATTAAAAATAAATAAAAAACAGGTTCATGGACCCCAGGTTAAGAACCCCTGTTCATAGTCCAAACACCTGGTCTTAGAAGTGAGGAGGCAGAGAACCAGAGAAGAAAAATGACTTACCTCATGGACTCAGACATTCTGACTCTAAATTCAGTGTTCTTTCCATTATACTAGTCCAACACCTTCATTTTACTGATAAGAAAGCTGAGTCTCTCAGAGAGTTAAATTGTCATATCAGGGATTCAGGACTAATGGAGCTGGGACTAGAAACCACATGTCTTGCTCCCGGTTTCCTTTCCACAAAATTCTCTCTGCCTGGTCTAGTCAGTGCTTGATTCAATTTTAATTGAATGCAAAAAAACAAAAACAAAAGGGGCAGCTAGGTGGTGCAGCGGGTAAAGCACTGGCTCTGGATTCAGGAGTACCTGAGTTCAAATCCGGCCTCAGACACTTGACACTTACTAGCTGTGTGACCCTCGGCAAGTCGCTTAACCCCCATTGCCCCGCCAAAAAACAAAAAAAAACAAAAAAAAACCCCGAAAAACAATTTTAATTGAATAGTGAAATGGAGAATCTTTTTTTCAATGTTTATGGAGTGTGGTGTGGTAGAAGGAATGTTAGATTTGGAACTGGGAGGCCTGGGCACAAATCCTGGCTTTGTTACATTATCTGTCACCTTGAGCAAGTTATCTAACCTCTCCAGGCCATAGTTGTCTCCTGAGTGAGGGAGTTGGGATATATGGCCACTAACTTGCCATCCAGATCTGAAACTGATGCTGTGATTTTTAATTCTCTAAGATAGGTCACACTCTTAAGATTGCCTTCTTCTACTAGGTCAGAAATGGTTGGTTGGAAATTTAGCTATGGAGAAAAAAGAGCATTGTCTTTAGAAGTCTTAGAGGTCTTTCTTTCTTTGAGTACAAAGCTGCCCCATGTCTTTGAAGGAGATCTGGGATGGGCACACCCCAGTGGAGGTGTGTCCTTCTGTGGTCTTCAGATCTCTTTCTTCCACTGGTTTTGAATTTGAATTGAGTGTGTAAACTTGGGAAGGTGGCTTGTAGCCAACAACCACAAGTAGGGTTGTCCAGGTTCTAAGAATCTTATATTCACATTTGGAAATTGAAGATCAGTACAGGGGCAGGGACTGGAGGAGATGGCAGAATATTTTTCCAGGAAGCCTGAGTCAGCTTCAGTGTGGGTTTTGGCTGGGCAGGCAATAGGAGTGTCTTAAGGACCATTTTCCTCTCGTTCAGTGAAAAGCATGTTGTTTACCATAGCAACCACTTTGAAGCATGTAGTACCTCAGTGATGGAGACCCTCATCCAAGGAGCCCCAGCTGGGAGTTGTAATATGATCTTTTGTGATCCTTACAGTCTTCTTAGGGGGACAATGGGAATGCTGCTTTGTGGAGGTGGTGGAAAGAGAGAAGGAAGGAGTTGGGTGGGGCAAGAGAGAGATATACAGTATGTTTAGTAAAGATGAACTAAAGTTTAACGCTTAACACTTGTGTTTTAGCTAAATTACATGCTTTATTCTGGGTGAATTTGGTCATTAATTGTATATTTTTTGAGCAATATATTCCATAAAGAACATATGAATGGTGACATTCTGATGAAGGTGGTGGTAGTGACAGGGGAGGAAATCAGGTGAGAGGATTGTAGAAGGCAGCTGAATTGAGATGTGTGGAGTTTCTTCTGTTTTATGCTTCATACTCCTCACCCTTAACCTGTTTTGCTGCTAGTTGGGTCAGTGAGAATCTATGCCAATTTGAATTGCAAAAAACATGATTAAGCTTTTTCAGTGGGCATTAAGGAATGTTCACCCTGGCCAAATTTGTGTTGGGTCACAGATGTGCTTAAGTATTTAGTGCACATGTGTACTGTGGGCATGCAAAGTTATATATAATATCAGTGTTGAACATTATATTCTAAGTCCGAATTAGAGTCAATGACATTTGGATCTCTGTAAGATTTTACATGAACCTCACCTAGCAGTGTTAAAATTAGCCAACTAACTCTGAAATGTTCCAAAATTGGGCTTCAGCTATAATCCAACATTCATTCCACCGTTGTGTTGTCTTGTTTTTCCTTTTAAAAAATGTCATGTCTTAATCTTTCATAAAAAGTATTTCCAAATAAATAACTGAAGATCACTCCCTAATTTCTCTGAGGTTTAAGATAAATGCTAGTATTTTGGCCAAATTATTTTTTAATTTTTGATTTAATATCAGAGCAGAGATTATGATTAGTGAGGATATTGATAGATACAGATACATAGGAAAAATAGGTATTTTCCTGTAAATTTAGTAAATTAATAAATTTAGGCTAGGATAGTAGTAATTAGAGGGTCAGGCATAAAAAAGTGGAGGAATTTTGGCAGGATATTTTTATTTGATTATCAGTCCTTCAGTAAGATTTAGTTCATGTGGTACGTTGTTCATACCCTGTGAGATTTAATCTAACTTTTTGTAATATCATGCATTCAGTAAATGTGCATAACAGGTAGAGTTTGAGGTTACAGATAAGATATTAATTTAAAAAAAACCACAACCCCACACATTTTAGTTCCTGTAACTGACATCGCGCATCCTGTTTGTTATATATAATCCAGCTGCTGCTAATCAGTGTTCAGAAGTGAAAGGGAATTATTCCCAAGGGATGCTGTCTTCAGCAACTAGCCAAAAGCAAAGGGGAATTTATACAAATTTGGTTCTTTTCTTTTTCTCTCATTTTTCAAATGTCCTGGATTAGACCAATATTCATAGTTAGGAAATAATCCAATCTCTATCCCCTTTCTTCTCCAAGTCACTGAGTCTTTTGCTGGGGGCTGCAGGTGTTTTTTGCTTATTCAAAACTTCTCCATGACCATGTGGTGGGTTTTTTCCCTATTTCTTGACTAGATTTTTCCCATTTCAAAATAACTGCAAAAGAGGTGGAATCATACTGAGTTGTAGTCTTCTGAGACAAGTATGCTCAGTTGAAACTACTTTAGCTGATTGGGTGAGCTCATGGGTTAGAAGGCTTTCCCTGGTTGCTACCTCTGGTATCTTTGCTATACAAAGACTTTCATTTAACTTCCTTTGTACCTAGCAAAAAGAGATGCTGTACCCCAAATGGTGGTATTTTGGCATAGTATATCTTTTACAGAACGGCAAAAGGCTTCCCAAATTCCTACAATTTCTTCGGGGTTGACTTTTGAAGTTGATGTGGATTTTTACCTTGGGGTAGATTTCAAGTGCGGCTTGTTCTTCTGAGTAATGAGCAGAGAGGTGTGGGATAAGAAAGCAGGCTGAGTCCTGGAGAACAAAGGATGCTAGGTTGTGGTAGCAGGGCGTTTTTTTCCCCCCATTTTGTTTAAATGCTGAAGGAAAGAAGAAAACTCTCACAAAATGTGACATGATGGGGAAAACTTCAGTCAAGGCTTGCACTTGAGGTATGGATCTTTTTGCAGTATGCAGAGGGGAAAACATGCCTGATTATTTTTATTACTGGATTGGGAAAGGAAGCAGTGACTTATAATTTAGAGTCAAAACTGCAATCTCCTTACTTCTGATACTAGTGTGGCATTGGGCAAATCACCGGCCTTAATGCCCTTTTCTAAAGAATGCAGAAGTTGGACCAGATGGCTTCTCAGGTCCCTTCTAGCTCCAAATTTATGAATTTGAGATTATAGTAGACATACAGTATGACAGAAAAGAAGCAAAACCACTTTGAGAGGTTCCCCCCCCCCTTCCCCTTTGTTTTTTGGCCGATGCAGCCATTATTCTATTGTAGAGTCTTCTGGGACCTCCTTTCAGGGGTCATGACCTCCTTTGGCCAGAGATGCTATTGGGGGAAAAAAATCTTTGTGGTACAAACTCTTTTGTTTATATTTTGACTGTGATCCAGATTCATAACCATTCATGGTTTTGTAAGGAATGAATGAAAGAAATATCATTTGTTAATCACCGACCATGTGCCTGGTCTTGTGTTAAATGCCATCTATACGAATATCAGAAGTGACGTGGACTCTGACCTCAAGCAGTTAGCATTCTCATAGAGGGAGACAATACTTCTCTAGGAATGGTTTCAGTCAGCTCACTAAGTATTTATCAAGGCCTTATTTGGGTCAGGCATGTTGCAGTGTATTTGATATCCAAAGACAGGCAAAACACGGGCCATGGTCCCAAGAATCTTTCATTCTAGTGGTGTGTGTGTGTGTGTGATAACATGTAAATAACAAGATACATACAAGATAGATACAGTGCAATCATCTGTTTATTGTAGCATCTTCTGATGAGATCGCTAAGTAAGCCACTATAAAAGGAGAAGAGAAGTTAAGTCCCCAAGGGATGCAGCCTTGGGCACGCACCCATGTTTAGTAAAATGTGGCCTAGATATATAACTATAGAGACTGAGAAGGAACGGTCTGGTAGGTAGTAGGAAACCCAGGAGAGAGCAGTGTCACCACAGCCCACAGCGAATAGTTTATCTAGGTAGAAATGGTGATTTATTGTGTCAAACTGAGGAGAAGGCAGGGCAGGTTGAAAAATGATTTCAGTAGACAGGTAGATGGGATGTAAAGGATCGCTTAGTTTAAGGCTGGCCAAATGTTGTGGGCTAGGCAAGTTTGCATTCCCTTAGTTGAACTGGCCCAGCTCCTAAGATTCTAAAAGCCAAGGAGATTATTTCCCCTGGGACCTCAGGAAATGGATTCTGGAGTGGGATCCTGGTCCAAGTGGGGAGAGGGTTAATCAGCCAGGGCAAGACAGATGGAGATATGACCTGGTTATTTGTCTGAATGCTTTCTATGTCTGAAACATTGTATTGGGCATTGTGGTGTGCATGTTAGGATTCTGCCCACTGAGAAGTATACAGTTTGGTCGGGCTGACAAGACTAACACACAAAGCTATTATTGAATGAAAACAAAAGCCTATAATTAAGTGATAAATTATATGGCATATAGTCTCCAAGAATCAGAGATTGGAGAGAGAGGTGGTTGTTAGGTTTGGAAATATTTGGGGAAGTGTCATTCAGTCACAGGACCATCTTTCTTCTCTGATTTTGGGCGGGTCCAAAATATCTTTTTTTCCCCCTCAGGGTGGAAAAATGGCATTTTGGTGTCTGTCATTTATCTTTGGCTTCTTGTTCAGTAAAGATCTAGTAACCCTTGCTAACTCAGGATCCTGGGTTCAGTTACCACACTAACTTTTCTTCATGCACCAGGATTCGTTGGGATAGAGGGTGGAGATGCTTGTTAAAATTTAGACAGAGATTTAGTCTACCATAAATCACTATAGTGCTCTACTAGCTACAGGATTAGATCAACACTTCATAAAACAGGCTCCCAAGATCTTTGTTGAATTTGTTTAGTGTTGACGTTAAGATGGGGCTGTTTCCTTTTGGAGTGGAAGCAGTTCTCTCAAAGCAATTAGCATCAATTTTAAAATTGATTATTTTTTTGTATATTGATATTACTATCACTCCTTTACACCCATAGGTATAGATCATACATATAAGAAATATGTCTAGCCAAGTAAAATTAATCAATGCATTGGCCATATCTGAAAAAAAAATGTATGTTTCATCCCACACCTATATTCTGCCACCTGCCTTGAGAAGTGATAAGGAATGTTTCCCTTGCAGTCCTCTGAAATCATGACTGGTCACTGTTCTGTTGGCATTTAAATAAAGTCCAATCATCATCTGTTAGGTAGCTACAGTTTGATGAACATTGTGATGTTGACTGGGATGAAAAACTATCCTGCTATTATCTTTGCCAATTATCTTATAACTACAGAGCAGAAATTCTTAAGCTTTTTTTTTGCATCATGGAGCTCTCTGATAGGCTGGTGAAATGTATGGATCCCTTTTCAGAAAAATGTTTTCAAATACATAAAATAAGATATATGGTTTTGCAAAGGATATAAATTACAATGAAACAGAATTATCAAAATACTGTTCAACTTTTTTTTTTTTTTCGTGGACCCCAGGTTAAGAACCTTTCTTATGGAGGGTCTCCTTCATCTCTAATTTCTTTGGTACTCGGCTCACTTAAGTGGGGCTATATAAGTGAAGAAAATAAAGTTTCAGAGCCACACACACAGAGGTAGTGTCTGATTTGTTTAAACATTTTTTTTCTTAGCAGTCTTCATTTAGATTTCACTTACCAGGCTCGGTAGTGACCTAAGACAGGTGAATAAGGTGGCTTTTTGAAATAGTACCCAAAAAAGATTTTTCATATACATACACTCTTGCTCACTCACTTGCTCACTCACATACACTTTCCTTTGAGTGCATGTCTTTTTGCACCTATAGCCATGAAGATAAATGAGGACTAAATTCAAGAGGTCTACTCTGAAGCCTTCATAACTGACATATTTGGTGGGAACTTGAAATATTTAGATAATATTTAACTTGTTAAACAGCTATACTTTAAAAGAGTGGCCTGATTTTTTTTTAATGTAGTTCTTAGGTCAGTGGAAGTTTATCACCACCACCACTACCACCACCACCACCATCATCATCATCGCTTATGGCATCAGTTCAGAATTGGTCTAAACAGTTTTCTTTTTTTCATTTATCTATTTATTTATTTTGTGGGGCAATGAGGGTTAAATGACTTGCCCAGAGTCACATAGCTAGTAAGTGTCAAGTGTCTGAGGCTGTATTTGAACTCAGGTCCTCCTGAATCCAGGGCCAGTGCTTTATCCACTATGCTACCTAGCTGCTCCCAGTTTTCTTTTTCTTTTCTTTTCTTTTTTTTTTTCAGGGCAATGAGGGTTAAGTGACTTGCCCAGGGTCACACAGCTAGTAAGTGTCAAGTGTCTGAAGCCATATTTGAACTCAGGTCCTCCTGAATCCAGGGCCGGTGCTTTATCCACTGTGCCACCTAGCTGACCCCAAACAGTTTTATTTTTAAGAAAAGTAGGGCTATTTAAATCATCTCCCACAAACTCCTCTGAAATCCTAAGAAGACAAATAAAATTATGGTCAAATGCCCTCTATTAAATTAGCATTTTAGTTTTAGGGGAGACCAATACAATTGGTAGTAGTTGTGATTTTTGTGTTATATATGCACACTTTCTAACACATTGTAATCTTTTATATAAGTAAAGTCTATAGCACATCTGCTCATTCTCTTAGCCTTGGAACATAATTTTTGCTATTTTAAAAGATGGCAGCAGCCTGAAGCATTAGATAGAGGGTTGACCTTGGATCACCTACTAACAAAACCTCTCAGTTTCTCATGTTAACTCTTTGAGATTTTAAGTTACAGACAGGATACTGATCTTCACTGGTGGAAGGAGTTTCCATACTGGAAATTCTTTACATTGATAAAATCACAGTTTTGGACACCCCCCCCCCCCCAGCCAAGCAAACATACCTTCTATAGGCTGAATAAATAATCTCAATCTCTCTCTCTGTGTCTGTGTCTCTGTCTCTCTCTCTTACACACACACATACACACACACTTCTGTTCAGTACTGTAGCTACTACATTGTGATTTCTAAAGTTCCAATTTTTAAAAAAGCATTTGAATTCCTAATAGCATTTTGTCATTATGTATTTTCTTGGTCAATGAATGTTAATCATACAACTACTATCTAGTATGTGTTGGGGGCGGGTCTTAAATTTTTTTGACGTTTAAAAAGGTATCTTCCTCCTCAAAAATGTTGGGAACCACTTGGAGATGCCCTCCAAGTTCTCTTCTAGCATTGATATTTTCTAAATGGGCATTACCTATTGTCTTGAAAGGTTGCCTTCAGCCCACTCTTACTCATTGCCTCTATTTTTCCCAGCTTAGAACAGGTACAGAATTACCAAACCTTAGAAGGCTAAATCCAAAAGATTAGCACACCATTGATAATGAGATTTAAAAAGGGGGAACTGAAACTAAGCTGATATAAGTGTACTTGGAAGTAGATTTGTTTTCATGATTCGGGTTGTGATTCTGATTCTTCCAGTAATAAAATCCTCATTTGCCACTCACTGCCTGCTAGTTTGTGCTCTTAAAGTTTATGTCTGTGTATCTTTTCTCCCAAGTAAGCCCATTGAGGGTAGGGACTTTATATTATGTTTCTTCTATATTTCCCTCCTACCTTATTCTAAACTCCCCTACCCCTTTCTGTATGGTAAATAGTCAATAAATATTTGGTTTGAGCCGAAAGCCCATTCTTGGTATGGAAATGAGGTTCATTTTAATTTAATGTTTCTTATTTACATTAAGTTTCCCAGTGTTATTCAGAATCAGCAGCAGCTTCAAAATAGGGTCACAGGATTGATCATAGATTTTGCTCTGCAGAGTTCATCTAGTTCACCTCTTACTTTTTACAGATGAAGAAACTGAGGCAAAAAAAGGTTAAAGGATTCCCCTAAGGTCATGCCAGGAAACGAGTGGCAGAGGCAAAATTCAAATCCTGACTCCAAATCCACCACTCCACAACAAACTAGTCTTTCTGTAGCTTGCTTTTTCTCCCTGTTTAACAACCTCTATTCTTTGAGGTGGTTGCTTTTATGGTGTGCTTTGCCACTGATTTGATGACTTGGACTTAAGTTCCATTTCTCAGTGGATTGTGTTGGGCCATAATAATTTCATTGATCTAGTAGAGCTCCTGTGAATTTCCATTCTAAGGCAACCTCTATTACTAATGGGGAGACTTGGAGAGCTGAAATATGCAAAGAGTGGCTGATTTTAATGGGAGGGGGACAACAACCCATTGATGTGTGGCTATATTTTGTGACACTTGTATTTCTTTTATGGTATCAGGGACCGAATGGACTTGCCAAAGGTTCTAAGATCATGCTTTAGTTCCTCTTCTTCTTGTTACACTGATCGATTCTATGTGTGTATGTCTCTGTGTGTGTCTCTCTGTGTGTGTGTGTGTGTGTGTGTGTGTGTGTGTGTGTGTGTGTGTGTTTGGTTCTGTGTGTGTAACATGCACGTCCATTTTATAGAAGTCTGAAGTTAGGCGATTGTCCATGGGATGTTACAATAGCTAAGCAGAGAGCAGCGCCTGAAATATACATATGTTTATTGCAAAAGGGGCAGCTAGGTGGCGCAGTGGATAAAGCACCAGTCCTGGATTCAGGAGGACCTGAGTTCAAATTCGGCCTCAGACACTTGACACTTACTAGCTGTGTGACCCTAGGCAAGTCACTTAATGTTACCTCATTGCCCTGGGGAAAAAAAGAAAGAAAGAAAGAAAAAGATAGCTGAGTGGAGCTGTGAATTATTTCTATGTCAGCCTATCAAGTTTCACTGTTCCACCTTCTGGGCCCTTACCCATCTCTGTGCTTGATCCTAGGCATTTAGGGGGAACTGTGACTTCCTTTCTTAATTATTAAAGTCAGTGAGGCAGGATGTGAATAACTCCAGCCACAAGTATGGCAGGATCCTTGGTAGCTTAGGACATTAGTAGCATTGGATCCAGTGATCATCGAAGAATGGACTGGGGCTTGGTTCTGTCAACTGAGCTTACCTCAGTTATGCCTTTCGATTGGGAAATCGTGTAAGTCATCTTTTCTGTTACCATACAGGACCAAAAACAGCTGGAAGTAGGAATATTGTGCCTGGACAGATTCAGTTGTGTATGTCCTGAGAGTGTTCCTCTGTACCTTCCCATTCCTCTCCCCATGTTGGGTAGAAGTTGGGCTTTGCAACAGAGCAGTCATGATGAGTGGACTGTGGGGTGGTAGGCAGCTATGTGTAGTGGCTTGTGTCAATAGACAACAGCAAGACAAAGTGAAGGGGTGGCAGACAAGATAAGGAGGAAGCAAAGCCCTTCCCTCACCTAATGGAAACATCCGCTCAGGGAAGAAGGCTGTTTATCCTTCACAGCCTCTCCATGTTGGTGCTCTGGGGCAAAGTGCCACTTGCCCTAGGTTAGTTATACCTCTGCAAAATTCTAAGTGCCATTAGATTGTAAAAAGGCAGATCTGTTCTCCCCTCACAAACTTGCAGTCCAGTAGTAGCCCAATGATACAGCAGTAAAACTTTTTTTTTTAGGGTTTTTTTTTTTCTTTTCTTTTCTTTTTCTTTTTCTTTTTTTTTGGTGAGGCAATTGGGGTCAAGCGACTTGCCCAGGGTCACACAGCCAGCAAGTGTCAAGTGTCTGAGGTCGGACCTGAACCCAGGTCTTCCTGACTCCAGGGCCAATGCTCTATCCAATGCGCCATCTAGCTGCCCCAGCAGTAAAACTTTTAAGGATCAGGAATGCCATGATGCAAACCCCTTTTGCTGCCAAAGCTGTCATGGCAGGTCAACCTAGGCAGGGATGAAGTAAATCACAGAAGACTTAATGAGTTAGGAATCAGCAGAGTCATCTGGCTTTCTAGCTGGGTAGGGCAAAGATCTTCTCCTCCTGGTTTTGAGGGCACTGAAATCTGTTTTCTCTCTCAGATCATTCTTGCTTGGTTGCCCAGGTGCTGATGGTGAAGAAAACAGCAAGAACTTAAAATTACCAAGGAAGGAAGGAAGGAAATCCAACAGTAGTGGCAGGCCTTGGGACCAGTGTGTTTTTCGGCCCCTGGGGACCTCTCACATTGCTGTGGTGACAAAAAGCCAGGCCATTTCTTGTTTCTCCTGCTTCTGAAGTTGAGCCAGCCTTAGGAGGGCACCCGTGCAGGATTCTGAGAGAGAGCCGTTTTATAGGCTTTTTTGCACTGGAAGCCAGAAGCCAACTTAGATGGGTGGAGGTTTAAAATAAAACCAAGGGGCAAAAAAAGCTTAGCATAGGAGAGGGAAGAGGCCCATGGGCCCTTGGGGAGGGAGAGAAGGGAAACAGCCATACTGGGATTGAAGAAAAAAAGAGTCCGAATTGTATCCTGGGAAAGCCTCCTTTGGGATAATACAATAGAAACTCAGAAACAAAATTTGGAAAGACATAGTACCTCTTGTAGCCAAGCCTTATAAAGGAGGGAGTGTTGGAAAATTCTTAGTTATAGTGACAAAGTTCAGGAATATTTTAGTCAAGACTCCAAGTGCATCAGTTTGATTGTGACAACTAAAGGTGCCATTTTAAAGGGTTCTGTGCTGCCCTTTCTCTTCCTTTCTTGCCTTTTCCCATTCAGTTCATCCCACCCGCCCTCCCACCTCCACCTCCACCTCCACCTCCACCTCCACCTCCACCTCCACCTCCACCTCTGGCCCCACTCCACCCCACCCAGGTGTCTGATGTTAATGAGCTATCTCCATCTCCCTCAACAAAATAAAAGAGGCTTTTATGCAATGTGGAACTGGGGCTGAGTAAAAGCAGCTTGTAGGAAATGAAGAAGGGAAAATGTGAGTAGATGAGAGGGAGGGGACCTTGCATGTGCTAACTTGAGTGTCAGATACACATGTAAATAGTGTGTACTGACTGAAGAGTCTGCAGGGAGATGGAGCATGCTTTGAGATTATGCTAGGCTTCTGAGGTCCACACTGAATATAATTAAGATGAGACTGTCTAATGTTCTTTTAGCATTAAAATGTGGAAACATGATGTCACTCTTTTGCTTAAAAATTCCAGCCTACCCAAGAATCTCTTTCTGGATGTAGTACGGAAGGAAAGAAGGAAGAATGGAGAGAAAAAAAAGGAGGGAGGGAATGAAGGAATTTATTAAGCAGCTCAGGAAGACTGAATTTGAATTTAGGTCTTAAGGATATTGTCTGCTTTACCCATGATCTCATTTGATCCTCACAAAGACCCTCTGGAACAGAGGGGACAATTGAGGCATCCCCATTTTATAGATGAAAAAAATAAGACCTGGCTTGTGGCTTGCCCACACTGATAACAGCTACTTAAGTCTTCTGTGTTCTAAGTCAATGCCCTTTCTACCATGTTATTTCTTTTCTTTTCTTTCTTTCTTTTTTTTTGGGGGGGGGTGGGGGTGGGGGTGGGGGTGGGGCAATGAGGATTAAGTGACTTGCCCAGGGTCACACAGCTAGTAAGTGTCAAGTGTCTGAGGCAGGATTTCAACTCAAGTTCTCCTGAATCAAGGGCTGGTGCTTTATCCACTGTGCCACCTGGCTGTCCCTATGTTATTTCTAATATGGATTAATTTATCTCATTTTTAAGAAAATGGGTGGTTGATGAGGTTAAATTGAGAAATACTTAAGAAGGGAGGACAGGACCTTGGTAGAACTACCAGTTAGTTCCCTTCCCCTTAGTCCCTTCTCAAATTCCTCAGTTTCTCAGTCCCCATGGGATAGCTGGGCAGGAAATGCCAGGGATGGGGGATGCCTTTTCTCCTTATTCCTCACCCCCAAGAAATGTGGTTACAACCATTACTTGGATGAGTTGGGAGTAACCAACTACAATCCTTCCAGTGATATAAAGGACCACCAGGATGTACTATATTTTCTGCCACTATTTTGTCCTAAAACCCTTTATGTCTTACTGTCGGTGTTGCCCCTATACTTTCCAGATTATCTTCTCCCTACTTCTACCCTCACACCTCATTGTGTATGACCTACCAAAGCATCCCTAAAGGTCCCTTAGGTCTTGACATCTAGAAACCAACTCCGTTATGGGTATTCTTTCTCCTAATTGAAGTTGGAGTTCCTTAGGATCAGATTCTGTTTGTATTCCCAGGATTTAGCACAGTGCTTGACATAAAGCACTTAATACATATTCTTCGTTTCTTTGTTTCATCCATCCATCCATCCATCCATCCATCCATCCATCCATCCATCCATCCATCCATCCATCCATCCATCCATCCATCCATTCATTCACTCCCCCACCCATTCACTCACTATTGGACTGATTCCTCCATTTAAAAATTGTTTTTTTTAATAAGAAACCTTGAGAGTGCTTAGCTCTTCCTTTCAGTGTTCTAAGGTTGCTCCTTTCAGTCCAGGTTCTGTACACCTTTCCAGTGTTCCATTGGTCTGTTTTGCCTGTGGAATGGAGCTTTAGGGATGTGTGTGCCCATGCAATTATGGGTGTTCTTTTGAATTTATCCAGTTGCTGTATGTGTATAGTTTTTGGTGTGCCTTCCTTTCCTATCTCCGATAGATCACACTCTCATCTCCAACTCTTTAGTGTTACATCTGTCGCCATTTACAATTAAAGACCAAACGAGAAAAAGGATGCTACAAGTGTTGCCACCTACAGGTCAAAAATGTGTTACTCTTGATTTATCAAGACTTGAGCAAAGACCATGTTAGAGGAAGCATCCTCAGCACCTCTAGGACGTCCATGTCTAAATTCACTGCCCTAATATTTATCAGGTAGTCATTTTAGTCAGACTTAACATGGATTGTTGGCTAAGAATGGGTCTAGATTTTGACTTAGTACTATTTGTTTTATATGTCACTAAATTTTACTATCTGCTCCAAGCCCTGTGAGTTCCTTTTTTCTTTCTCTAAGGCAAAGGCCCTGTTACTCCAACCAGTTTACAAACTTGTGGGCTCAGAATCATCAGCATGCTTGATAAGCATCTGTCTCTGCCCATCCTTTGTGTGCTGAAGTCTCAATTCGTAATTTGCTATCTTTACCTTCTCTCTTCTTGTGAAGGTCTCATCACTGCACCCTGAGTTCAGATGATGGCAGTGAGTTTCTAAAAGCCTCTTCTAGGTGAGGCACTAGCTTCCAGGGCTCACTTGCAGGAGTTGATGGTGTTTGCAGCTGTATTCTAAAACTTCTCTTCTGTTTCCCTTTGCTTCTCCCCATGTTGTGGACAAACATTTCTAAGAGGTAAAGGAAAGAAGGATTGTTTTGTTAAGAGCTGAGAATGGAGATTTGCCTGAGGAAGCAAAAGTTTGGAGCAGGAAGCTGTGGTCTCTTAGAAAGCTTTATTTACTCCTCTGTAGTTTGATAGTGCCCACTGCCAAGTTGTCTCCATGTTTTCTTGTTGACGTGGCCTGCAGAACGTGGCGTGTGTGCCAGGTTATGAAATGCAGATTCGTCTCACTTTGTGTTGATCACTTGGGTAAATATTTGCAGTGTATACACAGTCATATTTTTGGCAAGTCCTGCAAACCCAATTTTACTATAGCTTCCCTTTCTCCATCTCCTACCTTCCATACCCACAAGGGAAATTATTCTAGCTGGTCAGTTGGTCCTATCATTTGACTGGATTGTATCAGTTCTGATGCTCTTTTACAGTCTTTATATGTAGGTAGAGGTAAGGGTGTAATATAAGGAAATAAGGTGCTATGGAATGTGGCTTTACTCTTGTGAGAAGGTAGAATAGGGTAGCACTGGAGTAGAAAGTAAAAATTCATCATTTCAATTCAACACACACATACACACACACATACACACACACACACACACACACATACACACACACCCCCACACACACACCCTATATGTCAGGAAGACCTGAATTCAAGTCCCACTCCTGACAGTTACTGACTGTGTGACCTGGGCAATTTAATTTAAACCCCTCATCTTCTCTAAGTTGGTAAGTTATACATCTGCATTGGGACAAGGAGTTTCCACACTGGAAGTGCTGAATACCAATGAATTCATTGATTTGGTTAAAAAATAATCAGGTAAATAGTAGAGATATAAGGGGGAAAAGAAAGACAAATTAATTTGTATCTTATATTCTACTGATTCTGGGAAAGGGGCATGAAACAAACATAAATAAGTCTATGGGAAAATCTATACAAAATAATAGAAATTAATTTCAGAAGACCTGGATTCTAATCTAGTTTTCTCTATAATTCAGTTTGTGAACTTGTACAAGTCATTCTGTCCTTGGGTCTCAGTTTCCTCAATCATTAAGTGAAAGGTTTTTACTGGAGAATCTCAAAGGGGCTCTACTAGCTGTGAAATGATACAAGTCGAGGTGGCTCTCTGGGTCCAGGTTGGCTGCTGTTCCTGGCCTTTGATTGTTGGCCTTAGTGAATCACATAACTGAGTCTCCATGCCAAAAAACCCTCATTGTTAAGTATGAAGACACAATTGAAAAGTACACACTCCCTCTGAGTGGCAATAAGATTATACATTGGGTGTGAGCACGATTGGCAAAGCACTAGGCACTGACAGATTGTGTGGAGGACAATGCGTGCAAGGACTTTTGAAGAAGGCAAGGAAGGACCTTGAGTGCTTGAAGGAGAGAGCTCCTGTTTCAGGTGTTTTTAGTTCAGGCCACAGAACATTATTCATGTGTGAACATCAGGAATCTGGTCATAGGTTCAGACTGGATAAGAACCCCTTGGTCTGGATATTAGTCAGAACTTCCTCTGAACGTGTTGAATCTGCAAAACTGAGAGAGGAAGCCACAGCCAAGATAATGATTTTTCAAGATCCCTTGGAAGCCTTTTACAGTGTTCAATTAGGGACCTTGATTGCCATGAATTTGGAGTCAGATATTGTTTTTTATTTACAAGTAGAACCACAGAATGTCAGAAAGAGGGAATACCTTTGAGGATTTCCTCCAAGCTGGTCACTTTACCTTTTTCTATCCTCATTTCACATTTGAAATAAGTGAGTCCCAGAGAGTTTAAGTTCCTTGTCCAAGATGACATAGCTATAAAGTAGAATGGCATAGTTCATACAAGATTTCCATCTGGGTATCCTTTCCCTTATACTTAATTGCTGCTCAGGTAATGTGACATTTATATATTTTCTGGGTCTTAGTGTTAGTGCTCTTGGTATTCTATCAAGGCAAAGTCAACGAAATGATATTCAAGTTTTTGTTAAGACCAGGTTTAATATAGATCACTTTATTCCGAGTTGGGGGACCTGACTTTGAAACTGGACTCTGATACCTGTGGGAGTTCGGGCGATTTTCTTAATTTCTCTAGGCCTCAGTTTCCTGATCTGTAAAATGTGGGTTGGATAAGATGGATACCTCCTATTCCTTCCAGCTCTCTAAAATCCTATGTTCTCATTCTCAATGAAAGAGGTAGGCTTTACTTCTTGTAGTATGTAAGTTCCTACAAATTGTGTATAATGTGTGTGTATGTGTGATACACACATATTTAAAATGGAATCCTCTTTCATCATAGGATCACAGATAAAGAACTGGATTTGGAACTCCAGAGATTATCTTGTCTACAGACCCTTTATTTTACTGATAAGGAAACAGCCCCGGGGAGGGGAAGAGATTTAGGCCAAGTCTTACAGGTAGTGAAGGAGAGACTGGAATCTGATAGTAAGTCTCTCCTCTACTCCGAATCTTGTGCTCTTTCTCCAACCACCCTGATGCTTCCTTTAGGTATGCTGTGGGAGCAGATAACTTGAAAGAATCTTATTGTGAATATTTTGAAAAAAGTGAACATTCTTTTTGCAGTTCAAATAATACCTCCTAATTTATCTTTTTCTTCAATGCAGGCTTTAGAATAATCAGTTTTGCTTAAAATGAGAAGCAAAATTATGGAAACATAGACTCTACAGTAGAAAGAAACTTATAGGCCACTTAGTCTGAAACCATCTCATTTTACAGATGAGGAAACTGAGGCACAGAGAAGGGAAGCCCCTTTGACTTATCCACCATTTTCCTCAAGTTCCAGTTTGTCTTTACACAAAACTGGGTCATATTATTTGTATTCATCTTCTTTAGTTGCAATGGTAGATGCAACGCTCTTTAAGAGAATGATTGTGGAGCCTTTCCAGAGACAAGTAAATTAGAGATTTAAAAACTCAGAAATTTGGGGGCAGCTAGGTGGCGCAGTGGCTAAAGCACTGGCCCTGGATTCAGAAGGACCTGAGTTCAAATCCGGCCTCAGACACTTGACACTTACTAGCTGTGTGACCCTGGGCAAGTCACTTAACCCTCATTGCCCTGCAAAAATTAAAACAAAACAAAAATAAAAACTCAGAAATTTAAAAGTTATGCCAAATGCATAACTTTAAACCAGGCACATACTTTGGCTAAGCAGGAAAAAAATTACTAATTAAAATTTATCAATAAAAGTTTATATAGAGAAAATTGTCTTGTAGAGAGCTTGGTATTTAAGGGTTATTTTGCTTTTTTATTTGGTCTTCAAATGAAATCCATATAACAAAGCTGAGCATCCCAATGTAGTCTGAGTACTTTGGGTGTTCTGTAAATGCTTGTGTTCACTCAGTGACTTGCATGAGACAAGGGCTGGCTGCTAATCTCATTTTGTAAGTGGGACAGTTTTAACCATTGTGAGTGACTTTGACCTGAGATAGTCTAAGGAGTGAACAGATCAGATTACCTCCCTGAGCCTCAGTTTCTTCAGCTGTAAAATGATGGCATCAGAGCAGACAAGATCACCTTGAAGATCCCTTCAAGCCTAGTTGTTCTAGGAGCCTGTGTTTTCTAAGGTCCCCTTGTTCTACAGAGAATTCTAATCTCTAACAGCCTCTGTTTCCTTACATAACAAGAAGGCTGGATAAGGCAGGAAGTTTTAGATGTTGCCATTTATTTCATCAGGGTAACATATATCATTCAGTCGGAGTGAATGAAGGGAGCCTTTTAAAGAGAGTTGTTTAGATTATTTCCCATCTTGGTCCCTCTGAGATTGAGCACCAAGAACTTTATTTTCTGTGGAAGTGACTGCCTTCCTGCTCCATAACCCTGCCTTACAAAACTCCACAGTGGGTGGGTCATTGATCTGTAGCAGTTTCTTAGGGGCTTATGGAGCTAAAAAAAAAAGGAAAATCCAACAAGGAAAGGATGCTTTTGACTGGGCATCCCCTACTTGACAACAGTTTCTGTGGAAATTTATCTTCAGTGACAATCTAAGTGAAGGGAGATGATCGTGTTATTAAATGCCTTAAACCTTGCTTCTTAGAGAGAAGATTGTACTTGTAGATTCCCCCCCCCCCCCAATTTCCGGAAGGTCAGGAGTGCAAGTCACTTGAAAGTCATGATGGCAATCATTTTTTATTTGATTTGTGCTCTAAAGAAAGGGGAGAATTTTTTTTTTAAATAAAGAAAATAAAGGACAGAAAAGGGCATATTGAAGAAACTATGACAAAAAACCATCATAAGCAGAAACAGAAGAGATACACATTTTATAGCTTGATAGAATGGTAGGGCTGGGAGGGAATCTAGGAGACATCTAATCCAAACTTTTCCTTTTGTAGATGAGGGAGCTGAGGCCTAGAGAGGTTACAGTGACTTGCTTAAAGTGCCATAGCTAGATTCCTTGAATCCCAAAGCACAGTATCTGCAGCTTCTTTGTTTCTTTGTTTGTTTTTTGGTGGGGCAATGAGGGTTAAGTGACTTGCCCAGGGTCACACAGCTAGTAAGTTTCAAGTGTCCAAGGTTGGATTTAAACTCAGGTCCTTGTGAATCCAAGGCTGGTGCTTTATCCACTATGCCACCTAGCTGCCCCCTGCAGCTTCTTTTCTTTCTTTTCTTTTCTTTTTTTTTTGCAGGGCAATGGGGGTTAAGTGACTTGTCCAGGGTCATACAGCTAGTAAGCGTCAAGTGTCTGAGGCCGGATTTGAACTCAGGTACTCCTGACTCCAGGGCGGGTGCTTTATCCACTGTGCCACCTAGCTGCCCCTGCAGCTTCTTTCTTAATGTCATTTAAAAATAATAAAAAGCCACAGTAATTGTAACATTTAAGCCTATTGTTTGGAAACTCTACTGTGGCTTTTTATGGAGCAATCAGTGCATTTCAAGAGCCTGAAGGGAGAAATGTAGGATTTGAAGAGCAGTGAACCCCATTTTTAGTATAATGCTTCTACCACTCTGATTCCTATTCCATAATCAATATGTGAAATCCATATAATCAATATGTGAAAAGTTTCAGGGCACAGCTATTTGTCAAATGTTTCTCTTACAAGTGTGGTATTACCTATCTCACAGTTTCTGAGAGTGAACATCATTTAGTATGAACTAGAAAGCAGCTGAGGTATTCAAGTGGGCACTCCTTAATTTACTCAGGCGTACCTTAAGGTCCCTCAGTAATAGGTGATGTTCCAGCAGGGACTAGATCAGGCAGTTCTTTAGAGGCCCTTTGTGCACTGGACAAGATGTTTGACTGGATGAACCTTCTGGCTCTGATGTTTCTAGATTCCAGCTCTGGAAGAGTGTATGTGTGTGTGTGTGTGTGTGTGTGTGTGTGTGTGTGTGTGTGTGTGTGTATCTGTCTGTTTATCTATATGTGTGTGTTTCTGTGTCTGTGTCTTTGTGTTACTTCAGAAAAAAATCTTTTGCTTACACATCCTTCAGCAAACCTGAGGGAATGAAAATGGAAGGTATTTTGGGACTGGCTAAGGAAAACACACCTTTCAAGATTGTAATTCTTTGATCTAAATTTGTCCAATGAGTACAGCCTAACCTACAGCTTTTACAAAGCTACATATGAATTATGGGATGCACCAGTTCTATTTATGTTACTTTCCCCACTGTTTCTTTGCTGAGGGAGGTGGAATGAGATTTTAAAATGGAAGGGAAGGCTATAGTGATGTGAAACTCACCCGCTGAGGCATGTGTTCTGCCATATGAGCTTCTTCCATTCAGGTGTTAAACTAGCAATTGGGGATAACTGAAAGGATTTAAAACAAGGGCAGTGGTAATCTCCAAACTCTGCCCACCTTTGCCCCCACAGAGACTCTTTTAACCTTGGGACTAGCAATAACATATTCCTGCTCAACAGGGCTTCCTTTTAGGAAATAGGAGAGAATAGCTTGTTACTTTCAAACATGCTGTAAATATATCACCGTCTATTTGGGGGTCTCATGTTTTGAACTTGCAGTAGAGGCAGAGTGGAGACTTGTTAGGTTCTGAAGAGGCCTGCTTTTGAGTTTATATGAGAAGCAACAAACAAAAATCATTCTGAACAAAGAGTGGGCAGTGAGGATGATGGCCAAACATTTGTGGGGGTTGAGGGAGGGAACCTGTAGAAGGTGGTATGGGTGATTGGGCACCAAATATGCCTGTCTGGACTGAGTGCCTAAAAGGTGGGACACTAGCAAGGAAAGCTGGACCATGGCAGGCTCTTTAATGCCAAGTAAAGAGAATGTGAAAATCGGTGGCACTTTCTGAGGCAGCATCATGGCAAAGAAGAGCTGTGCCGGCTTCCAGCCCATCCCTTGGTGAAAGAGGAAGACATCTCAACAAAATCTGCAAAAGCCAGGAAGTTGAGGGAGGGTAAGAGTGGAAACACTTAAAATGGGTTTTAAAAGAAAACCCCAACAGCCCAGCAGAATGTTAGGGCTGAAAAGGGACCTTGTACATCACTTGTTCCAGCCCCAACTCCTATTTCGCATGAAGATGCTGAGGCTCAGAGTGAGAAAAGGAATATGAACTCTCCCACAGGTCCCTGAATTCCAGTTCATTTTCAAGGTGTTCTGGTTTGAGGTTGTTTTGAAGTTGGGTCTAGAGGACAGGGGTGTGTGTGTGTGTGTGTGTGTGTGTGTTGTACTTCTTCCTGCGAGCCCATGAGGGTGGGGGGGGGGGGAAGAAGAGAGACCTCCGGGAAGTGAATGACAGGATTTGATATAAAGCAGTGGGACAGCATTGCTTCTGCCTTTCACAACAGCCATGTGCTCCACATTCCATAGCAGCAACACAGGGTGTGATACAGTCAAAGCTCATTCTGCAAACAGGAAATGGTGCTAACCGCTGTGTATGCTTTTTGTATAGATAAAGTATCAGGAATATAACCAATTAAAAAAAAAAACACACTCCAAAGGAAGGCTATGAGAAAGGGGAAGGGAATCCATGGCCTGGGAGAGATTTGGACAGGAGATTTAGTGTTTTCTGAAAATATAGATAGGGAATGTATGTTAAGAGTGAGTGTTTGTGTGTAACATTTTATACTAAAGTGTTCACCTATACCTGGGAATCTTCTAAAAATCTTTGCAAGTCAAGTTTGAAGTTTGTATTCCACAATCATGCACGAGTTCTGGAGAAGTATTTTTAAGGCTATATAAAAACATGAGGCTTTCAGGCTGGGTGCAGCCCCCACCCTCCCCCTCCCCACTCTTTTCTGGCAAATCCACGCAAACATCGGTATTTGAAAAGATTTTGTTACTTTTCTTGGCAATCTGTCCACAGAAGGAATTGCAACACAGCTCCAGTTCGGAGGCAACTTTCTGGGGAAAAGGCGGGGGTGGGGAGGGTTGAAGTTTGAATCAAAAACAGACACCGAAGCTTTAATAAAATAAATGAAGTGTAGCCTTTTCAGCTCACTGGCGGACTGTATTGGTGTGGGTCAGTCTTTAACGTGTCTAGTGGAAATTGACAGGCTGAGAACTGGGACATAAACAAAAATGGCAGTCCCTGGGAGTCTTGTTCACTGGACAATGTCTCAATTGTTTCCTTGGTTTTCGAAGGCAGCAGGGGAGAGTGGGATATTAACTGTTTACTGCCCAGGCAGGCCAAGGAATTGCTTAGAGAAGGAAGAAGGTCAGAAAATAGCATTTTGATTTGGAAACCATTCAACATGCCAGTAGGTGATAAGGCTGTTCTTTTTACATTTCTCCTGCATCTAGCCCCTTCCTTATGGCTTTTGTGTTTTTGTTTTTTGTATTTCCTTCAGAATTTGGATGTGACTCTTGTACAATGTATTATTAAGGAGAAGTGCCATTTCGGTGGTCTATATTTCTTTGAGGTGGGAGAGGGATTAAAAAAAAAATTCTGTTTTTGACTTTCGTTTCCTAAAAAGGTGTTATTCTACATTTATTTTAATGGTAAAAATCTGACTTACACATTGGGAGCCAGCCATTTAAGTGGCTTGAATTTTTAGAGTATAAAATATTTTCTAATATCGATATTAAAGTCTGGAAGTTAGAAAAAGTTACACCATCTTAGGGGCTAGGGTGGGGCACAGAGAAGCTGATTAGAAAAACAAATAGCAAAGCCCTATGCTTCAGGTTTTATCTGGGCAAAGTTCAGAACTTACCTGGTAATTATGTAGTCAGAGGCTTTAAAGGAGTATGTTGTTACCAAAGGAGACCAATCGGACTGGCTTCTTCAGGGCACAAATACACTAGGCTTGTTTGTTAGATAAACTTGTTTTAATAGATGGGAGTTAGGTTAGAGATTTAACTTCTTGAAAGATTCCCATTTCTGGTTAGATAAGTGCTTCCAAAGACTTGTTTCTCCCTTTCCAGGGTCCCTGATTTTCTCAATTAAGTTTCTCCTCTGGAGTTTAGTTAGCCTGCCTGCTCTGACACTCCCTTTAACTGTTAAATGTGGGTTTTTGTTACAGCTAAAGGCAACTTTGGCTCCTGCTTCCTGTCGAACAGGAAGTCACTTCCTCCATGAAAATTACAAGCTGTGGCAAGATCTTCCAGTCTCCTAAAACTGAGCATGTTCTCTAGAAATTGATTTCTTTCTACCTAGAAGCACAGTTTGGTTTTCTTTCTATGTAATGATGAAATGCCCAAAATACACTAGGAAGGATGTAGTCAAAAGGAGGATAAGGGAAGGTGGGAGAGGGCCAATAAGCTTACAGGAATAGCAACTAAGTTTTCTGCATGGTTGGATTTTATACATCCTGGTGGTTTGGTGTTTTGGAAAGCTAACTTTCTAACCAAGTGAAAACCAGTCGTGATCTTGCCATTCATTGTCCCTTAGTGTGGTCAGAATCTGAACTCAGATACCCCTGAAGTCTTTGAGATTACCCCTTAATTTTAATATTTATCTTTTGTGTTCAATTTTGGAAACCACGCTTTACCGAAAGAAGTAATTTAGCTGTAATTTTGAAGGACAATGTTGCTTGTTTTTTTATTGGTCTCATATGAAACCTCAAATTTACTACCTAAATGTTTCAACAGGATGAGATGTATAGCCAGGTTGTTTTAGAGCTTCATCACAGGAATGAAGTTGCATCAGGCTAGATGAAATCCAGTTTATTCAGTTCATCTAACTAGGTAAAACTTTTTTTTGTGTGTCTTCAGTTACACCAGCAGGTGAAGTCATACTAGGCTTACCAGTAAGGATCTCGAGGTTCAGTGGGGGACCAGGTAGTGACTTTGAGTCATCAAACTTGGGTTCTAATGGCACCCCTAATTCAATCTGCATTACTTTTAGAAAATTGTTTAAAATCTGAGCCTGTTTCCTCATTTGTAAAATGGTGATAATGATATATGTACTTCCCATCTCTCAAAGTTATGGTGAGTAGCAACTTTTTAAATTTTAAAGTGATAAATAAATAAATAAATAAATAAATGTGGTTTGTAATTATTAACCAGGAAGGTCTGAGTTCAAATATGACTTTAAATATTTACTAGGCATGTGACCTTTTCTTAAATCATGTAACTGCTATTTGCCTCACTTTTCTCATCTGTGAAATGGGGATCATAATAACACCTGCCTCCCAGGGCTGTCAGGAGAATAAAATGAAATACTATTTATATAGCACTTAAAGGCATGTACAAATATTATTAGATAAAGTATAGCTCCAGTAAGGGTGAGTGATCCAGAAGGACAACACTGTAATTTAAGAAATTAACAGGCTTTTCTTATGCATCCTTTTGTAGCCCTGGAAGGGGAAAGGTAGGGTGGGGGTGGAGAAGGGATCCTGTGGGGGAAAGTTTTTTATGGGCTAGGCTGGGCTGGTCAACAGATAAAAGCCTACTTTGTTGCTTCTCTCCTCCCTCTATCCCTCCATTTAGGAAAAAACAAATCAATTCCCTGATTTTAGATTTCTAAAAAACAGTGAAGTTTCACTTCTTAATGACATTTTTATTTCAGAAATTATTTTGTTGTTATGTCTTTCTCTTATTAATAAATGGTTTCTGATAATACTATAATCACTTTCAAATCTTAGGAAAGGGAGATGACCAGACTGTTGAGAATTTCTAGACTTTGTAGTGGAACACAAAGGATATCTCCTGTCAAATTTACTGTTCAACTGGTGGGGAGAGGTTAGTAGGGAGAGGCAGATGAGAAGAAGACAGCGATGACATAGTTGGATTTATGTAGGTTTTTAAAGCTTTCAGAACACCATCCTCACAATAGTCCTTTGAGATCAGATTGTGAATGAACTGGGTTTTTACTTTCCATTCTGATACTTATTGATTGTCCTGGGACCTGTATAACTTGTGATCTGATCTGATCATGGCTCAGAGAAGCTGAAAGAGTTAAATCTAATATATCAGACCCTTTAGAAAACCTTCCTTGGTATATTTTCACCTGATTATGCTTCCCCCCCCCATCTCACTTTTAATATTTTGGGGAATGAGAAGATGCCTCTGAAGTGCTGCTTTCTCATTCACATGAAATTTACAGAATTGAGGAGAGGGAGGGGGCAACCATGGTTTGGGAGTCTTTTTCTCCTCTTCTTTCCTCCTCCCCACTCCATTTATAAAAGAGCAAGGGAGTCCTCTTTCAATTTTTTTTCTCTGAGTCTGAGAATTAAAACTAACACCATTGTTAACTTGATACATAATCTTCTGGAATGCCCTTCATGCTATTCATACCATATGGTGGCCAACATCAGCTCACCTACTTAGAATGGTTTAGCACAAATAGAACATGCTTGATTTCTAGAGGCAAACTTTCATATAACTTCTAATATTTGCTTCAAATATCCCACTATCTACTTCCTTCTATCTAGGCTTTTTTTGTTGTTGTTGTTCTGGTTTTCTAGGGAAAAGGTTATATTTTTTGCTTTGTTTACTTTTCTTGGTCCAGGGGGATAAATGGAGGGATAAAGACTTTAGTTCCCAGTAGCCATTTAAATTCTCCTTGGTAAAGACCAAACCAATTAATTGCCTATTGGCCTTTCAACAGGACTTTTAGTCATTATAAAGCAAGAATCCAGTTCAGCCAAGGACTAGGGGGTCAAGACCTTATGCTCCATTACAATTGCCCCAAAGCTTGCCCTTAGTTGACTTTAGTATTGTCTGGGTGTAGACTAGGGTGTTATTTCCTGAACCTTTTACTAGGATTTTTTTTTTCTTTTTACTAAGGCTTCTTTTGCTCTGCAAATAGTATGCATATGCATCTTTTTTGGTGTGGAATTGTATGTTGAAGGTATTTTTTGTTTCCCTTTCTCTGTCTCCTAGTGAATAGAAACACTTTGGAATTTAGATTTTCTGATGTACTCTAGCTCTTATACTAAACTTTATAAAGCCTTAAATAGGCAATTTCTGTTATATCTGTGGGGATGAATTCCTTTGTCGCATTTGAAGAAGTAGAATTAGTATTCATTCAAGAAAGCACATTTCTCTTTGTTAATTCCTTTCAGTCATGTCCACTTGTGACTCCATTTGGGGTTTTCTCCGCAAAGATATTGGAATGGTTTGCCATTTCCTTCCCCAGTTCAGTTTCAGAGATGAGGAAACTGAGGAAAAATTAAGTGACTTGTCCAGGGTTACACAGCTAGTAAGGGTCTGACGCCAGATTTGAACTCATGAAGGTAAGTCTTCCTGATTCCAGGTCCAACTCTATCTACTATGTCACCTAGCTGCTCACCGACAAGAAGAATAATAACAGCCTCTCATTCTTAATTCATCCTGCCTTTCCTATTTCCCACTCTCCACACTCAATCACCTGAATAGGATAGTGTACTTGAAAATTTTCCATTAAACACTCAAGAATTCAGCATTTATTGAGCACCAGTTATGTGGCAATTGGGATACAAGGAAGGATATAGGGTAGACCATGCTGTTATAGTGCACACAATATTTAACACAAATATTCAAGGTTTATAAAACACTCTCTTCACAAATTTACATATGGTGAAACTGAGGCACAAAAAAGATTAAGTGATTCCTAAAGGTCAGATTTCAAACCCAGGTCTTCTTACTTTTTTTTTTTTTTACGGGGCAATGGGGGTTAAGTGACTTGCCCAGGGTCACACAGCTAGTAAGTGTGAAGTGTCTGAGGCCGGATTTGAACTCAGGTACTCCTGAATCCAGGGCCGGTGCTTTTATCCACTGCGCCACCTAGCTGCCCCCCAGGTCTTCTTACTTTAAGGGCAAGGTTTGCTACACTATGTCAGGCTACCACTTCATCTGTGCCACCCCCCCCCCCCCCCATTAAGGGGTTTTGTGGTTTAAGGGAGGGAGTGACACATACAAAGGAGAGATCCAGGCAAGTTTCCCTGAGAAAAAGTGATATGAGGGAGATCACTTTGGGTGAATGTATCAATGAAAAACATCACAGAGTTGGACTTTTGAAGGGAGGGAGGAATTGTAGAAATGAACTGTGGTGGTGGTGGTATTGGGGTATATACACTTCATTCCAGGAATGGGAAGGCCAGGAGGTACAAGGAGGCAAAGATAAGAATGGAGATGGAGTAGTCTAGTTTTGCTGAAAGTTTATATGAAGATGAGTAGTATTAGATAAGGCTAGAAAAGTAGGCTAGGGTAAGAATATAGAGAGCATTGACTTCCAGACTTAATTATTTATATTTTTATTAGGTAGAAAATGGGTATTCACAGAAGGGTTTTGCAGAAAAGAATGAAATGTTGTGAATGGTATATTAGCAAGATAACTCAAGTAGTGATATGAAAGAGGGATAGACTGGAGAAGAAATCGACTGAAAGCTACTGAAAGTAGACTGAAACTAGACTGAAAGTCTAGTGATGATATGATGATCTGATTGAAGGTAGGTGTCCTGGGAGTGAATTGGAGGTAATAACTGAGGGCTGGATATACAGGTAGGTAGTGACAAAACACATGGAATTTGGGGAAAATAGGGAAAGGATAATGGCCGAGATAAAGATTTGGAAGTCATATTACATATATTTTTGTTTTTATGTAGTATTTTATACAAATTATTTCATTTGATCCCCACTATAAACTCAAGAGGGGTAGATAGTACAAATACCATTTCCTCCATTTTCCATACAAGACTCGTACAGGATTTCAATTTAAGTCCTATGACTCCAAATCCTGGGCTTTCTCCACTATTTCATCTGCATTGAATTGATCATTGAAACTTGTGGGAGTAAATCATTCAACATTTATTAAGAGCCTACTATGTGCCTGCCACTGTGCTCAGTGCTGTTGAGATGACCAAGAAAGAGAATGTAAGGAGTAAAAAAATAGTCCCAACTACCGTTGGGGATACTGAAGATTAGAGGGTTGGAAGAAACCTGAAAAGCTAGCAAAGACTGAGATGGAGTTCAAAGAGTGCTTGGAGGAGGAGCATAATTGTGAAGGATCACAAAAGCCAGGTAGAGAAGAGGATGTTAAGATGATCTCTTCTCCTGATAAGCAGACATGTAGAATTATGACGTTGTCATCCTATTTCCATTCTCTAGAGTAAGGGGAGTAGGGAACCAGGATGATGGGTATGGTAAAGAAGAAGATCTTGACTACTTTTATTTAGTTAAAATGAAACTCCATACCAGGATATGATGCAATTTTGATTCTGTTAAACTCAGGCTCTTGGTTCCATGTTGGAGTGATTTATTAGTTCTGTGTTCTCCTTCATTTCCCTCCTCTTAAGACCTTTCACTGGGCCAGTCTTGAATATTTCCTGTGAGTCCCAGGGAATGAGTAGCTTTCAGAGCCAGAATTTGCTTTTTGGGGAATGTATGAAGAAGTGAATGAATAAAAAGCATTTATTAATAATAGCACATACTGTGTTCAAGCACTATGTATAGTAAGCAAAGAGAGCCCTGACTTTCAAGGTACTCATTTTCTAATAGGGGAAGAAGGAAAGAGAGGCAAGAGCAATGAGTTAAGGAGAAGTAGACCTTAAGGGAAAATGGAAGCAGGCAGAGTGGGAAAATAACAAGAGATTTGGGCAAGTATCAAAAAACTGGGGAGCCCAGAAGAGAGAGGGGAAGAAGGACTCCAGTCTCTGAAGTAGAGAGCTTTATAGCTGGTGTCCAAAAATTACTACCAAATTTCTGGGAGCTAGGACAGCAGAAGCTGGCTGACATTTTACTTGAAAGACAAACCCCCTTCTTTTACTTGTACCAGACTTTTCACATATTATGCCATTAATTTGATCTTTACAGTTCCATGAAGTTAAGCAGGCTAATTCTTCTTTTCCTCATCTTAGAGATGAGTAAACTGGTGCTCAAAGTAATTTTTTCCCCTTCCCTACCAAGGTTACATTCTTCCTATATTCTTTATTCTGGAATGATTAGGGTCATTTTCATTGGTCTCTTTTAAGGCCTCAAAGCACCAACCTTTTCTTTCCTGATTTTCTTATTCTCTGACTCAAGCAGAGAAAAAGATTTTAGTGGCGTTCAAAACCCTGATTAGATATGAATGTCCCCAGAATTGAGTAGCATACTGTGTATTGTCACCATTAAGAACCAAAAACCCAAGCTTCATTGGGGTGGAGAGGAAGGGGAAGGAAGAGGCGGATAGATGGGAGGGAGAAGGGCAGGAGCAGGGCAGTTGTTGAATGGTAGATGCAGAGGTCATGGTAATCGGTATTTCCCAGCTGGTTACATGCTCTGCAGGAGGTTGGTGAACATTTAAATAGGGGAGGTTCACATCTGCTTTTATTTTCCCCTTTGCTGCAGGCCAGACTGAAAACTTAATAAATTGCATGAAACCCTAGTAAGCATGAATGTAAAAGAACATTAGATAAATTACATAAGTATGCCTACCTGTAACAATTTTATAACATAAATGCACGTGTGTGTTATTTCACCATAAATATGCATGTGGACCCAGATTTAGTCTAAAGCTCCCTTGTTTAAATCCTGTTGTCTGTGAAGTTACTACTGTTTCTGCACCTTTTCTTTGACTCTTGAAGTACTTAATGTTTCAGGGCTCTCAGAATGTGATAATGATGCTGTAAGTGCCCTTGTCCAAAAGTTTTTTGTTTCCAAACATTGCCAGTTTGCTGCATATAAAACTCTACCGCTAACACTCTGGCTGAATTTCTTTTTTTCCCCAAATAAGGCAAGCATTCATTGAACCAGCTCTGGGCCTGGGAAAATATTTTTTCATTCCTTAAAGTGAAACTTCTTCCCATCTGTAGGCAGGCACACAGTTTCTAAGTTGAAGGACAAATCCCTTGCCAAGATTTCCGGGTAGTAGGTCACAGAATTTAAGTTGTTTATTGCTTTATTGTTTTGATGATTATTGCTATAAATAATGCTCTAGATTTATACATTGCATTTTCACCTGGTGGACCATAGGGTTTCAACCAAACAATGATGGGGTCATCCCATTATACAACTGGAAGAAAAATAAGGGCCATGTAGCTTCCAAGATGCTTCCTCTGTTGAGTTCCAAGTCATGAAAACCCTGACTCTAAGCCCCGTCACCGAGCCATCAGACACAATCGCTTTTCTGGCTTGGCCCCCTCCTCGTCAGATGCAGTGTGATATTGCTGCTTTGGGCTCTTAGCTAACCCGGTCTGCTACATGCCAGCAAACAGCCACGGTCGGCAAAACGCCCATTTCCAAGGCGAGAAAAGTACTCTTTTGTTTAGAAGTGTGAAACACCACAGCAAAGCACCCTCTTTTGGAACCTGGTGAGGGGTTAAAGGCACAGGTGACCAAGAAGACGTGGGAAAAAAATGGATTGATTCCAGGAGACTGGGGACTCTGGTCAGCTGGCCTGCTATTATGAAAAATTTTGCAACTTGTACCCCAAACACTCTGTCTCCTTAGCTGACAGAGGGAGATCTGACTGTTGGAGTGATGTTCTTTTGCTGTGTGGGAATGTGAAGGCCTCTCTCCTCCAAGAGGAAAAGCATGGCCTGGTTTTTACCTGAAGGAGCTTCTCTGTAAGTCCCTGCCCCTTTTCCTAGTGGCCCATTGTGGCTTCGTGTCCATGGACAAAAGCAGGAAGAAGTGAGAATAAAATATGTGATGCACACTCAGAGAATGTTTGTTCAGTGCCTGAGCTGCCCTGTTCTAGACCCTAGGGATTCAGTGAAATCAGACACTGGAGCATGGGAAGTATTCTGTGTCAGAGTTTTTGTAAACGGAGCAGTCCAGGAGTTGATTGACTTTGAACACAACCCCTAAACTTAATGCCATTTAAGGCATAAAAGGTTGTTTTTGGTGCTAAAAGAATCCTTATAACCTGACTTTGAAAAAATATTGTTTAGCTGTAGGTTCATGGCAGACAAGAAATTGACAGATCAATTGATTGATAGATAGGTGGAGCATTTATTAAGCACCAATATGCCAGGTACTGTGCTAAGTGTTAGGGATACAAATACAGGTGAATGAGAGTTGTCTCTATTCTTCAGGAGCTTATAATCTAATGGGGTAAGACAATGCATAAAGGGGTGCTAGAAAAGGGCAGCTAGGTGGTGAAGTGGAGAGAATGCTGGGTCTGGAGTCAGGAAGTTCAAATCTGGCCTCAGACACTTACTGACGGTGTGACCTTGGACAAGTCACTTAACCCAGTTTGCCTCTATTTCCTCATCTGGAAAATGAGCTGGAGAAGGAAATGACAAACCACTCCAGTATCCTTGCCAAGAAAAACTCAGATGGAGGTCACAAAGAGTCAGACACAACTGAAAAGTGACTAAACAACAACAAAGAAACTGTCAGGGGAAGGATATAGGGAAAGAAGGCAGGGGTGGGGGCAAGGAACCTAAGCAGGGATGTGATGAGGATATAGGCAGAATACATCAGAGGCCTGGGTCCCTGCAAGATGAGACAGAAGCATGCCTCTTGGAGTGGGGGTGGGAGCTATGGCTAGCATTCACAGTTCTGATGGTGGTAAGAATGGAGGTCTGAGTAAAGAAAGCGTAAGAAGACTGCGAATAAGTGGTGTGGAAGTCTAGGCCCCAATAAGATAAGGCAAGAGCTCTTAACATTGAAATAAATTTGAACTCAGTGGATATAAATTTACCAATTGAAACTTGATCTAATATTGGTGGATTTGAATTGCCGAGCTTGACAGAGGGATGCTTGGAAAGAGGCATCGTGGGGCAGTGGAAAGAGTGAACCAGTGTGAGAATCAAGGGAGTTGAGTTGGAATCTTGGCACTGCTACTCATTACCTTTCTGACCATGGGCAGTTATTTAATCTCTTTGGGACAGAGTTTCCTTATCTGTAAAATGAGGGGCCTGTTCTATGTGGTCTCGCTGGTATCTTCGAACTCTAAATCTGTGATCTTCTGAGAAGGTTTCAGATGATTTTGAATGCTGAAGAAAGAGACTTCTAAACTCGGTGGCTTAAGAGAAGAATCTGTTTAAAGCATGCCTTGATTGATGTGAGTACCTTGGTGAAAATGTGTCTGCATTTTCTCCACTGCTTAGTCTGTTTCCTGGTTGGAAAAGGTTGAGTTGTAGCTTGAAAGGAAACAATGAGCATTTATGATTGTCGCTTTGGATAATGATATTTGAGCACTTAATGTATTGCTGTTCTTATGTTGTCTGCTGAGAAGAATGGATATTGTCCATTAACCTTACATTAAGTATGCTGCATTTGGGTATACATTTGAAGATGAGCCCAAAGAATATGCATATAGAGCATGTGAATAGTTTTGAATAAATTAAACATAAAAAGCCTATGGTTATTAAAACAGTATGTGAATTGCCTAACTATATATTTGAAGGACCTTGAACCTAAGTCTATCTCTTAAGTGCCTTTCGATAGAGCAAAGCTGACTTCAGTTCAGTTAGGAAGCATGTCATACAAAGCAATGTCCTGTGGAAGACTGCCCAGAGAATCTTCTGTATTAATATTCAAGCAGTAGGAAATTCTTTGGTTCCTTAAAGCTAAATGCCAAAGCTATGCTCCCAGATTCAAGGCCTCTTCTTTGGAGCCAATGTATCTGCTCTCCAAAAATCTCTAGGTGTTGGGCATTCTAAAATATTCAGGAACCACAGCTTTTCCCTAGATGTCAATAGCATCTCTTTTGTTAAGCTGCTAAGAAACACCCCCTTGGGTGGCTTGATTTCACAAGGGTGGCATTATGGGGATTACATAATTGTGTTTTAGGTTTCAGATAAACTTCAGTTGTGCTGAAATTTAGACAGGCATTCCTTGATATTTTGAATAATTTTTTTAAATAGAGGAAAAGGAAGAGACAAAAGCCGATGCCCCCCCATCAGCCATTTCCCCAAAATGAAAGTATTACCATCCAACTTTTGCTTAGCACTTCACATCTTAAGAAGTATTTCCACTTATGTTCTCTGAGCCCATAAGTCAGAGGTAAGAAGCACCATTACTATTGCTGCTACTCATTATTTTGTTCTCATCTTCTTGGTGGATCATAATTATAATTTTCTTTTGTCATAGAATCTGGGTTGAAATCCAACTTTTAACACAACTGATGATGTGTGATTTTTGTCCCTTCACTTACCTGTGTCTCAGTTGAAGTGGGTGGTACCTGAGGTCCTTTTTAGCTCTCGATTAAGGATCATTTGGTCATCATTATTAGCATTGGTCATCATTATTAGCATTATCCAAAACCCCAGCAATTTCACTGGTCGAAGGAATACTGTCCATCAATGCAGATGTGCAACTTAGTCTTAGAGAATTTATAGGGTATATCAAGGGGTTAAATCACTTATCAAACAGCCACTATGTGTCAGAGGTGGTTCTTCCTAACTCTGAGACCATCTCTCTATCTGCTACACTTCTTCCAATAATTATTTTTCTCTCTTTGAAGATGATAAAAATGGAGCTCAGAAAGACTGAGTCATTCAAAACCACATAATGGCAAAGCCAGGATTCAAACTCAAGTGTCTTAATGCCCTGGTCTTGTATTATTTCCCCTTCATGCTGCTGCCCAGTTTGTATTTGTTTCCTTGAGTCCTTTAGAAAGCTTCTTTTTTTGCCTGGGCCTCAGTCTTCCAGAACAGTATTAAAGATAGGTTTATTATGTCTTGCACATAGTAGGTGTTCAGTAAAATCTTTTATGGTCATTGCCCAATACCATCCTCATCATCACATTAAACAGTATTCATATAACATTGAACATTTTTGTTTTGTTTTTGGTGAGGCAATTGGAGTTAAGTGACTTGCTCAGGGTCACACAGCTAGTAAGTGTCAAGTGTCTGAGGCCGGATTTGAACTTAGGTCCTCCTGAATCCAGGGCCGGTGCTTTATCCACTGTGCCACCTAGCTGCCCCACATTGAATGTTTTAATGGGTAACCAGGGACAGCTCCTGGCATCCAGTAATACATACTTAAGCACATCATTTGTAGCATGATTTTAATTCCTTCTCCTAATTAAGGAGATTGCAAAATTAAGCATTCTTAGATTAGTCCAGGGCTAATTATCATTATACATAGAATAAAAAAATTCCCCCAATTTTGTAGATTTGGGATGTTCTACCTACTATAACTTACACACTATTGCAATTCTCCCTTTGATTTGTTGGTTATGTCTCAGAGGGCTCTGGGTGGGGGCTGGCCAGAGTCTGGTGGTAAATATTCCTTTTAGAACCTAAGAGAATTGTAGCTTTATCTATGAGGAACTTCCCAGAGACCCATTCTGTGTATTGCAAAACCTTGTTCTTTATTAAGTCATCTTGACAAAAATAATTGCTAAGTGCCAACTGTGTGCAAGGCACCATTCTCCATGGTGTGTGTATCTATGTTCTGGGGTGGGGTGCCAGTGAGATACACCTCATGGAATTTACAGTCTGGTAGGGAGGCAATAATGTTATATATATTCACATGTCTTTGTTTAGATATAGTAACTGGGAAACCCATCTGTGTTCCAGCTGAGGATGTCATGGGACTGAATCCTTGGAGGCATAAGGTGTATATGGGGAACTTGGTGAATGTGGAAGCTCATTTCTCTTCTCTTGCTTATGATAGGATACTTGAAGTGTGTGAGACTAGAGTTATACAAAAAGCCATAGGGTTGTGAATGTCTACAAATGAAATGTTTGAGGCCCCTAAAATGTGTATTTACCAAATGTTACACCTGTTGGAATATATGCTTTAGATGGGGGTATATGATCCAAAGAGGATCAATGCAGAGGCATTGGCTCGTTCAGGATTTCTGGTTAAGCATGTTGGTTTTGTCTTCCTTCTTTGTCTCCCATTCACTTTTATTCCTTCATCCCTGTCTTCTATTCCTGATTGTGTGCCCATGATGTTCCTGCCTATTGGTTAAAAAAACAATTTCCCAAGTACTTAAAGGCACATGAGGCTTCTCCAATACTTTCTCACTGATACAGTAACAATTGAATAAATGTTGAGAAAAGAACTTGGGAGAGAGATCAAGCAGCTGTTCAAAGCATTTTGTGTTAGGAAAAAATACTCATGGATTTGTCTTTTTTCCAAATATCTGTGGAACTGTATCCACTTAGAATTGAAGAGGGTATCTTTTGTAACACTACATTAAAAGATGTTAAATCACTTTGTTGGTATTCATTTAGCACATACTCTTATAAAGACAATGTGAGGCACTTGGCCTCAAAGAAGAAATATAAGAAACCTTCCCTTACTCTTTTACAGAAGCGAGGGATCTATGCGAGTTGAACATTGCATTTATTATATTGTAAGATTTTTTTCAACATATTAATTGATTACCCTGCTATTTTTCTATTCCTCTTTCCCTTTTATTTCACCCTGGGCCAATGCGGGTTAAGTGACTTGCCCAGGGTCACACAGCTAGTAGGTGTCAAGTGTCTGAGGCCAGATTTGAACTCAGGTCCTCCAGAATCCAGGGCTGGTGCTTTATCCACTGTGCCACCTAGCTGATCCCCCTCTTTTCCTCTTAAAAAAAAACTTTTAAAATACTTTATTATATGAGATGGCTCTGTTGGAGGACAAACAGGAGGATATGTGGAAAATTAAGGTAACATAAAAACAAAAGATACCAATAAAAATTTTAATGACATTATGAGGGATTTAGAGTTTGATGATGATGACAATAATAATTATAGACTCTGTTCCTCTTTGTAAATTCTTCAGGGTTTTCCTGGTATTTAGGATCATGGGATAATAAATTTAGAACTGGAAGGCACCATCTGAGGCTAACTAGTTCCATGCCCTTATTTTATAGTTGAGGAATCTGGAGCCCAGAGAAGTTAAGTGACTTGGTTCAAATTACACAGGCATGAATCACCAAAAGTGGGATTTGAACCCGATTCACTAACTCCAGAACCAATGCTCTTTCTACTGTACAGCCTAGGAAATCTTTGCTGAATTAATAAATAACATAAATATTGTCTGTGCTATCAAGGACTTTACTTTCGATGGAGATAAGTATGCAGACAAATAAATTCATTGTAAGACAGAATGTTGTAAATGCTGCTACAAGAAGCAAGGAAAGTCCCAGTGTATATATTGACTTTGATGTGAGATGGATGAAGAGGAAGAAATCAAGGAAAGCTTCATGGGACTAGTAGCATTTGAACTAGGCCTTAAAGGAAGGTCAGTTATTGGACAGTCAGATTCTTAAAATTATCCAACCTTAGTTTGAGAGGCTTTCATAAGTAAGCACAGCCAGATCCCTGTTAGTGCTGAGTGAGCACAGCCAGGTCCTGATTAGTGTTGAATGAACACAGCCATGTCTGCTTAGTGTAAATAGCAACCCCCCCCCCCCCCCCAAGTGGTTGCAGTATTCACATTCCCATGATTCAGTGTTAGAATTACATAAAATATAGTAATTGGTTCCAGCCCAATGGAAATGTGTAGTTTGGATTCATTATTCACACTAATCAGGACCTAGATGCCATAAAATTTTAAAGTATGAACTCAGTGCATGGGTTGGTACTAGAAACAAAATCTCCCAAACCTTCCTCAGTTCTATTTAAGGGTGCTATCTTATGCAAGGCTTCCTTTGGTAGTATTATTAGACTGTGACAAAGCTAGGGTTCACATAGGTAGGGCTGTTGTTGTTTTAACCAGGTATAAGACTTTTTTTTTTTTTTTGGCGAGGCAATTGGGGTTAAGTGACTTGCCCAGGGTCACACAGCTACTAAGTGTTAAGTGTCTGAGGCTGGATTTGAACTCAGGTCCTCCTGAATCCAGGGCCTATGCTCTATCCACTGTGCCACCTAGCTGCCCCAGGTATAAGACTTCTTGAATTCTTGGGATATGTTTAGTAGCATCAGTCAACTTTTTTCCCTGTTAACTCATCTTCAAGGATGGATTTTGGTGATCTGGGAGTGAGGTTGGGGAGAGGAAGAGACCATCTCAAAGACACAAAGCTCAAGCTTCTGAAATAGAAAGCATATAAGTCCTGCTATAATTTACCAAATACAGATTATAATGCAGAAATCATTTGCAAATCCTGGCACAGGATTCCAGAATTTTGGGGGGGGTGGGAATGGACTAGTCTTTGTAGTTCTTCTAAGCCTTATTGCCTTGAGAGATTAGGGGAATGGAACAAGTGTACTGTTGGTAAAGTCTGTATGTCTCATTTCTGTACAAAACACGGCCAGAGTCAGTCTAATCTGTGATTGGAAGGCAGTGACAAGGAGCCACCAGAAAAGAGCATTATGGTTGTTTTCTGTATGTGATCAATTGGTTGACAATGGTTAAATCCATTTGAGCCATCTTTTTGGTCACATTTTAAATGAGATATTAACTAAGGAAAATCGAAAGCATCCAATCTGTCTTAGACTTAAGAGCAGTGCTATAGGTAGATGAGTATTAGCCAATTTAGGAAGGGCGTGAATGAGGCCTAGAAATTCTCATTTTGACTAGTCATTCTAAAATGAGAGTTTAAGGAAAAGGAATTTACACTATTAGTCACCTTCTTGAATAGTGATGAAATGTTGACCTGAGAATATTTTTTGGAACTCATTTGTGGTACTGTTCTAGAATTAGAGGCTGAGTAAATTCCAATCCTCTGTAAAAATGGAAGATCTAGACTGGTCCAAAGGCAATCAGCCTAAGCCAGCTCCAGGCCATGATGACAAGGAGAGGGTTAAAGTTGTGCATGGGCCATTTGGAAAGGAGCATTTCCCAGGAGCCCTAGTCTACAGGGAATTCCTCTATTGAGCTAATTTCTGCATTGAAGAGAAATTGAAGTAGGCAGAGTTGTAGAATGTCCATCTTTTGTGAGGTTGGAATTGACATGGAGACTGTACAAACTCTCTTTGTCCTACAGAGATTCTAAAGGATCAGTTTCAGGAAGCCCTTCTACCCTGCTTTTTTTGTTTTGTGTTTTGTTGTTGTTGCTGTTTCATACCCCGGCGGGAGAAAATCTTTTACCTTTTCTGTTCAGGACTGTGGCTGTGGGGAGTCTTATCAGTGTTGGGACTGGGCATGGGACCAAGCCTTGATGGTGCCTGAAATGAAACCAAAGCACAGTTGAAATAGCAGGGCAAGTTTTTGTGCAAGTTAACGGCTGCTGAGCAGGTTGGCTTGTCCCAAGGAGACTCAATTTCCCTGGACTGGCATGTTTGGGGCCTTGGAATAATGATGGCATTAACACTACTATCAGGCAGGTCATATTGGCTCAGATCCTGTCAGATTCTCCTCCCTCCCTCTTTCCCTGCCCTCTCCCCTCCCACCCCCCAACTAGGTCAGGTAACTGGATGGGAGGCTTCCAAGAACACCTGGGTGCCCCAGGAAATAGAGGTGGTGACTGAGCATTGGGTAACACTCTCCCGAGAAGCATGGTCATTCAGACAAAATGCCCTAGAATAACTCCAGGCAAGTCAGCCATTTATAAGTCTGAGTTAATAAATGAAGAAAGGACGTCTTCTATTCCATCTGTTTTAAATATCTTTATTAAAGCCCAGAGAGGGATCCAGGATGAATGTGGGTATGTTATGAGGTTTTAATGCATACATTAATGCATAATTTGGGGGGTGGAGTGTGGAAAAGGGCAGGGAAGATAGGGTTGGTTCTTTTTTTTTTTTTTTGCAGGGCAATGAGGGTTAAGCGACTTGCCCAAGGGTCACACAGCTGGTTAAGTGGCAAGTGTCTGAGGCTGGATTTGAACTCAGGTCCTCTTGCATCCAAGGCCAGTGCTTTATCCCCTGCACCACCTAGCTGCCCCAGGGTTGGTTCTTAAAAAAAAAAAAAAACCTCTGTCCTTGGAGAACGGGTTTTAGGTTGTAAGCTCAGTGGTGACTTTGGGTCTGAGCAGATTTTTAGATCGAAAAGGTCTTATGACAGTGGCTCCAGCTTGGACTCATTTTATTCCTCGCCTTTGGGCAAGGGTGGAACAGGAAAACAAGATTCTTTCTGGTGTGCCTCCCTCCTAGAATAATATGAAATTGTATATTGGTTTGAGAATGGTCCAGGAACCTAAGTTAAAAGTCCTTAAGTAGTAAAAAGAGAAAAACAAAAGAAAAAAATGCACTAAAATGAAGAGGTGTTAAAACAAAAAATGCATGTTAAGTGCAGTTGTCTGGCATATAGTAGGTATTTGATAAATGCTCGTTGACTGACCTTGAGGCATGAACTTTTGGTCCTCTTCTACTGAAGCAGTTCACTATAATTGGAGGGACCATGTAGCATTTGTTTTGTATGTGTGGGAGTGATTTTCTTAAGACATGGAAGGTGTACATAGAATTTAAACAGCTATGGTGCTTCCTTAAGGAGAGACCCTCTGAGGAAGGGGGTATGCTTTCCCTTTTTTGGAGAGAACCCCTTGTCTAGAGCAAGGGTCTCCAAATTCTAGAAGTCTGCTAGCAGGTAGAATTCCACAGAAAATCCTTAATTATTACTCTACCTGCTGTGGATTTCTGAAATAGACAAATAATGTAAAGATACTTTGTTTTATCTTATTTTTGTTCCAAAGGCAACAAATAAGAGTGCTAGACTTGGAATCACTAGATCTGGATTTAAATCCTGTCTCAGTTGCTTAATTTCCATACTGACCTTTTGGGAAGTCATGGTCAGTTTCTCTATCTGTAAAATGGGGATAATTATGTTTCCACTACCTATCTCAGAAGGGTGTTGTGAGGAACATACTTAACACATCTCCAACTACTATATAAAAATGTCAACATCCCCCTTCTCCTCCTCTACCATATGTGGAATTGTTAGGGTTTTTTTTGGTGAGGCAGTTGGGGTTAAGTGACTTGCCCAGGGTCACACAGCCAGTAAGTGTTAAGTGTCTGAGGCTGGATTTGAACTCAGGTACTCCTGACTCCAGGGCCGGTGCTCTATCCACTGCGCCATCTAACTGCCCCATTTTTTGTTGTTGTTGTTGTTGTATTGTTTTTGTTTTTGAATTGTTAGTTTATGAAATAGAATTTTGATGATTGAGAATTTGGGATTTAACTAGATTTCTGGAAGCCCTGTGTTCTTACTCTCCCCACCCCCAACATTATTGTTCTTTTTCTTTCTTGAGTACCGTACTCCCTGGTTCTTACCAGTGAAAGGATTAACTTGCCCAGGCTCCCCCCAGTTGTTGCTATTTCCCTGTTCTTGGCACTAAGACAACTCACATCAGGAACCATTAGCATTAACATCCAAAAAACACAACCCCACCCCAGATATGATGATATGCTTTAAAATACGTCTGCCTCTGGGAAAGAGGCACCAGGATCTAGTGCTAGGCCCTCATGTCTTTGCCACACTTCTACCACACCTCTGCTCGTACTGCTCTTGACTGGCTCTTCTTCACTGGTCAAGTAGAATTGGCCAGGGAACGAAGAGCTCATGAAATTCTCTTTGAGATTGTAGAAAGCCTACTGTGCTTAAGTTCAGTGACAGCGTTAGAATCAACACCATTTGTCCCTGAATTATGACTGGAAATGACCTTGGATAAAGGATCTTTAATCTTGTTTGTGCCATGGATCCCTTTGAGATAGAGGTGAAATATATGGATTCCTTCTCAGAATGTTTTTATTTGTTTAAAATAAAACACATAGGATTACAGAGGAAATCCATGACACTGAAATAAAAGTTATCAGAATATTAAGAGAGAAAATTCACTGACCCCTTGAAATCCATTCCCAGGTTAAGAACCCTTGCTTTTAGCTATAATCTAATCCAATTGATAAGAGTTTACTTGACCATTATCACACAGCTGGTTGGTGTCTCATTGCTACTGAGTAGGCTGGCTTGTCCAGGTGATCTTGGATTCTCTGGACCAGCACATTTGAGGTTCTGATAGCTTTCTTTAACCTTGTCAAGCAGGTCATATTGGCTCAGATCCTGTCAAACTCTTCATGGCAAGAGAAGCTGTCAGGAAACTTGGTTGTGACAGGAATATAACAAAATACTTGAGACATGAAGGCCCAAGTTCAAATCCAGCCTCAGATACTTACTGGCTGTATGATGGCTGTCTGCCTCAGTTTCCTCATCTGTTAAATGGGGATAATAATAGTCCCTACCTTTCAGGGGTCTTGTGAAGATAAAGCAACATGATATTGGTAACGTACTTGCAAACCTGACAGCACTATATAAGCGCTAGTTATTCTTAGCTTTTATATTAGTGTCCTACATGTTTGAAAGATGGGACCCACACTAGAATCTTGGTTTCCCTAACTTCTAGTCCAGTATTCCTACACATACTATACACATACATGCTGCCTTTTTCGTGCAGACATCTTGGCTCCCCAAGGCTCTGGCACCATTAGACCAAAAACACTGGATGAAGATTTTGGTTTCAGGCCCTACTTACTACTAGAAGGAGAGGTTGGGATGTGAGCCCAGATTCTTCTTGACTCGAGTGCTATTTATCTAATGCTCTATCATGTTGCCTCTCATCTTTGTCTTAATGCCAACACATACTGGCTGTGGGGCCTAGGGTAAGTCACTTAACTCTTCAGTGTTGCCTGACCTTCATCAATAGAGGAGGCTTCTTCATTGGAGAGCTTCCTACCGAGATCACATATCCAGACTCCAGATCCTGCAAGACTGATAGAATTCTGTATGTTAACATCCATCTTGTATCTTGGCTTTTTGAAATAATTACTAAAGGTTCCTTGAGGTTTCTGGAGTTTGCTTAGAATGTTCAAGATAAGCACAATTATTAAAGATCTTTTATGATTTTATAATCTTAAAAAGTGTTCTGTAACTGGACCTCAGATACTAGAAATTATAACAGTTGATATATGAGAAGGAATGTCAGTTATGTTAGGCCTTGGCTGAGTTGAAGGAGATAGAAAGTGATTCACTGGGATGTGAGTTTTTTATATGATTTGTTGAATATGAGGATATTGGCCCAGGTGCTTTGTAAGGGTTGGAGATGTTTCCTCTTAAAGGCACCGACAGCTGCATTTGTTTGCTCTGTATCAAGGTGTCCTTTTTAAAAGAAAGGACATGTTAGAAAGGGCTGGGCTCTGCTTTATATACTATAATGATCCTAAGGCCAATAACCTTTAGCTAAGTAAGTGCAGAGCTATTTAATTCTTGGTCGGTCAGAAAAGGAGACTTTACTATAAACCATTTAAAGTAATAAACAGTGAGAGAGAAATATTACACAATGAATGTAATAGTCCTCCCATTCCCAAGGTAGGAATGTGGGCTTAAAGTTGTCAGCTTCATTTGTTTTTTTTTTAAACCCAAAACATTGCAGATGTATTACATCTGCTTAAAAAATACATCTTATATCCTAGCGGTTCACCAAGGGTTTTCTTCAAAAAGGAAAATGATTAAAACTGCACAAACATAATGATATAAAAGCTAATAGCTTCTCATGCTGAGAAGAGTTTGTAAGGCAGAGAATAGTCCCTTATGAGCTGTATTTTGCTAGCCTGAGCTTTGGCACTATGTCAGAGATTCTACCTGGTTACTAGAAAAAGATAATGTGAAGTCATTACTTTTACATTTTTAAAACTCCGAGTTCTAGCCTTTGAGCTCTTAATATTGAACTTCCCTAATGGGCTGTGAGAGACAGAAACAGAGACAGAGAGACAGAGAGACAGATGCAGAGAGAGAGAGATGCAAAGTGAAACCTGACCATTTAAAAAACCTGCCCTCCTTCCATATAGCCTTAAAGGTTTAAAGGCCTGGTTCCTCAATCCCTTCTCTGCCTCAAAATCTGTTTTGGAAATGCAAGTGCTCATGATTCTTGAAAGAAGGATTCCATTGACAGTGCATCATAAATCTCTTAGCCTCTCTCTGACATTTCTAGGGAAGTAAATGAAAGGTGTAAATTAAAAAAAGCAAGTGTTTGTGTATCCCACTTTAACCTTCTGTTATGCTAAATGGTTTATTGAAGAGTGCTGTCAGTGTTCTTGAAAACTTGGGAAAATCTACCGCAAGCAGTGCAATTAGTTGCCTTGGGAGCACATGATGTTTGATGTGAAAATTATCCGGACACGTCTAATTGGGTGTATTTTCACCCCCCCCAGATACCAGCTAAAGAGGTGATTTTTTTTCTCTCTCCCTTGTTCTCTGCTTTAGCTAAATTGTTTAACCTGCATTTCATCCTCTTCAGAATCACACTCTGGGTATTGTGCTGCCATTTTTCACAATCTCTGTGGCATCACAGTGTGTACCAAACATGGCAGAGTTTGGCAGCTTTGCACTTAGCAAGCTACTACCTCTTTGAATCCTTGTAGAGTATAGTAGTAAGTACTTCTAAATATCTCTTAAGCAACTGGTGACCCTCTTCATTTTTTTATTTAAGGGCATCTTAGACTTGGGATACTTGGATTCCTTGCAAATAGAATGTAAAGTCTTTAAGGGTAGGGCCATCTCAATTTCACATCTGCATTTTTATTGATGCATTCCTAATAACTAGTATCATTGTTCCTGGTAGTTGTATTCAACTATTTCCAGCCTTCTCCAACTCTTCTGGACCCCATTTGGGGTTTTCTTGGCAAAAATACTGGAATGGTTGGCCATTTCCTTCCAGATGAAGAAACTAAGGCCAACAGGGTTATTACATCATTTTCCATGGTCACATAGTTAGTAGGTGACTGAGGTCAGATTTGAACTCAGGTCTTCTTGACTCCAAGCCCAGTGCTCTATCCACTGCACTACCTCACTGCCCTCCTGGTATGTCTAAGTGTTTAACAAATGCTCATTGCTTGATTATTGTGTTTCTCAAAGTTTGTTATGGGCAAAACAAATTAAAAAGAGATCCAATCCCTGCTTTCATGAGCTTATGATCTAGTAGGTGTGTAATTTGTAAATAAACAAGTATAGTACAAAATAACATGATAAAAATGTCTTACAAAATGTTTAAAGGAGATAGAGCATTGTGTCCAGATAAAGAGAATAAAACTAATGGGAGCTGGAGAAGTTAGGAAAGACTTCATGGCCACTGTGACATCTCAACTGGGTTTGACTCTTAACTCTGCCACTAGCTAGCTGTGGGACCATGGGCAAGACTCTTGACTTGTCTGGACACAGATTTCCTTAAATGGGAGTAGGAAAAGTAAATAACTCCTGCTCTCTTCAGGGATGCAATAAGTATTTGTTAAGCTTGGGTCATTGAGCCCTGTGCTAACTGCTGAGGATATACAAAGTTTGAGTTTATGCTTGAGTTTATGACAATATGACACTAATATGAATAATACAAAATATTAAATAATTGATGCTTTAGGGAATTATAGTATAAAATCCTAGGTGAAGTCTGAGGGGTGTGATTGTAAGGAGCAGAAAGATAAGGTGTATGAAAATTTTAGAAAAAGAATACGATTCTATTATCAATTTGGGCAGCAGAGCTTTTAGGTCGTTTCCCACTGCAGGCCACATGTAATTAAAATTCCTGTAATCTCTATATTGTATAGGACAGTATAGAAACTAAGGATTTCCAATTGTCAGCCAGTCGGTTGGCTTATTTTAAGAAGGATACATTTTAGCCATATTCCAGTATTTGACAATTTTATTGTACTGGTGTTGCTCTAATGCATGCTTGTTCTTGCTCTAGTCATTTCCCAGAGGAAAACATTGGCAGTGTAGCGGAAAAAACACTGGCTTAGAAATCAGTACAGTTTATTCTTGAGAGGACAAAATACCTTCCTCTTGTACATGTGGTCTCCTATAGTTGGTATTTCCAAATACTCTTGGTAGCATTTCTTGTAGCAGTAAAGGAATCTTAGATGACAAATTTGGAAAACACAGCATGATCATGGAAAAATATTTCCTTGGTTCTGAAAGTGTTCTGGATCTGTTTTTCTTAGCATTAGGAGGAGGTCTGATGGTCTATTTGTGAATTGAATGCTGGACATTGGGCAATGTCAGAATGTTTCCGCTCTGTCTGCTTCATATTCTCCATTCATTCAGCAAACATTTGCTAAGTACTTATTGTATACAGATAAATATGCTAGGTTCTCCAGAAGATATGAAGTTAAATAAAAGACTTTAAGGCACTAGCTATGAGAGTAATGTTTCTAATATGCATGAAAAGGATACCTTTCTAGTAAACCTAAAATTATATCTGTTGCTGCCATCTTACCTGTGCCTAGTGTTTTCCCATTTATTTTAATGGCATTTATAAGTTTCTCAACAACATTTGTTTAGGGAGCTCCAAAACTCAACATTTCCTAAGGAAAGTTTTCTTTCCTCCAAAATTATTCCTAGGATGGGGCAAATTTAAACAACTACACCAGCCATGTACTTTGAGGTGTCCCTACTGCTGTTATGCTGGTGACTGGGAGAAGTTCTTGAACCAGAAAACCTTGAGCTGCCACGACCCCGCCTCCAAACCCATTACCTCACATTTCAGATTTGATTTTCTGATTTTTTCCTTTGAGGTTGTATTTGTTATTTCATTTGATTCTTTGCATTTCATCTGGATTCATGTGTGTGAGCCTCTGTTGGGCTGGGGTGGACATAGCATAAATGATTTGTATCCTGTCTATTCCGTGTTCTCCCTGCCACGCCTTTGTACTTTCTTATCCTTGAAAGGCAAAGTCAAGGCCCTGAACTAGAATTTATCTGGTATCTTATAGTGATTGACTCACAATTTGTCTGGTTAGTCAGAGAGTTTTCAAAACCTGTACTGAGCACCCCATGATCAATTCAAGCATGACAATGGCTATCAGTTAGGATTTGGGAAATGATCAGATGGGCTTCAGGATGGTTATTTCTGGCGGCCACGTACAGTCCAAGGCTGAATGACAGAGTTCTTAGTACAAGTGCACAATGTTGACTTGTTCCTCCCTCAGTTTATTGTAAGAACATATACTTCCTCTGAACCAAATATTGTAATTATTTTAGTTTCCAGGAAATACTTTTTCAGAATCTCTTTTTGTATTAAAAAAAGGTTGTTTCTTTTTTTTTTTTAATTAAAGGAAAGAAAAAAGGAAAATCAACCTAGGGTAGCAGAGAAAGTGCTACAATCTAGAACTTTTGAAAATTCAGAAAGATCTGTCTTCTAATCCCAATTTTGACATTTACTAGTCTTGTGACTATAGACAAGTAATTTAACCCCTCTGAACCTCAGTTTCTTCATCTGAAATATGGAGCCTATTAGGAGTACCTGTGATGTTTTCCTGACAGGGTTATTGTGAGAGTCTAATACAATGATATGTTTTATAGGTAACATATACATATACATATACAACATATATATATATATGTTATCTATAAAATATCCCTCGTTAGCTTAAGGTGCCACATAAATGTTAATCATTATTATTGTTATTATTAATAATCCTGGAGAGATACTTTTACCACTCCATTCATAATGTTATCCTGAATATGCAATCAGTTTAATTTTTGTAGCGGCATTCCAACTATTTCTAACTGTGTTTTTGTTTTTATACACTACTTAAGATTTTAGTAAAAACATTTTCTAGTAATTCAGCCCTTCTTCACACAATTATTCAATTATTGCACCACAAAGACATTCTCCAGTTTGATGTTGTCAGGAAACGTATTAGCAGAAGTAGTCTGTTATTATCTAATGTTAATAATCGGTTGGTAGAAATGAGAAAAGAGGACATGTAATTGGGACTCCTGTGGCTAACAAGATGTGAATTATGAAAACATTTCCAGGAGAGATTCCAGGTGCCATTATGAGAACCTGTTATTTGCATTTAAAAACATTAGTGGATATTCTGATGCCATGAGGATCACTTATGAGGAAAAATAACAATATTGCCTTTAAAAAATATAGCTTGAGGAGATAACCCTTGTTTTCCAAACAGTAACATTAGCCCCCTAAGCTAGTTAGTTGCCCCTGCTGGATTGTTTTTTACTCTATAATTAGTAAGTTCTTTTTGAGTTTCTCTCAGATTCAATTTAGGAGAAGTTCATTCAGAGAAATTAATGCATATTGTTGAATTAGTTACACTTTCATCATCTGATAATAAGGCATTATTCTCTCCATTGCTCAGAGGTCCCCATGGCTGTCCATGATATGGAAACAATTCATTGTTGACCTTCTCTTCCTGTTAAGGAATTTGCCACCCAGGGTGCTGAGTTATGGCCTCCCCTTATGAGGATTTTCATAGGTACTAAGGTCTCAGTCAATGGATTCAAATTCAGCAATAAGAGTTGACTCTTGTAGTCAAAATTGACCTCTATCTGTGAGCAACTGGTTTCTCTGTGAATGATGGATTGTGAATGAATGGACCCTTGTAGTCCAATATACTCTCTTCCTTTCTTCAACTTAGAAGACCAAGTGGATGGGGAAGTCAAATCCTGGCTGTTCAAATTATACTATGATAAAAATCCCTATTTAACAACAACAACAACAACAACAAAATTCCCACACACCCTAACAGTGCCTTATCTTCATTTTTCTTTAACAACAAAATGCCCACAAAGCGTGAATTTAGTTGGACTCTTGAAAGCCTATAGGAGGGAACTTTGATGTGTATGTATGTTGTTCCTTCTGTGGTACATTCCTTAGTTGTCTGGTTTAGAGCATGTCGTCTAGATGCTATTTATTTTGTGATTAGTCTCTCCAGTGGAGCCTCATGTAATACCTTTCTTTGTATGGAGATTTCCAGTTGTCCTTTAGCCTACCTCTTCATCAACTTCCTCTACCATTTTTATTGAAGGCGGGGTCTAAAGGGAAGGCATTTCCTCTCCTTTCTCCTTTCTTCCCTTTGCTCTTCTTTCTCCTGTCCCTCCTCTTTTTCTGTCACTTCTCTTATTCTCTCCCCCACACTTGGATAAATCTAATGTCTCCTCCTTTCAGCACCAGTCTCCTCTATGAGAACAATCTCTGGTTTACCTCTGAAACCACAGGGCTTTGCTACATACAACCTGATGATTCTCAGCTCAGGGCTTCTGCTTGTAAGTTTCCACAACAGGCTTGCTTTTTTTTTTTTTTTTTTTGCTTGATAGGTTAGGTAGGTGCTTTACATTTTATGCTTTAGCATGTGAATCAACTGCTATTCCCAGAAAATAATTGATGAGCATGTATTTCATGAACAGCCTGGCAGTTCCCTTGTCTGGAGAGATTACACCGTTAAGAAAAGAGGCTCTCAATTCTCTATGCAAATATCAGATATGGAAATTACCAGGAGAAATAGCACTTTTTACGTGATGGGGTCAAGTCAGAACTTCATAGTATCTGCTCAGAAATAGTATGAGGCAGTGTTATGCTCTATACACGTCAGAAGAATTCGCCCTGCCTCTCAAAGAACTTCATTTCTGTGTCCCAGTGATGTCCATTAGAACCAAGTTCCTTTAATAGCATGATACGGCTCATGTCCAAAGTCTGGTATGATGTCTATATTAGCCACCACACTGTAACCTATTTGAAATGCTGAAATGCAATGCAGTGTATTTACTGAAGGAAATGATGAAAGCTTCGCTCCTTTCTTACAAGTTGAGTCATATAATTCCTGAGGGATGTTTTCCAGATTTGGGACTTTAGCCTATTCATATCTTTTATTTGTCCAAAACCGCTTTCTACCCACTTCCCCCACATCTTGCTTGAGACAAACACATTTGATGAGGGAAAGTGTTTTATCATCCATGCTCTCCTTGACTCTTTGCCACAGTTCCTTTTTTTTTTCCTCACAGAAACTAGAGGTCAGATTTGTTTTTCATCAGTTTGAGGTTAGGGTGGTTGTGGGTTTAATATGGTGGCTTTTTTTCTTAGTCATTCTCTTAAATAAAATTAAAAAAAAATAAGTGAAAATGTTCGAGCCTGTACTTCAGATACTTTGTCCCCCTAATAAATAGCCTTTCATATAAATACAGAGAATTTTTGTCTAATAAAGGAAGGCTTATTAGACTCCATTTTTTTCTTACTAGATAAAATGTAATACATTGAGTAAATCCATATGGTACAGATTGAAACTGTCTAGGAATTTAAACGTGAAGATTATTACATCTTTAAATGTTTTAAGTGAAAAGGTGATGTGTTTTGTTTGTTTTTTTAATTAGGCTTTCTGCCTTTCCTCCTTTGAGACAGCAAAACATTCAGTGTGAATGTTTATAAAGGTGACCATGGTTTTTTGGTGAAAGCAGCAACTTTCTAGGGATGGTGGCGCATGTCTATAATCCCAGAGACTGGGAGACTGGGGATGGTGGATCTTTTAAGTGTTCTGAGCTTCAGTAGGCTATGCCAATTGGCTGTCTATATTAAAGTCAACATCACTGTGGTGAGCCCGAGGTCACAAGTTTACCTCAGGAGGCGCAAACCACGGGTCAGAAACAGAGCAGGTCAAAGATGCTGCATTAATTAGTAATGGTTTGGGGCCTATAAGTATTTTGCCCCAACCTGGGCCAAATAGAAGATCCAGTCTTTTTAAAAAAGGAGAAAAAAAAGAAATAATAACTTGTGTATAGCTCTGTTTAGACAGACAGAGCTTGTCATCCATATTAAATTATTTGATAAAAATTTTCAAACATAATTAGTTCACATCAAAAAATAAAGCCCCTTCAGTGGTAAGGAAAAATTGAAAGGAGATAAATGTAGATTTCTGTGACCTCTAAGGACCGACCTTAATTTTCTCCAGATTTTTCCCATAGAAAATTGCTCAGTCTTTTCCTGAGAGTATATTCCCCCTCTTTTACACTTATTACTTGAGTATTTTATAATTTTTGTCATGTTCCTCTCCTCTTCTCAAAAGTATCCAATGGTTCCCCCACTGGGGTAACTAAATTGCCTTAAAAATAGTTCATGATTCCAACAAGAGATGGAGAAGACATAGATCTGAAGTCAGGAGACCTGGGTTCACCCAGCCTGGCTCTGATATACCACCTCCCCTTAGGCTATAACAGCTAAGTTCCTTCATCTTTCTAGACCTTAAATTTCTCATCTTCAAAATGAGAGGGCTGGTCTACATGACCTCTAAATTCTCTTCCAATTGTAACTTTTAAGTGCTTCTCTGTAGGATCATAAAATAATGCTTTTGTGTCGGCTACTAACCTTCCCTCCAGAAGTTGTCCATCCCCACTAACTACCAAACTAATTAAATAACATAAGATAGCATAGTATTACATTTTGGGAAGAAAACATTTATTTATTCCTTTTTAATTCCCATTTAAAATTTAACTTTCTTCATCAGTTGTATTTCATGTATGATCATACATGAATATCATACATAATAGCTAGCATTTTGATTGTGGTTTAAAGTTTGCAAAGTTCCTAAACAAATATTTATCTCATTTGTACCTATGAGGACATCTAATGTTAAATCTTTTTCTTGTGTCGGAGGGCTTTAGGTTTTTTTTTAATGTTTTTTAAGGTTTTCAAAATGCTTCCTGGCTATCTTTTGAATTATTATTTTTTCCTTTATGGCATATTTTTCCCCCACAGGGCAGTCTGTACTTTCTACATCACTTGGTCTGGTTCTGAGGCATTAACTTTTGAACATTGCCCAGCTACCTGCTGATGGGTGCTGTAAAAACTCATAAAGAAACAAAATAGCGGAACACACAGATGTTGCTGTGACTTTATGGGTGGATAATTTTGATTCCTTATCCTTGTTGTGATGCCTGAAGGTCTAGAGACACTGATCTGCTTCCGGTTTGTCAGACACAGTTTTTTCAATTAGCTTGAAACTTTGAGCACAGCTTTCTTTTTGACTCCTTATTCCTCTCACTTGCAGTATAACAATATTTCATTACTTTGAACTCTACCTCTTCCCCTCACCCCCACAAAGTTTAAAAAAAGTTAAAAAAAAGATAAAGAAAAGGTCTATGCCAGGAAATCATCTTTGATAAGGTAGAATAATGCTGAAGGATCCTTAATAGACAAAACACTAAAGAGAAGTCATGGAGGGATAATAGAAAACCACTGGACTTGGGGTCAGGAACTGGAACCCTAAATCTGATACTTACTAGTCAGATTATCTTGGACAAGTTACTGAGACTCTCTAAGTTTTAATTTCCTCATCTGAAAAGTGGGGATGGTAGTGTTAGCACTGAAAATTATACTTCCAAATAATAATTAACTCAAGGCTGTTGTGGGGAAAGCGTTTGCAAACTGAAGCCCTATAGAAATGCTAGATCCTATTTTTGTTGATATTATTTATAATGATAACGAATGGTAAATAAGAGAACGGATCTCTGCATTAGAAAATCTTGGGTTCACGTGTCACCTCTGCTATTATACTGGCTGTTTGACCCCAGATAGTGGTGATGATGACAACAATGACCATCATCTTCATAAACATATTAATAATAGCTAGCATTTATATAGCACTTTAAGGTTTATAAGGAATTTTGCAAGTATTATCTCATTTTATCTTTATAATAACCCTGGGAGGAAGGTGCTGTTATTATCCCCATAAAGAAACTGAGGCAGGTGGCAGTGAAATGATCTCATCCAGGGTCACACAGCTAGCGAGAGTCAGGTCAAATTTGAACCCAGCTCTTCCCTGACTTCAGGTGTGTCTCTCTCTGGCACCCACTAGCTGCCACTTAACCTCTCTGTGCTCAGCTAACTATAAAACTTCACATTAATACTGCATGAATAAGAGTGTTTCTTCACTAAGAACTTCTTATGCAAGTGAAATCCTGGGTCTTCTCCCACTCTCCGCTTATTCCCAAGTGCTGATAGGCTCTCAAATTATGGACTCTAGATAACAGAAACATTGGGCATAGTCTATAACTTTGGAAACTGTACCCGAAGTGGCTCATTAGGCATTGGACATTAACAGTGATATTGGAAGATTATACCTCCTTTATCTTGCCTTCCTTTTTCTCGATTTTGGCAAAAACCATCCAGTAAGTGGATAAAGGCTGTGAAAAGACGCATCTCAGTATTGCTTAATCAGGGTCAAAAGAATGTAGCCCCCAAAAGTGAGGAGAGGAGAGTTTAGTGATAACCTATGGTGGAAGGCCTATGGTTAAGGCCTTCTCTCCAGGAAGGGTCACGTGTATTCTTTTCCCTTCAATAACATGAGTTATTGAGTTCCTACTACACTGGGCAGGGGAGAGCCACAGTGAGGGGTGGGAATGGGAAAGTAATGGATTTTGATGAGGACATAGCTTGTAAGCTATTTCTCCATTATTATTTCAGGTCACTTTCACTTCATCACCTAATTTTTAAATTGGCAATGCGGTGAACACAGAGCTTAGATAATGCTCTAAAATTTTAAAACCAGGACATTCATCAGGTTAAAAATATTTTAAATTTGACTTAAGCTACATGGCTTAGCTCTAAAAATAGCACCTCAAGTCCAAAAGAGAATGAGGAGAGGACAATTATTTAGAGTATAATCTGTTCAAATTACACACACACACACAAATATATAAATATATAAATATATAAATATATATATACACACACACACACACACACACATACACACACATATAGATGCAGGTGTGTGCTAATGTGATAAAAACCTTCTGAAAACATGGCCTGACCCATGTGCTGTGAGAAGCAGCAATTAGATGATATCTAAAATGTAAGATAATAATTATAGCTAACATTTATAAAACACCAACTGTGAGCTAGGCCCTGTGCTAAGCACTTTATAAATATTACCTCATTTTATCCTCACAAGAACCCTGAAATGTAAGTGCTATTATTATCCCCATTTTCAGATGAGGAAACTAAAGCAAAGATTAAGTGACTTGCCCAGGGACATATAGCTAGGCCAGATTTGAATTTCCTGATAAGACCTTGAGGAAGTGATCTTCTAAATGATCTATTTCCTCTTCTTTTGCCATTAGTCCTTTGGAAAAGCTCCTGGGGAAAGTCTTTTCTGTTTATTTTGTACCAAGAAAGAGACCAGGGTTAAATTCCTACATTATAGGGTTCCACCTAGGAACAATAGGAAGGTTAAACTGCTACTTTGGTGGAGACTGTGAGTCACTGCTTTGATAAAGGAAAATGGGGTGATTGTAGTTGTAAAGTTGTAACATTCTCTCTATTGGTCTCATGCCTTCCTAATGACTCATATTTCTGTTTGTGAATGGGTGGTGCCTACCATGCTAGGCATTCTAACCTTACTGGCTTTGGCTTTCCCTAGTGGGGGCAAATACTCCAATAAAAGGGAAGAGACATCCGCCTAAGCCTTTCTTTCTTTCTTTCTTTCTTTCTTTCTTTCTTTCTTTCTTTCTTTCTTTCTTTCTTTCTTTCTTTCTTTCTTTCTTTCTTTCTTCTTTCTTCCTTTCTTCCTTTCTTCCTTTCTTCCTTTCTTCCTTTCTTCCTTTCTTCCTTTCTTCCTTTCTTCCTTTCTTCCTTTCTTCCTTTCTTCCTTTCTTCCTTTCTTCCTTCCTTCCTTCCTTCCTTCCTTCCTTCCTTCCTTCCTTCCTTCCTTCCTTCCTTCCTTCCTTCCTTCCTTCCTTCCTTCCTTTCCTTCCTTCCTTCCTTTCCTTTCCTTTCCTTTCCTTTCCTTTCCTTTCCTTTCCTTTCCTTTCCTTTCCTTTCCTTTCCTTTCCTTTCCTTTCCTTTCCTTTCCTTTCCTCCTTCCAGACTTCCTTCCTTCTTTCTTTCTTTCTCCCTTCCTCCCTTTTTTTTTTTGCCATTCTTTCTTATTAGTGAATGTTGGGCAGCAAGGTTTCTTGAGACTGCTGCTCAATATGTTAGTTTCCAGCAGCAGTGGAAGCTAATGATTCAGTTTGCTGCTGTAGAAATTTAATAATTAGATGGATTTAATTAGGTCCCAAACTGAGATTGTCCAATTGAATGGCTGGAATGGAAGGACCAGGTAATGCATTCTTTCAGGTAGCTTGATATCTTCATCGTCCCATCCTCCCAAATCCTTGTTGTCATTAATGTCATCTTGTCTGGACTTCCTTGTACCCACAGGTTTCATTCTTGATATGTTTTCCAGTGAGTGCTTAATTGGCGTATGCAACTGTCAAAATGGATCCCCCCAAATCTCAACTTCTATAATAGCATGCATGTGCAGGTGTACTTTGTATAGAATGGGGAGGGTTAGCTAACATGTACAATAACAGTGGTCCAGGCTACACCAACAAGCTGAATCTAATAAGATGAGATTTAATAGTAATAAATATGCTAGACTCAGGTTTGAAAAGTCAGCTTCATTGGTAATGGTGTGGCCATGGCTTCAGAGCATTTTGTCTGAAAAGGATCTGATAGGTTTAGTGGACTCTAGGTTTCATACAAGGGAATGGCCAAGAAAGCTAATGCAACCTAGGGCTACATTAAGAAAGGCTAGACTTGGGAGATAATAGTACCTCTGTCCTTTGCCTTGCTTAGACAACATCTGGAGTATTTCATTGACTTTTACATCTTAGGAAGGACACTGAGAAGCTGTATAGTGGGCATCCAGAAGAGCACAGCCAAAGTCCCAGTCTCTGGTTCATATGTATAGATGTATAGGATTTCTTCTTTGTTGAAGAAACAGAACGTTTAGCCTGGAAAAGCGGATTTTTGGGGGGGAGGGAGAGAGGTAATAGATGGAGAGTACTTATTAAGAACTTTCTTTTCACCAGGCAATGGGATAATGGCTGAATTTATAAACATAAACAAAAATCATACTAGCTGTCTTCATCTTTTTCGTGTATGACTGCTATCTGCAAGAGGGAATAAACTTGTTCTGTACTGACCCAGAGTAGAAGAAGGAACACTTGAGTAGAAGTAGGTAAGGGGAAAAAAACACCTTCCTAACAAACAGTTATCTTCAAATGGCACAAAATACAATAAGAAATCTTCTCCCCACCTACATTTGAGTTTGATACACAAAGCCTTTGGTGGATGAGCTTTGAAACATGTTCTGATTTTAGGGTCTCTGTCTCCCCTCTCCCCGTTTTCTCTTCCACTATGACTTCCATCAGCCTTTTCTTGTGAGATAGTCAGTTAATAATGATGACTGACAGTGCCTTCAGACTAGACCAGTATATGCCAGTAGATCAGAAATCTTCAGTTGATCTAAAATCGAATTCCTGCCACCATATACTTCCATGCTGCTTGGGTAAAATTTTCAGTGGAAATAGGGGAAGGGTTGATTTTTTTGGCCATCCTTTGCCTGTTCCCCCCAGGGACTTAACTATTTGGAGCCTGGACCCCACTTAGGATCTTGACTGTTAACATCCAGGTCTTCATTTATTCAGCAACAGACATGTGTCATGTATCTTCCATATCCAAAGCATGAAGGTAAGCACTGTGCTCAGGAGAATGAAAAGTAACTTGTTCTGACAAGTAGTTTAAGGATCCCTGCTGTATAGGGTAGGTCCCCATGCTGCAAAAAATTGAATAGTTGATCTTATCCCTGGGTTTATATCATTCTAAGACAACATGAGCTATGCTAGCCCAGTTTCATGAAACCAAGAATTCTTGCCAGTGCATTTCTAATCAAGCAAAATGATGTTTAATTATTTTAACCATGGACGTGGGTAACATCTCCACAACAAACATCAGTTTAAAAGGCAGCAGGGGGAGTGTTTTGGTTTTATGAGCCCTGTACATTAGGATTGCAGCAAAGGCTGTGTGATTATGGATGTCATGTGAGTCTTCCATGAGAATGATGGGAATGATTGTTGACTTCAGCCTGCTCCATGACTCAGAATTTCCTGGGTCCCTTGACAGCTCCCAGTGGAAGAGAAATTTTAATCTTGCTTTGCCTTTGTTGGTAGCAATCTTGATGTCATGAACAAAGAAAACCTAAAGAATCCTGTCCTACACAGTAGTTGCAGGCCACACTTTGGAGAACTTACAGGGCAAAGTTAATTCACATTTATTTAGCACTTTACATTTCTATAGCACTTTGTAAAGTGCTTTACAAATATTGTCATCCTTAATCCCTTTCCGTGGTATGCACCCTGGGCACACTGAGGCTTAATTAAGGACATTGATAGTTGTTCCAGGAAAGTCTTCTTTTTTCAGAGGATAAAGTCATGGGAGGAGGAATCACATGAGTAATTTCCAAGAAGAAAGATGAGTGACCTGAGCACCAACTTCTACCAACACTGCCATTACTACTAGCATTACTGACATTTTTATAGTACTTTGAGATTTACAAAGAATTTTGTGTTCATTATCTTTGGATTGAAAAGAATTGGTTAACTTCCCTCATGTCCAGAAATAAATTCTGCCCATTCAATTCCATTTTCAAGTTGGATGATAGGATGATAGCAGCTAACATATAATTTGTAGATATATATGATAATATAAGATTACTTATTTATCATGGAAGAATAGAATAGAATAGATTTAAGGTTTGCAAAGTGCTTTGCAAAAAGAATCTCATTTGATCCTTACAACAGCCTTAGGAGATAGGTTCCATTATTATCCCCATTTCACATATGAAAAAATTGAGGTGGACAGAGGTGAAGTGACTTGCCCAGAGTCATACAGCAAAGAAGTGTCTGAGGCTGGATTTGAATTCAGATCTTTCTGACTCTGAGTCCAGTGCTCTACCGGCTGGAGCACCTTGCTGCCTCTGAGAGGAATCTCTGGTTGAATGAAATAAAGGGCCATATGTGATTTTATTGAAATTCATGTCAGTTGTCTCTGTTTGGGAAGTCTTTGAGAAGGACCTGTTCAAGGAAGAACCTTTACTGCACTAGTAGGAGAATTTAGTGCATTTGAACTAAGAAAATGACCTATCTTGAGAGAGGGCAGGAGAAGGGAGTTTTATCTGGGACTCAGAAGCATCAGGAATAAGACCCTTGAAAAGAAATTGTAGATCAATTAGTCTTTTGTTGGTAGTTGACTATCCTGGTTATCTGCGTGTTTCAATCTTGGTCTCACTTGAATCTTAGCAGCTATATTTGTAAAGCACTTAGCACAGTGCCTGACACATAGTAGGTGTTTAATAAATGCTTATTCCCTTCCCTACAGACATTTTTTTTCTTTTCAGGTTTCTTATTCAATCCATGACAACATTTATTTACTATCTAGTAATGCTAGACTGTCTTTTGTTACGTAGACCGAGAAAAAAAGATGCTTTAGATGTGAAGATTAATTCAAATACTCCTAGAAACCTTTTGTAAAGTCTCATAATCATTTTATAAGCTGAAAAAAGAAAATATGCAATAAAACAGAGCCATTTTAGGTTGATGTAAATATCTAGGAATTATTGTGATACTAATCTGGCTTGTGGAATAATTTCCATGAATTTGGGAGGGGGGGGGGAGAGAGAGATTGATTGTTTGATTGGTGTTTTTGTATTTGAAACTGATAAATTGAAAACAATCTTCACTTTGTGATAGTCTAACCAAAGCATGCCACCAGAATACTCGCTTTTACATATATTCCTCTCCTAGGATATGATACATTGTTAATTTCTCTTTAATAATTCAATAGCATGTCAATACTCTGAAAATCTGGGTACTTGGGAATGACAGGTCTGTTCACATTAGTAGCCCTGAAGAATTAAAAAAAAATCCAGGACATACTTTTATCTCTGGAAAGGCAGAAGTCAATGCAGATGGAACTTTTCAAACTGGTAGCCTTAGACATAAATGGCAAATGATTCATAGGCCATGGAATGATGGAAGGAAAGAAAGAAAGAAAGAGAAGGAAGGCAGGCACAGTTTTTTAAGGTTGAAATGCTTAGACGTAGGTTACATTTTACAAATATATCATTATAGCTTTACAAATGTCTTGTGTTTGGCATTTTATTTATTTTTTTTTTTTTCAAAAAGTCAATTCATTTTTTTTCTAGCTGCCCCATGATGGTTTCTTACAAGATGCTGTTTTGCAAATTAAGAATGAATTGAGGGGCAGCTAGGTGGCGCAGTGGATAGAGCACAGGCCCTGGAGTCAGGAGTACCTGAGTTCAAATGCGGCCTCAGACACTTAACACTTACTAGCTGTGTGATCCTGGGCAAGTCACTTAACCCCAATTGCCTCACTTAAAAAAAAAAAAAGAAACCATCTTGCTTAAAATTTTTCCTGTAGGCATATGCGATCACAACTGAGAAGATGAGTGAAAAGAAAATGGATTGTGTGCCACTGTCCTATTTCTACTCTGCCAGGAACAAACCCCTTTCTGGGCCTTAGTTTCTTCACATGTAAAAAACAAGAGAGTTGGACTACATGTTCCTTAAAGTGCTTCAGATTTCAAGTGATCTACCTCTAAAAATCTCCAGGGGTATAAATCTATAGAGAAAAAAAAATTCCAAAAAAAATCCAAAGCTGATGAGTAAGGTTGACTTTCTCAATGACTCATTTTTTCTCTCACCTTTCTTAGTAACCTCCCCTTCCCTCCCAACTGATGTTGGAAAGCTACTTTGCATTAGTCAGAAAGGCCTCGAAGCTTTCTTCAGAGAAGCACCATTTCATCCAGGGCAATTGTAGTGACCTTTCTAAGCTACCCGTGTCATTACCAGCTCTTTTCCTGCTTTGTTTTGTTTTATTTTATTAACTTACAATCATTCTCTTATTACCAGATGTGATAAGCCTATACCAAACTCAGTGTCTAATATAATAAGGGTTTGTAAAATGGTTACTAATTAATCTTTATCCCATCTTTATGAGGTAGATAAGAGGGACTATTCATCCATTTTGAACATGGGAGAAACTGAAAGAGAAAGGTCAAGCTTCTTCCTTATGGATGAAGACACTTAAGGTCCAACCGGGAAAGGTTAATACCCTGAAACCAATGACTTTGCTCTTCTTTTCAACTTTTTTCTTTGCAGAAGGCAACCTTTCTAGGAGACCACAATTGAGAGAACTTACAAAGCCATTTTCCTTCATGTGGATTTAAGATTCAATTTTTTTGGGGGGGGAGTAGATATATTATATTTGAAGGATATCAGTCAAATCCACAAAAACCCCATCATAACAAGTCCCTGAATTACTGATTTATCTTGGAATCCAGAAATCACAGTGATCTATTTGCGGGACCTAGGGATGAAACAGAGTAAATGAACTAGCATTTGAATGCTCTTGTGCGTATATGTATGTATGCATACACATACTTACATACATATATACACATGCATAATTTTATACACATTTTCATATCTATCTGTCTATATAATCCTATTTGAATTTCACAATCTGGTGAACAGGGGAGTAGGAGATAGAAAAATGACTTCAAAGTTAAGAAGACCAGAATTCAATTCCTGCCTCTGACACAGGCTGACGATATGACCCTGGATAAGTCCTTTGCTTAGGTAACTCTCTAAGACTAGAGGTTGCAGAGAAGGGGCTGACTTGCATTGACAGTTTCCTTACCACAGAGCTTCCTATACTATCTCAGTGAAAAGACTCTACTCTCCTCTACTGTCTAACTCTGCTTAACTCTTCTGAAGAAGCAGATTAGGAGTAATTTGCTTATGGCTACATGGCAAAGAGCAGGGGTGGGATTAGAAGCCAGGTCATCCTGACTCCCTAGTCCAGGACACTATTCACTATGCTGCTGGCCTTTTGGTCAGAACATTTGTATTTGAGTCCTGGAGCTGTTTATTAGCTGTGTGACCTGTTAATGTCACTAGATGTAATGGAGAACTATTGTTAGCAGTATTCATAATGATAATTAAATTAATGTTTGCTAAATACTTACTATGTGTAAGGCCCTGGGGAGACCAGAATTTGCGCTGGGAAGGAAATTTAGAGATTATTTCCATCAACCCTTTCATTTTCTAGATGAGTAGGCCCATAGAATGGAAGTGAGTGCTACAATGTCACACATGGCTAATTCAGCAGAAAAGATGTTCTTTGAACCTATAAGGGGACCTGAAACTGATACACTCATCAATCTCTGATTATGCACAGGACATTGTTAAAAGGGAAGTCTCATGCAATAATCCCCTTCTCCACTCCTTTTTCCTATAATCTGTTTTGTCATTTTAGGTTTTAGAACCATAAAGGACATCAGAGGTCATTTAATCTAACCCACTTTGGAGATTAGGAAATTGAGTCCTAGAGACGTTAGGCAACCAAGATTCATTACTGGGCAATGTTATGTATCATTTCTTTGATGCAATTTGGGAGCATTTAGATGTTTGTTTTTCCCCCATAAATTGTGGAGGGAAGGGCAAGTATTTGAGGGGTAAATGCTGCTTCATGTCAATACCAACGAGCTCTGTTTTTACCTCCCTCTCAGGCCCTGCAATGTAAATAGTGTACAACCAAATCTTTTGATTGTATAAAGTTAACTCTTGGATAATCTAGAACTAGAAAAAGTACTAGTTATACCAGATTCTTAGATGGTAACCAGGTGATGGAATCACTGTTATTCAGGGCTAACTGCTATGACATAGAACTGTCTTAGTCACACAAAACCCTCCTGGTTTAGGATTAAACTGGTACACCCTATAAGTTAACAGGTGAGACTACTAAATAGGGGAGTCTCCTTAAGAAAACAGATTAAACCAGAAGATGATTATTTACATTTGTTTCTCATCGTAAAAGATGGAGAATCTTCTTGAATCTTATATTTTGGAAGTGGTCTTGGAGGTCATTCTAGTCCACTGTCAAAAATGATCAAAACTGATTCTGAAAGATCCCTGATGAGTGGTCATTCAGTCTCTGCTCTGCTACTATGAATGATGTGGGTGAGTTCAGTGCCCTCTAAGACAGTCCCTATTGCTGTTAAGCATGAAGTATTAAAAATATCCTTTGACAGGATTGTAGATTTAAAGTAAAGGTAAGACTTAGAAGCCAATACTCCAAGCCCATCACTTTTCAAGTGAGGAAACTGAGACATTGATGGGCTTGTCCAAGATTACAAGGTACTAGGTTGTAGAGGATAACCTGCCCTTTGGCTCCAAATCTGGCATTTTCTCCATTGTACCATGTGACCCACAATCTGCCTCCTTCTACCTAAAATCCAGTGGTCTTTATTCTGTCCTCTAATAAGAAGTCTTATCTGTCTTCCACATGACCACCCTTTAGATATTTGAAGACAGTGATTACTCACCCTCTAATCTCCTTCTTATATAGGCTAAACATCTCCTTTTCATATAACATCATTTGGGTTGCCTCACCATAATGTTCATCCCTTTGTTCATACTTTGTTCTTTTCATGATGTGGCACACACATCGCATGAACTAAATACAATAGCCCGGATGTACTCTAATTAGTACCTAGGATAGTGTAACTATTACCTCCTGTGAACTGGCTGCTTTACTTTTTGTTCGTGGAGATTTAAGTGACATTTGGCTTTTTTGGGAAACCACCTTATATAGAAAATTCATTCTACAGCTTTGTTTTCAAGCCTTTGTTTCCAAGCAAGATATGCCTTTCCTTGTTCATGGTCCTGCTTTGCAAAACAGCAATTTGTTCCAAATTTGATCTCAAGCTTGACATGTATTTTATTGTAGTATTTTTCGTTTGTTTTTGATCTTGCAGAGAGATGTGGGTTTTAAGTACAGTTTGATGGTGAATTTCCTGTAGCTGAGATGCCTGAAAAGAAAGAAGGGGCCAAGGAATTTGGAACCCTAGGTTCTAATCTTGACTCTGCAATCCAAGACTCTTGTGTTCCTTAATAAATCAATTCACCTCCAAGAACTTCTGTACTTCTTTGTAATACAATTCAACAAATATTTATTAAATGTCTACAATGTGCAAGACATTCTGCAGAGGGACTTTGTCAGATCAACAGGTTAGCCAGGCCCAAGGATCCTAGACTTAAAGCCAGAAGGGACCTTGTAGGCCATGAAGTCCAACACCCTCATTTTATTTTTTGTTTGTTTGTTTGTTTGTTTTTGCAGGCAATGGGGGTTAAGTGACTTGCCCAGGGTCACACAGCTAGTAAGTGTCAAGTGTCTGAGGCTGGATTTGAACTCAGGTACTCCTGAATCCAGGGCCAGTGCTTTAACCACTGTGCCATCTAGCTGCGCCCCCCCCAACACCCTCATTTTAAAGATGAGCAAATGGATGTTGAGTGAGATAAAGTGGCTGAGGGTCAGACAGCTGACATAGGTTTCCTTGAGTCTCCATGAAGTCAGACAAGAAAATGTCCTTTAAAGGAAAGGATTTCTCTTGGTTATAACCACTGAAAGATTTCTGCATGTTGTTCAGGAGTGGTACATTTTTTAGGACACCTTCCAGTCTTCCTCCATGGACCCTCAACTTTGCCCAGCTTAATTAATTGATTTTCACTTCCTTTTCTCACCTGTGTATTACTTTAACCACAAAAAAAGCCTCTCTTCCTAGAAATCAAGGGTAGGGGATCACTTGGGCAAATATTGATGAGTAAGTCAATGCATGTGGAAGGAATGGTTCTCTTCCTTCTGGTTGGTTATTGATATGGCTTTAAAAACTAGCCACCCCAACTAATAGGGGTTGGAGCTATTAAACTCTTTTGATAGTGTCAATAACAGGGTGTGTGCTAAAGCATAAAGTTGGACAGATAAGAAAATGCCTGCTTTGTGATTGCTCCTGTCATTTTCATGGAAATGCTTGCAAGAAACTTAAAAAAAACAAACCAAAAACCAACAAATAAGTCCTCCAGTTTAAATCCTTCCTCTTATTCCTGGTTACCTTCCTCTTCACTCTCTTTACAGTAACTTCTGATTAGTCATCCCAGACTAGCAAAGATCACTGCCTTGTCCCTTCTGACTTCTTGTTGACCTGCTCTTTTGCTGGACTCTGTCCCATTTGAGGCTGGCCTGTCAACTTGTCTTTCTAGGAGAGTGTTCTCATGCCTGAGGCTGAAGGCTGAGGGAGGTGGCACTCACTCTAGAAAGCCATGGGAGGCTTTTTTCCTGAAAGTTCCATGGTGTCAGTGCCCATGCTCAGACAGGAAGTGAAATAATTGGTGGGGGAGGAAATGAAACTTTCCCTGAGTTTATTAGACCACATCCTATAAAGCTATTTCTTTTTATATAGAATCACATGTTAGAAGTGGCTTTATTGATAATCCAGTCTAACCGCTCATAGCCCCCTCACCCTTACATTACAGAAGACTAAGCTTGAGATCCTGAGGTGAAGTGATTCAACCAGAGACACGGAGATGATTAGAGGCATTGCCTGGACTAGGACCTTCATCTTTGCTGTTTCTCTTTATCCAAGTCTCCTTCCTCCCTCCACTGTGTTTCACTGCCCCCCTTTCCCACTACACAAAGTAGATCATCATGCTATAAGGTGGTGGGGTTTTTTTGTTTTGGTTTGGTTTGGTTTTTGGTCTTTTTGTTTTTTGTTCATTAGCATGTCCAGACATGAAGGGGCCTAGCATATTTAAACAAATGAAGAGAAATACAATTTATTTTGTTATACATGTGCCGTGTTTTAAGTAGTTATTCAATAAGTTTCTAAGTCACTTAGTCTTTTCCCACCTTATTAGTTTTTAATTTTTCCCCCAATTTCATGTAAAATCACTTATGCTTGAATGGCCCTAGAGAATATATTAGAACTATATAAGACATGATCTGTGCCCTCAGTGAGCTTATAGTCTAATAAGGCATGCATGGAAAGAAGTAACTGGAACCTAATAGAGTGTGGTAATGTACAGGAAGTGATGAGAGAGTTCAGGGCAAAGCCTGACTTCACACACAGATATGTTTGAGGTGATTATTAGCTGTACAGAACAGTTTACAGTCCCATTCCTTAAAATAGCCAGCTTCCCTAGTGCCTTTTAAATGTCATTCTATTTGTCCACACCTTGTCAGCAACACACATTTGATTCAGTGAAGATGCTCTTGCCAAAGCAAACTCACTGGGTAGTGCCCAGTTAGCATTGAGTAAGGACTGATCATTCAAAGTCAAATTGGAGAATGCATTATTGTGGAAGGGAATCTAGTCCAACCCTATTGTTTTTCAGAGGAAGAAAGGAGGGAAGTATGGAAGGATTTATTCAGCACCTACTATTTATGCTAAATAATTTACATATTTTATCTCACACCATTTGTGGGAGTTTGGCATTATTATGATTATTATCCCCATTTTTATAGATGAGGAAACTGAAGCAGACAGAGTTTAAGTGCCAACTGATGAGGCCTAACAGTCTATCCACTGCACCACCTGGCTGCCTTTCAGAGAAGGAAACTATGGCACAAGCTTTTTTCCAAAGCTGCATAGTTAGTTAGTGACAGTGTCTGATGTATCTCGACTCCAAATGGAGAGTTCTTTCTCCTATAGCATGTTACCTTTTATGCTAAGTATGACCTCTTTCCTAGGGTCCTTTACCAGGCAGATTTCTTCCATCCACGAACCATTTATCAATTGCCTAATTTGTACAAAGCCCCATGCCAGGCACTGGGAGTAAACTAAAAACCATATTCCCTGTCTTAGAACAGCTTTCCATCTAAGTGCCAATACATTATTTTCTTTTTGTTTGTCAAAAGTGATGATTGTTGCTGAAATCCCTTTCGTTTTCTTCTAGCTGGCAACCAGGCTTTACTCATTGGAGACCAAGGTTCAAGTGCCACCTCTGACATCCATTAGCTGTGTGACTCTGGGGACCCTCATGAGTCCTGTAGGCAGTTCTTGAGGTCTGAGTTATAGAGTGGATGCTTACTCTCATTGATAAAAGAGGAAGTTTTCTTAACTGCATCAGTGAAGCGTAAGGTCCGGTCCCTCATTCTTCACAAACATTTCATTTTCAACAGATTGTACCCTCTGCTATTCCCCAAACTCAGGACACCATCTGCCACCTCCATGCATTGGCACAAGCCGTGCCCCATGCCTGGAATACCATCTTTCGCATCTGCCCCTTCCAGCTTCCTTAACTTTCTTCAAGATCGAGTTCAGTGATTTCCTCCACATAGCTGATCTTGACCCTCCCCTGCTGAAAATGTCCTTTCCTTCCTCTATTATTCCAAGAGCTCATTGCCTTATTTTTCCTTATTCCCTTTTACAACCCTGAATTATACTTATGTTTTCATTTTATGTCCCCTCTGTGTTTGCTCCTTGTTTTGTTTTGTTTTTTTGCTCCTTGTTTTTCTTTGTATTGCCAGTGCCTTACACATAGTAAGCATTAATTCAGTAGTTAATTTACCCATTATTATTAGTATTGTTAATAATAGTTCTTAATTACATGTAGTAACATTAATAGGTTACACAGCTAATAAAACCAGCTCCAGTACCAAAAGACCAATGTCACAGTGAGTAGTGTGCAGGACTAAGGAGTCAGGATGTTTTGTTATTCTTATCTTTTCTTTTCTCTCTTCTCTTCTCTTCTCTTCTCTTCTCTTCTCTTCTCTTCTCTTCTCTTCTCTTCTCTTCTCTTCTCTTCTCTTCTCTTCTCTTCTCTTCTCTTCTGGGGCAATGAGGGTTCAGTGACTTGTCCAAGGTCACACAGCTAGCAAGTGTCAAGTGTCTAAGGCCGGATTTGAACTCAGGTCCTCCTGACTCCAGGGCTGGTGCTTTATCCACTGTGCCACCTAGCTGCCCCTGTTTTATTATTCTTTAATCACGTTATTCTTTATGAGCCCATTTGGGGTTTTCTTGGCAAAGATACTGGAGTTGCTTGCTATTTCCTTTCCCACCTCATTTTACAGATGAGGAAACTGAGGCCAGCGAGTTGAAGTAATTTGCCCAGGGTGGCACAGCTAGTAAGTGTCTGAGGTCGGATTTGAACTCCAGGCCCACTGTACCACCTGAGTTGTAACTGCACCTTTGCCATTTCCAATGTAACTGTGGTCAAGTTATTTAATCACTCCTAACCTCAGCTTCTTTATCTATAAAGTAGGGAATAATAATACCTGTAGAATCTATTTCACAGAGTCAGGCAGTAGGGGATGGGACCCTGTCTTTTCATTGATGGAGGAAATTCTTCCTGCCAATGCAAATCACTCCCTTTTGTAACTTTTTGTCTTAGAGAGTTAGCTAAAGCAATTGGTGCTTAAATGCTGTTTTTGTTGTTTGTTTGTTTGTTTTTTGGTGAGGCAATTGGGGTTAAGTGACTTGCCCAGGTTCACACAGCTAGTACTTGTTAAGTGTCTGAGGCTGGATTTGAACTCAGGTCCTCCTGAATCCAGGGCCAGTGCTCTATCCACTGTGCCACCTAGCTGCCCCTAAATGCTGTTTTAAATGAAGGACTTGAACCCTGTTCTTCCTAGCTTTGAAATTAGCATTCTAATTCCTACTGCCCACTTCTTCACTGGGTTATGCAATTTAATTGAAATGCTTAATAAATAAATAAATGAATGAACATGTGCATTTGTGTATGAGTGTATATATCCATGTGTATATGAGTATATATGTATATGTACACACATCTATTCTACATCTTCAAAAAAATTAAAAATCTAAGAGATGCCAATTATTATTTCCACAACCCATACCATTTCTGGATGTGAGTTCAGTGACTTTGCTACTAGTCCTAATTATGTTACTCAGTCTGTGACCTTACTCAGATCCTTTCTCCACTCTGTTAAGTATTTAAGCTTCCTCATGTACAAAAGTTTGAGTTTGGACCAGATGTTTTCCAAGCTTCCTGGTATCTCCACAACTGGGTAATTCTTTTGATCTCATCACTAAATGTTGGCAGGTTCTCTTTGATACTTATAGCCTAATAAAACACATATAGAAAGAAGTGATAGAACCTAGTTAAGAGTAGAAGCAGGGAATTCTTTCCCATCCTCCATCCAAGTTCACTTATCTTTACTCTATGGATTTGTTGCGCTAGCACTGAGTGAATTTAGTTCTTATTTCTGTCCCTATCACCATTTCCCCAATCACCCATGATTCATCGATTTTCCTTCTGCCTTGTGTTCCAAAGTTCAGGAATGGCAGAGATGACTCAAGCCTGGAACCTTAGATGCGTGACACCATACAGTTAGCACCCTTTTTATTGTGCTGGGCCCTCCCATTTTGTCATCATGTGAAGATACAAGTCTGTTTTTAATGGGTCACATTGAGGTAAGAGAGATGATGCATTAACCCAGGACAAGTTATCATTTTGCAAGATTTTTTTCTCCCTTTCACCCACTCCCCTTTCTTTTGTTTTCTTTCTCCAATTCCCCTTTGGACACAGGAAGGCCATTGCTTGCTTTGGTGAGGCCACCTTCTCCATGTCCAGATGTGTTCTCTGGCCGCTGCTTCTGCTGCTTGTAAAAGAGGAAGAAGTTTGCCTTTGTATGAGTCCCTGGGCTGTACCCTTTAACCTGAATAGCTTGCTTTGTTGGTTCGCTTTGGCTTTCTTTAGTGGGTGTTTATATTTAAAGTCACTGTCCAGCCCAGATCCTGTACTTCTGCTTTTGATTAACAAATGAAAAAGAAGAAATTGAGTTGTGGGAAGATCTAAATATAAGAATTGTTCTTTCTGCTTCTCAGTGAAAGTTGGTCATTTAGACATGTTGGTTCCTCCTGGTAGGGCGAGGAGAGGAGAGGAGTTGGCTGAGCATGTTGCAAGACTGTAGTGAGAAACACAAAGAAGGAAGGGGAATTAAGAGAAAACAGAGAAAGAAAAAGAAGCCAGCATGACCCAGTGGATCATGGTTAGCTTCCTTTGTTTATTTCCCAGGCTCCAGTCCCCTTTGCCTGACAAGGCTCATTCCCTGTCCCTGAGCCTCATGCTCAGCTGTAAGTTTCTTACACCTTAGGAAAACAAGTTACTGGCCAATAGTGCTGAGTGGAACATGCTCTGCAGGTTAGGGGTCATGGGTGAGCACCAAGACCATCAGTCACTGGACACTCTTTGAACGTGTTCTGAGGCTTGCCTGCTCGTTAGTGGAACAGTGAGGAACAAGCCTGCTTGGCTGGAAGTTGTCAGAGAAGGATGGAGAGAACACCTGCCAAAGAACATGACATTCCTTACCTGAGTTGCTGGAATGGAGAGGGGTGGGTTGGAGTGATGGCATTTGTTTATTCATTCATTCAACACATGTTTGTTGTGGGAATACAACCCTTTTTCTGGTCTCCAAGTACTTATGGTCCTTTCTTAGGAGAACTGATCTTCTATGTCCTTCTCAAATCTGGAAGTGATACCTAAAATTTCTCAGAGGACCATGGGTCTCTCCCATGTTCTTCTAACATTTTGCCATATGGTTAGATGTTTGTGATTATTTTTAATCATCTCCATTAGGTTGTAAGTTTCTTGAGGGGGGACACTGTGATTGTTCCTTCATCTTTTCAATTCTCTGCAAAGTGCATGTCACCGGATTTTATTTTTTAATCTCCACCATAGCAGCAAACTGGAGAATGAGATTGGGGAGAATAAGAATGGGAGTGAGGGGGTACTTAATGACCTCAGGATTATTTCTGAATCCAAAAGAGTGATTAGAAGTTGGATTGTGAGGGAAGAGAAGCCCAAAGAGCACCGACCGGTACAGCCATTTTGATGGGTGTTTTTGCCTGACACTGTTTGATCTTGGATTCTCAATCATATTAATCCTATTTCTGACCTGAGTGGGATCTTCCTGCATGTATTTAAGTAAATCAAATCTCTGCGTGGAAATAGATCTATGTGCCTATGTGAAGAGTGTGTCTTTTCATAAGAAAGATTTAGCCTTTATTTTGTTGTAGTCACCACTGAGTAAATTCATGAATAGACCAGTCTGCCTCTCTTCTCCCACCTTGCTACCTTTTTGTCCTTAAATTACTTATTAACACGAGAGGCTAAAACTCAATTGTGTTCATTTAGGTGCCTGGTTGTAACAGTGCCTTTACACAGGGGGGAGAAATTTAAATTAATTGTTGACTCCTTTTTTGGATTGTTCATATTTAATCGAAAGCTGTTTTTTTTTTCTTTAAAACTAGTTTGTTTTTAGCTTCTTCTTCCATTTTGTTTGTATGTCACTCCTACCCTAGAAATGATTGGTCAGAGAACTCATACTACTTTATTCTTCGGTCTTGCATCTAGGACAGGGCATTACTCGTTATAGGTGCTTAGAGTTTGTTTAATGAATAAATACTAGACTGGAAAAAAATATCTGCTACCACAAATCTGTTCCCACATTAGATTGAGCACCTTAAAGACAAGGACTGTCTTTTGTCTTTCTTGGTATTTCCAGCACTTGGCACAATGTCTCTAAGTCCTTAATAAATGCTTATTGACTGAGCAAACTGTATTTCCAAACCAAAAGCATATTTATTGAGGAAGGGATAGGGGTTATCTCCTTCACTACTCTTTACCTCTCAGGTCAGATGATCAAGAATGAACTGCATTCATCAAATAAAGCCGTCTCATTATCTGTAAATGATACTTAGCAAAGTTTTTTGTTTGTTTTTTGGTGTTTTTGTGGGGCAGTGAGGGTTAAGTGACTTGCCCAGGGTCACACAGCTAATAAGTGTCAAGTGTCTGGGGTCAAATTTGAACTTAGGTCATCCTGACTCCAGGGCCAGTGCTTTATGCACTGTGCCACCTAGCTGCCCGAAAAGTTTTAATACCTAAGAGCACAGACCACTAGAAGAAGGAAAGTACTTTAATGGAATCTAGGTTTAAAACATCATATTATACCACATGCCACAATAATCTCCAAATGTAGAATAATGCTAATTGATTTTAAGAGGTCTCTCTCATTCTGTAGGTTCATCTTATGCATATTCTTCATATACTTATATATGTATATCATGTTTCTTCCATTAGAATATAAGCTCCTTGAGGGTAGGGATTATTTCTTTTATATCTCCTGGGCTTAGTACACTTTTTGGTAAAGAGTAGATGCATAGCAAATGCATGTTGATTAATTAATTAAAAAAATTTGAGGAGAATGGAAGGTTATCTTTTTTACAGCTATGGTCGGAGGTGGGGTTTATAATTGGAGAAGACAAGCATGACAATTTTTATCATATACACTTAAAATTATTTATTTATTTAGAAATTCCCCCAAGTTATATGTAAAAAAAACCCCAATTTTTCACATTAATTTTTTAAAAACTATGTTCCAAATTTTTTCCTACCTCCTCACCCCTCCCTAAGAAATCAAGCAATTCAATATGTTATACATGTGCAGTCATGCAAAACATCATCACATTAGTCACATTGTGAAAGAAAACAGACAAAATAGCTTTAGAAGGAGGAACTATCAAAAAAATTATACTTCCATCTGTATCCAGATACCATCAGTTATTTCTCTGTTGATGGTTTGTATTTTTTATACATCCTTCTGAGAGCATCCTGCTCATCATTTCTTTCACAATTACTATTGCTAGCCGTATTACCCTCCATCCTGTTCCCTCCCCTATATATTTTTTTGATTGCAGCTAGAATAGAAAGAAAAGCTATAGATTTAAGAAGAATAGGTTTAGTGACAGAATGTAGGTCCTATAATATTCCAAAATGTTTATACCAAAACCTTTTTTTTTTCTTTTGGCAACAAAAAACTAGAAACAAAGCAAGTAGTCACCAATTATGGAATAGCTGAACAAAAACATTGGTCGACTTGTGTGAACTTAGGCAGAGCAAAGAAAACAAACAATGGCTGTGAGAGTAAAAGTGGAATGTTACACATGCTATCGGTCATGGTCTTTGCATACAATATTTTTTCATAACCAGTTTTCTCTTTCCTTTCATAAGAGAAGTTATTATAAGAAGGTTGTTGAAATGGGATTGTTATAAAAAAATATACCAATGAAATCTACTCATGGATCTCTGGACCCATCAATTCAGTAGTTCACTTCAGTGATGCAGATTGTAATTCCTTCACACTTGCCCATACTGTGCAACTCAAAAATTTGTGACAGATTTTACTCAACATCCTGGAGGCTTTCTTTGTTTTTTTCCAACACTGAGAAGGTACCAGTAGAGCACCATCATTGCTTGCCCTTCCCATGTGACCAGTCTGTCTTTTGCTAAAAGTGCTTTGCAAGGTCGTGAAAGTGATCTATCCCCCTTTTGAAAAACTCCAAGTCTAGCTTATTATGCATCTTTATTGACTCTCCCAAATAAATAAACTATCGAGCAAGTTTTGTACCATGTCCAATCAGGGCTATTGTCCTGGAGTGTACTTCATCTGTTTGGTTTTTTGTATATGGAGGAATAGACCAAAATCTGTGGAGGGATTACAGTTCTCTCCCAGGAGGTTCTGTGTTGTTTTAGGCCTTGATATAAATAACACAATATCATCACAAAACAGAAGGAGCTAGAGGACTTCACCATTCATGGTGAATTTCTCCTCATCCTAGATTCTGCTCTGGATCCTCTTCCATTAGAGTGGTGTAGAAACGCAATAATTTTACCATGTTAATGGGAAACACCTTGTTGTAAAAGGGCCTGTAAAGGCAATGTTTTATTTATGAGTTAAGTGCTTTCTTATAAGCAACAAACAATAAATAGTTCCGTGGGATTTTATAATTGGTATGTATTTCATTCATTTTGTTGTTGTTAGTCGTTTTTTGTTGTGTCCAACTTGTTGTGACCCTGTTTGGAGTTTTCTTGGCAAAGATACTGGAGTGGTTTGCCATTTCCTTCTCCAGCTCATTTTACAGATGAGGAAACTGAGGCAAACAGGCTGAAAGTGACTTGCCCAGGGTCACACAGCTGGGAAGTGTCTGAGGCCAGATTTGAACTGGGGAAGATGAATCTTGATTCTGGGACCAGCACTCTATCCACTATGCCCCCTAGATGCCCATTTTATTTAATTATGTGATGCTAAAATGTAGTTCATTATTGAATGTTGTTTGTGAAAACCTGCTTTATCCCAACTGGCATGTTCTTCATGGATCCCCTCAATTTGTGTATAGATGGGTCTCATAAAGATTAAGCATATAGATTAGTAGTTAATGATGTGTTGTGTCACTTTTTTTTTGGTGTTAATAAGGTCCAAATTTCTGTCTACTCTTTTGATATTTTTACTCCCCTTGGACACTTTGTTCATTGATCTTTGATTATCCTCACAATTGTTTTACCTCCAGCATAGCTAACTTCTATATATATTTGGTACAATCTTGAATCAGTTCTCATTTTTGTTCTCTTTAGAATCATTTCTTCTTCCTCTATATGTGTATCAAGAACTGTGATGTTAAAGTCCAAGTGTAGTGCTTTCAGTATCCCAAGTGGAGAAAACAATTCGTTGTAATCATTTTTCAAGTTTTCTCTTATTTTTCTTCTTCTTCCATTTTTATCCTTGAATGTTCTTAGGATAGCTTTGCTTAGTTGGATAAGTTGCTCAGCTTTTTTAAGACTGACTTTACCCTCCCCTGCTTCATGAGGTGAGACTGATCATAATCGTCCATTGTCTTCCTTAAGGTTTTACAAAATTTATGTTATAAACTTCTTGTTGCCTTTGGCAGCCATCTCTCCCTGTTTGCCAAGTAAATCATGTTTGTTGACTAAGATACTTTCTGGGCTTTTTAGGTCTCCTTGTAGAAATTAATTTACATTGGTTTAACATCTGGATCAAAGTATTATAGTTGGTGTCAATGTAATTTCTATTGTCCATATCCCATTTTGAAAAATTCAGTAGCTTGTTTAAATAATTCAGGATTAAATCTTTTAATTGTATGTCATGTTTTTCTCATTACTATTCTTTTTCCTTGTCCATTGTGAGTTCTCATCTTTTTTCTGACGTGTTCATGCTATAACTGTATCCAGATAGCTGACCCAGTGGATATGGATAGCTCCCATCTTCATAATGAGTCTTTTCCTGTTTGCTAAAATGTCAATTTCATTTTTTGTAATGTGGTTCTTGCCATGTCCGATCCCTATTGATTCTTTTTTTTAAAGAAATTATTCATGATCAAGAGGCAGGAAACTTACTTTGGCCTCTTTCTCTATTTTGAACAATAATTACCCATATCTTTACCCCTACTCTTTCTTCCCACCTCTGTACTGAAGTCCCCAGGACCAGAGTTTATGTTGTTTTGTTTTTCAGGGTGTTAGCATGTTCTTCATAGAATTTTTCTACCACATCTTCCTCAGTAACCAATGTGAGTGCACTAGCTGCACTTATTTTCATGGTAATCTTTTTTGTAAATGGTACTTCATTGCCTACAAAAGTCCTTTTCTGATGCCTTATCATGCTTTGGAAGTGACCCTGGAATCTCAAAGGCTAAAACAGTAGAACTCAAGGTCTAGAAGATTCTACCATGCTGGAATGGCTTCGAGTGTTATTCTAGGAACAGTCTGATTCTGATTTTTGTGAATGAGCCTGCCAATAATGGAGAGGCATGACACCAGGAAGCTGGCCACCTGATGATGAACTGTTTTTGGCTCTGGCAGTCCAATACACAAAAAATAGGACATGATCCTCAGTCTCCTGTTCTATTCCTCTACTGTTGTGATGGTGTGTTGTGTTGTGATTCGGGGCAGAGGATGTTAAGAATCAATCATTTGTTAGATCATCAGCAAACTTTAATTTGACTTAAGATGCTCTTAAGTATGAGATCCTTTACCAATGACCAAGGAGTAGTGATGTTGCCAGTGGAAATGAATCATATTAATCTTCATCTTCATTTTGTAAACAAAACCAGGAGAAAGAAGAAAGTTGCAGCAAAATTGAAAAGTGGATCATAGGTATTCCTTGGATTGGCACAGTGGGATTTTTTTTACATGTCCCCATGGTACAAGAAATACTGTTCCAAAGGGCATTTGGTTATCAATAAAATAATATTTTGAAAAAATCTCACTGAGCTCATTTGGCTGTCTTTTCCCCTGCTAATCCATTGAATTGACAAATGAACCAGCCTTTACTGGTTATATTCACATAATCCAAGAATATCAGATATTTGAGAGGCATTAGAAGATTTCCAGTTCATCCTGTGGTCTCCATGATAATCTCCAACATAGCTTCAAAGTAGCTATCAGCCTTTCCTTGAAGACATCCAATGAGAGGGAACTCAGGATAGCTCATTTTCCTTTGGGATGGTTCTAATTACTGGGAAGTTAAATGGAAATCTGTTTTTCTAGTAATGTCTACAAATTGCTTCTACTTGCCCTCGTAGAGCAAGCATAATACATCTGTCCCCTATTCTACATTACTGTCCTGTTCTTCAAATACCCAAAGGCAGTAGCACTTATTTCCCATTCCTTACCCTGATGCTGGGCCTGAAGTCTTAAATTCTGGGGTAAACATTCTGGTGCCTTTAGTAAGTCCTGATTTGACATGATGTAGAAGCCTCTCAGCAGCCTGGTTTTCTTCCCTTGGAATTTCTCTATCTTATCAATGGCCTTCTTCAAATGTAGTGTCCAGAACTGGACACAGTAATTCAGATATGTTCTGCTTTGGCTAGACTGTAATGAGTACAAGAGAATTTGGAACACAAAGTTTTAAAAATCGATGTTAAAATTTGTTTTTACATGTAATTTGGGAAAATAAAATTTTAAATAAATAAATAGACCGTAATGAGACTGTTACCCTTTTCATTTTGGAGGAACAGATAGATGCCTTTCCTAATGCCTAAGATCTTTTTTTGGGTGTTGATGATGTCATCAGTTTTGGAAGTTATCTCCCTTGACTCTGTCTCCTTCCTGATAACTTGATAAATATGTCATCTATGCCTCCCTTCAGTCATCAGTAAATATTGCGTGTAGCACAGGGGTAGGGGCAGATCCCTAGGTCACTCTGTTAGAGACTTTGTTCCACACTGAAATGAACTTATTGTGTAGCATGGTCTCATTTGATGAAACTATGCTGGTTTCTTATAATCACTACTTCCTTTTTGAAATGTTTACAAACCATTCCATTCATATTGACTGTATTATAGAATTCTTCCACGATGTTAAGACAAGGTCATTAGTCTTTAGTCTGTAGACTCCATTCTCTTCCCCATCTTTAGAACATTGCAACTACTTTTTTTTTGCCAGTTCTGTGGTATTTTTTTCATTTTTTTTGTCTTTCATGGATCAACCTTAGTGACTCGGCAGTCACATTAGCCAATTCTTTCATTTCTCTGGTTCATAGTTTATTTGACAAGTTTCTTTTTTCTGGAGGGGGTGGTACAAGGTGATGTGTGTATTAAAGGTTAAAATTTCATTTAAGAATCTGTATTTAAGTGGATGAAAATGACAAGAGGGGAAGAAAAGGTAAATTCATTCCATTGTTACAGATGAATAGCATGTTTGTATGTTTGCCCTGGTCTTAGGAAATGGAAGAAAAAATGACATTCAGAGGTCTCTAGGTCAAGGGGGTAACACTGAAGTGAGTAGTAGATCCTTCCTTCCTTCCTTCCTTCCTTCCTTCCTTCCTTCCTTCCTTCCTTCCTTCCTTCCTTCCTTCCTTCCTTCCTTCCTTCCTTCCTCCCTCCCTCCCTCCCTCCCTCCCTCAACCTTTTCCCTCTTACTCTTCTTCTTTCTTTAACTGTGTAAGGCAATCTATGGAAAGATATTCATTCAGTGGTTACTACATATCATTGACTAGGCCAAAAAAGGAGTGTTCTGTTGATAATAAACAAAAGGTATATTGTATTATCCAGAAGAGGATACTAGGGGAAAATGGCAAAGTGTTCACTGGATATTTCATGTAGCCTTGAATTTTCAAGTCAGGACCCTTGCTCTTTTTTCTTCTGGCTGCTTCCTTATTACCAAGGTGGGCAAGTCACTTTCATTTTTTTTTTGAGCCTGAATCTCCTCATATATAAAATGGGGATGATAATGATAATCCTTGCAATACTGACCTCACAGAGCATCTGTGAAGATTATTTGTGTTCTGTTCTGTGCAAACTGTAAAACACTTTATAAATGTGTACTATTATCATTAGAATATAAGGTATGGTATACAATATAATAATTTCCACATCCCAAGTGTTGAAAAGAGAGAAACTTTAAACTTGCTTTCTCAAATCTTCATTGAGAGGTAAAGGCACTTCTCAAAGCTGGTTGAATTATTGTTGCACAAGTGGAACCTGACCCCACATCTTTATTTCCATGATATTTTTCTTTTCCTTTCAGAGTCTCCCTTTCTTAATGCACTTGCTCTTTGCCTGATTGGTGTCTGAAACACAATATAATTTCTACAAATACCCATGTAAAAGGGCCTTTTGCAGGGGGACAGATTCCATGTCAGGCCACTAAATGGTGGAAGTAACATGTATTTGTTTAGAAAAACACAGTGAAAGATTCTCTCATCCTCCCAGTGGAAAATCTCATAATTCAATTAACAAAAACCACTGTTGGCAGTTCAGCTTTTGCCATCCACCCTTAGCCATCAGTAAGATGTAGGATAGAATGCTAATGTTAAGTTAAAGTTATTTATTTATTTATTCATTCATTCATTCATTCATTCATTCATTCATTCATTCATTCATTTATTTATTTATTTATTTATTTATTTATAGAAGTGATCTTTTAACCAACAGGACTAAGTTAAAGTTTTTTTTTTCTTTTCATCTTGTGGATTAAGTGGATTAAGTTAAAGTTTTTTTTTTTCTTTTCATCTTGTCTTCAAGGAATGTCTTTGGTGGATGCTGTGTCAAAAACTTTGCAAAATTAAGAAAATGTCCCACCCATTTTATTCCAATCTGCATATCCTACTTTTCCCCCAATATCGTTTCCCCAAATTCTTTTCCTAAGTATTATAATATGTTGATAGGAGTGATGGGGTCTTCCTCATTTGGTCTTCACCACAATCCTACAAGATAGGCACTGGGTATTATTTTCCTTATTTTAGAAATGAGGAAAATGAGATCCAGAGAGGTTAAGTCACTTGCCTTATACCAAACTCTCTAGAATCTGGGGCTAATTTGAATCCAGGGCTCTTGGCCCCAGTTGAACGGGCAACAAGACATATATACAAATAACACTAATGTATTTTAGAATGTTGATATTTCATAGGCAAGGTCATAATGGCATGAGAGAATCAGAGGGAGCTCCACTTGTAGGTAAAGGGACAAGGGCAGATTTCATCAATGTCATGAAAGCTGTACTTGCAGGAGAAAGAAAAACATTTCAGTAGATAGAATTGGGTGTGGGTACCATTATAGGCATGTAAGACAGAGCAGAGAATGACTGGGAAGTAGGGAATGGGTCAGTTTGATAGGACCATAAAGTGTTAGGGTCAGGATCATGTGATTTCACCTGAAGAAATTTTTACCAATGTGGATCGGTATCTTCTCTGTGTATAATAGTCTTAGAATAGTGATTATTATTTCCTCCATTTAATATTATTTTATTTTTTTCACTTACATGTAAAGATAGTTTTCAACATTGATTTTTATAAGATTCTGAGTTCCAAATTTTTTTCCCTATGGTGAACTACAAAACATGTTGGAAAGCTATGGGATGCCTTTGTGTTGTCAAACTCTAATCTGATTAAATTAGTTTTGATGATAAACATCTTGAGGGTAAGAATTATTCTTCATCCTATTTCTGACTCCACCTGGACCTGTCACAGTATATTATGCACAGTAGACATTTAATGCATGGTTGTTAATGAATTTAAGTACTGGTTTGATAATCTCATTGTACAGACCAGGTCTTTGAGACTGTTAAGTATCTTAACTGAGGGTTGTCCACTGAGCTGGTTCTTGATAGTGAAAGATGTAAATTCTTATGGACCAAAAGATCTCCTAGTTAAATTTCTTGGTTTTTTTATATCCTACGATCTTGATTTTTTGTTTGTTTTTAAGGGAGGAAGGGATACATGGGGAGGTAAGTGGCATCTGGTCCTGTTGTCTCTTTAGTATAGGGCTCTCCCATTATGGCACTTCCTTTTCAGTCAGTGCTGTAATTTATACTTAGCTATTTATCTGGGACATTGAGCAGTTAAGTTACTTTTAACTGTGATCACAGGGCCAGTGTTTATCAAAGGTAGGATCAGGTCTCTTGATTCAGCACCAATTCCTCTATCCACTACACTATTCTGTCCCTTCTTCTTCATGATTCCAGCTTGTGACATGCCAATATACAGTGTCTTTACCACTCTCCACCCCTATTGCCACACCCACATGAATTAGGATATTTCTTTTCAGTCACTGGTCTATTAAGTTCAGTGTCTAATTCCTAGTAGTTCCTGAGGTACACAATAACACTTGCTTCACTATGTAGTGTAGGTCCTGTTGGTTAAAAGGTCACTTCTAAAAATAAATAAATAAAAAGGTCACTTCTGACAACTGCAGACTTGAATTGAAATCCCAAAGAAATGGATTTTACAGAAGAGGTTATGCCTTTGACCACATGACTAAAGGGGGCAGAAGAGAGGAAGAGGGAGAGGGAGATTCATTCTGAAAATAATTTTCCTTTCTTAACTCTTTGATTTTGATTCTTTGTATCTTCTCATGGTAGACATTCTAATTTTTACTCTGTGTGAGCATACTTAAGAACCAAACCAAACCTGTTCTCTTGTTCTTGCCAGGGGCCAAGGTCTTGAGTGGGACTAGTGCCTGAATACAGCAGATATTTTATAGTGACAGAGTGGGAATATTGAAGACAGCATACAACAGTGCTTGCCTTATAATGTATCTCTCACTTTTTCCCCCTTATTTTATCTTTGGTTCTTGCTTACCCACTTCAGGGTTATATAATCAGAGCTCCCGGTATAAATTAACCATGCCAGAGAGACTGTATACTATGTAGTATTATAATGTAAGTGGTCTTATTAGGGCCATCCTGAAAAAAATTGATAGTAGCTTATTTCTCAGAATTATTGAGATGTTATTATTAGGAATGTAAGAAGGCGCCAGCCCCCAAATATTGTCTTTGATACCATTGTATCTTATTGTCAGATTCTGGGATAGTTGATTGCTATATTTTGCACTCTTGGGGTTTTTTCATTTATTTAACCATTCATTGAGTTAGGATTTGTCTAGAACCTACTATCTAGAAGGTCCTTTCTGAGGCTGTATGCATATAAACACAAAACTAAAAGACTTTGGTTCAAAGGAGACATTACTGCCTCAGTAGTTTGGCAGAATATGATTGGAGAATTGGGCTGGATTGAAGGATCAAGCTTTTCTGAACTGTAATACTCTGAAAGTCCCACTTACCTAGAGGTTAGATCTCTTGCTTCCTCAACCCTTAGGAACACAGATGGAACTCTTAGTGACAAATGTGTCACAAAGGCCATGCACTTGGCTTATGAAGAGAGTCCTGGAATCATTTCCAGGTCTTTATTCAGCCAACAGATTAGAATCAGCTGAATGGGACACACTAAAAGCTGACCAGAAAAGGGTAACACGAGAAGAGCTGTTTAGGTGTAGCATGCTGTCTGGTTTGTTAAGGGAAGGTCTAGACCAGTGCACCTTAATGGCCCAGAATAGCAATGAATGTTCATGATGATGACCTTGTCATGAAGAAAACAGTAAACCAAGTAGGGTATATTTGCTAAGGCACAGAGTTAAGACACTTTAGAAAGGTACTTCTCCATCATTACCCCATTTCTCTGCCATCTCAAAAAAACAAAAACAAAACCAAAACAACCAAAAAAACAACCCACAGTGAAAATACAAAGGAAATACTTAGACACTTAAAATAGCAGGTTTCCGTTATCTGAAAGATCCATCCATTCAGAATATTTATTCCTTGACTATCCCATCTAAATGAGTTGTTTCTATAATACCCTCACAAATCTCTTCCTCTGGTGTCTTTTAATAATGTGGACCTCGGGGCAGCTAGGTGACACAGTGGGTAAAGCACTGGTCCTGGATTCAGGAGGACCTGAGTTCAAATCCAGCCTCAGACACTTGACACTTACTAGTAGTGTTACCCTGGGCAAGTCACTTAACCCTCATTGTCTCACAAAAAAGGGAATATGACCAATATAAAAAACACAAGGCATCAACAAAACTATTTTTTAAAAAAAAGCAAAAAAAAATTAATGTGGACCTCAGTTCAAATGCAATGCCAGTTTAGCATGAATTCTGACAGGTTCTACTAACCTGGAAAGGCATCAAGTAATGGCCCTGGCAATGGACTGTGTGTCTGTCATTTGAGGACTAGCATAGCAAAGTTTGGAGAGGCTCCAGTTCTAGCATTCTGTGATCGATTGAGTGAATCAGTGAATGAATACATAAATGAATGAATGAAGTGTTTATCAAACACTCATTATGTGCCAAGCAGTGCATTATGTGCTGGGCTACAAATAGACAAAAAGCAAAGACAGTCCCTGATACCATGAAGCTCATACTCTAACTCTTTAAAAAAAAAGGTTCATCTTCCTGATAACTGAAAAAGGCCTAGAAATCCTAAGGGTACAGCAGCCTTGGGGACAGCAAGTCTCAGGGGTCCTAAGGCTGTACCAGTAAGTCCACCAGTGTCTGGTGGACACAGAAACAGAGAAAATGGCCTAGAGGACCTTGAGATTCAGGGGCAGGTGGGCCTCTATCTTACTAGAAGGAATAGAGCTGTTGATTGCCTGCTTAGGCAAGCAATGCAAGCAACCAAGCATTCAAGTTCCCTACTGGTCCAAAAGCATTAATGTAACTACTCTGCTAAGCAACTCATAAACCAAGACGTGACTTCCCTAATCACTGAATTCTAAAAAAGCAACCACAGAAATAATCTATCCTTCTTATTTTATAGATATGGAAACCAAGGTCTAGAAAGGGGAAGTGATTTGCCCAGAATTGGATGGGAAATTAGTGATAGAACCAGAGTTAGAAGTTCTCTTTCACTCCCCATCTTCTCCAGGCCATTTTGAACAGCTGATTAATTTCAAAGACTTATGTTCTCTGACAGATTTCTCCTGCTGTGGGTTCTTTTTCATGTTCATGTGTGAAATTCTCATGCTATGATCAGTGTGAATTAGCTTATTTTTCCCCTTTAAGTCATGATTCTAGGAGTTGTCATGAATAGCTTGGTATAGCAATAATGATGATGCAAATGTGATGTCTAGACCGAATATAAGTAGGAAGCAGTAACACAAAACAATCTCTCTTTATAGACTGTTGGAAGCTGGGGGCTATGTAACCAGGTTATATAGTCACATATGATGTCATAGCTCCAAGAACATTCAACACTTCCACTTGAGTTTTCAAAATATCACTAGTTGAGGGGCAGCTAGGTGGTGCAGTGGATAAAGCACTGGCCTTGGATTCAGGAGGCCCTGAGTTCAAATCCGGCCTCAGACACTTGACACTTAACTGGCTGTGTGACCTTGGGCAAGTCACTTAACCCTCATTGCCCCATCAAAAAAAAACAAACCAAAAAAAAAATATCACTAGTTGAACAAGTCTGACTTGGGTTGCTTTCTAAGACATTTGTTCCAAACTCCCATGAAGGTATGGGAAGATGAACTCTCTCTCTCTCTTTTTTTTTTTTTAGTGAGGCAATTGGGGTTAAGTGACTTGCCCAGGGTCACACAGCTAGTAAGTGTTAAGTGTCTGAGGACGGATTTGAACTCAGGTACTCCTGACTCCAGGGCCAGTGCTCTATCCACTGCGCCACCTAGCTGCCCCGATGAACTCTCTTTGGATTAAATTTTTACTGTCACTTTAAACAAAGCATACTGGGTGTCCCAGTGAGTATTATAAAACATGGTTTTCAAGCTGAAGACCCTTCAGTTGGAAGAATTTTGACTCTAATAAGAATTGGAGCCAAGTAGCCCCTAAGCATTTTGGGATTTTTTTTGTTGGGTGGGTGTGCTCTTCTGTATTCTCCTCCCCTTTCGTCCCCTCCCAACAGCTCCACGTGCAGTCTTATAACTGGGAAACAGGTTAGTGACAGTTATGCCTGTTGAGATTATTTTGACTTATGCTCAAGAATGGGAACGGAGCTTTCATTATGTAATGCCAAACTCAGTCTGGAGCGTCAGCTGCTGTAGACCTGCCAAAGCTTGCAGGGTTGGTTGGGAATGGAATATGTTTAGCATGATTAATCCAACTTGGCTGGTTGAACGAGTGGGTGGATGCTGATATGCCCGTGTTGCTCACATCCAAACATTGAACTCAGGGAAAGAAGCTCTGAGTGAGTTTGGGGTTTGAGATTCATAGTACTTTCTTGCTCTCTCCCATAAAAAGACATTCTCTTATTTACTGACCAAGAAGTAAATTTGGGATATGGTTTAGTGCACACGGTGTCAGAACTATTGCATTGAGACCTAAGCCTTGCTAAAGAAACAAGTGGGACTTATTATGCAATTTAGGCATTTAATACTTTTTAATGATACCATGAAAGTGTTGTGTTGGGGAGTTTGACATTGGCCAAGAAATCTAGGAGGTCATTTGCTGGGGGTGAAATATACCAATTACACCAATTATACAAAGTGGGCTTAAAGGACCTTCATGAAATGATTACTTAGTTACCATGGGAGTAAACCCCTATGTAAAAATTTCAAATAGGTTAGGGAAAGAGAAAGTGAACCTTTTTATGAAGATTGCCAAGTATAATTTGAGATCTTCCAGCCAACCTACAGCTGTTCTGTCTTTGTTTGGGGGTTGGGAGGGCGAGGTTTTCTTTTTTATTCCTCACATTCTTTCTGATCATTCTTTTCCTTTTTATGAAACAAAAGATCCTGTTTTTATGTAAATGACCTTCAGTTAAAAAAAAAAAACACCACGAAATAAACAGGATCTGTGGTTCTCACAATGGCTCCCCAAACACAATGTTTCTCGAAGTTTGTATTTTGAAGGGGATTGCAGCACATGAGGCATCTGCCTTGCCAGAGGTAATCTGGGTAAATCTCTTTTGTTCCATCCCCGATGAATGGATGTAAAGTGTTCACTGAACCTGGAAACACCTCCTTTTGTGTCCCATGCACTCTGAACACAGGCAGTTAAAGTTGGGGCAATTGCTCATGGGGGTGGATTGAATACCACTATTGTGGGGGGGAGGGGCCCATGCTGAAGTCATGGATAGCATAGAGATCCCATTGTTTTCAGCATATTAGGAGTGGGTAAGAGGCCTGAGCTACAGGCTTCAGATTGGTGGCTGCTTGTCCAGGTTTTTCTCTGGGTTACTCTGAGGGTCAGGAATCCGGTGAGGTCTAAGAGATGAGAGTGGTTGGAGGGAAATAGGTGGGTGGGAGTGAGGAGGATATAGCAACAGAAACACTTCCAGGTAGATAGACAGCTTCTCTGGGTACCTGAGTAGTTGCCATCCCCTACATGCACCAAATACTTCTTTTCTTGCAGGAAATCCTTGCAGCCATCATACTGGAGTGAAATTAACATGCTGCCTCACAGTTCAACACTCTCCTCCCCCCCCCCCCCCAACAAGGGTGTTTATTTTTTAATCCTCTATTCTTATTTCACCATAGAGGAATTTCCTCCCCTCCCCTTTCCCATGTAACTTTCTTTTTGCTGCTGCTTGTAACAGCTTGGACAACGGAAACAGGGCTTTGACGCTCCTCATTACAGCATTCAGCCCTGGCATGTTCAAATATCATTAGGCAGCAGATAGGTTATTGAGGCCTTATCTTGCACTATCTATATTGCTGCCTAGCTGCCAACTGTTCTCCAGTTAAAAGGAACTATTATTATTAGGGTTCATATCAATATTTTTAAAGTGTCGCCCCCCCCCTCAAAAAATAACCCTCAAACCCAAGAAGACAGCCATAATCCATGTCACCAGAAGACAAGGGGGTTTGTTTCTAATTCTATCATGGTTCTGCCTGTCTTTGCCATAGCAGAAGGTTCATCTTGAGGGTGATAGAAACAATTTATGAGACTAGCCACCCAACTTTCATAAAGAGGTGAGTATGATGGAGATAGTATTGAATTTGGAGTCAAGTTCAGTGTTTGAATTCAATCTTTTTAGTTGACTACCTATGGAACCTTGGACAAATCACTTAACCTTATTTAATTGTCCTATTCTGTAAAATTAATGTGGGTTGAACTAGATAACCCAAGGTCCCTCCCTGCGTGCTCTAGATTTAAGAGCCTGAAAGTATCATAGTAGTTGTTACTTTATCCTAAAATGATTAAGGCCCATGGTACATACATTAGTGGGTTTTTTAGGCGTTGACCTATTGAGAGGCACCTGGACAGGGTAGATAGGATGATTGGCTTGATGTCAGATACCACCTATGACTCTAGCTTTGTGATCCTGGGCAAGTCATTTAATCTCTTTAAGATTCAGACAAACTCCTTGAAACTATAAGTTACTGAGAAGTCTTCTCCGAAGGAGGGAAGTCTCACACCAATGAAATCTTGCTTTTTGATGACTTGTATTTGTGTTTGATATATAACCATCTTTGCCTATAATAGCTGGCCTCTCTGGCCATCAAAATATTTCCAAAGGAATATTGAGTGATATGCCTACACTATGGGGAAAAACCCAATATAGCTGTGTCTAATTATATGTTGTTGGTTCATCTGAGTAAAGTATAAAAGTTTTGTTTTGTTTAGGAAAACAATGAAATTTTGGGAAATCATGGGCCTTTTCAGCTTGTAAGTAGGTTTCCTATTAATGACACAGGAAGCATTTCTTATATAGACCTTAATTATAGTAGGAAATTTGAACCTTGATAGAAATAGGAATTTGCTCATGGGTATGAAATTAGCATCCTGGATTCTAATTCAGCTTTAAGCTAGGGTATTTTGAATAACATATATATGTGAGTATATATGTGTGTGTGTGTATTGTGTCTATATACACACACACACATATATATATATATATACATGTATATATATATACTTATGTATACATATGTGGGTGTATATAAACTAAAATGTACTTTAAATCTATCTATAAAACAAATTATTGAGTTTAACATATTTTGGAAAGGATATTCTTGGGTATCTAGGAAGATTTTAGATTGATGAGTACAAATGGTGTGTGTGTGTATGTGTGTGTGTGTGTGTGTGTTATACCTATTGAGAAAGGTAATATCTTGATCAGAATGTTATACAAGGAATTCATTTTCAAGTAGGGTTGGACTTTATGACCATTTAGATCCCTCCCTACTCGAGAAGTCTGGTTCTCTAGATGCTTTTGGTGGAGGAGGAGTTAGGCAGGAATTGTAAAGAATTTTTCTTCCTGAAATTTTCCATTTAAATATTCCATTGGGCACTCCTGCGTGTTTCTCTGCTCATTTTTTGCTTTAACTTTGCTCTCTCAGTGGTGTTATCCATAACTGGCGACATCATCCCTAAAGAAGAAATTGGGCCTATCTGTATGGTTTTATAGTGGGAGCAAGCATCCAAAGAGGAACATGATACACATACCCTCCTTTCCTGGAAGCTGGGCGGTCCTCATACACACAGCTCCAAGCTCATTGGTTGGTAGCACTGATTGACACAACTAACAGGTGGACGCTAAGTCACATGCTTTCTCTTCATGGTGGAACTTCCCCATAATCTCTTTCTTAGCAGGTTGGTACCCACAAGCCCAACTCCCTTAAAATGACCAAAGGACAGGGAAGGTGGGAAATCTGAGGCAAAGTAGTATAGTCCTATTCCAGCTCATCTCTCTCCTTTTCCACCTTCATCCTTGTGAACCTGACTTTTGAGGATCACATCTGATTGTGCATTGATTTATGAAATCAGAAAATCTGTGTTGGGAGGTGGTACCCATTTGAATTATAGAATTGGATTGGATTAGATTGATCTCAAAGGTTTCTAGGAGTGTTAGAATTCTCAGGAATGATTAGTCTCTTTATTAGGAGAGCAATTCACAAAACAAGGCAGTAATGTTTTTAGTTGTTAACAAATTTGGACAATGATACGCTAGAATCACGTCTACTGAATGTGTCGGGGAGAATAAACTGATGGTCCAGAGATTAGGATCGGTGTGCAAAAGCCTGCTATCCTAACCAGTAGGCCCCAAACTTCCTACAATCTGTAAGGCAATTGTTTCAAGCTGTTGATGCTCAGGAAATTTGACAGCATAACGATGCATTTTTGGTTTTGGATACTGAAACAATAGAGATTGGGAATGTGGTTTCTGTTGCAGGTCTACTGAACTTGGGCAGGTTAGACCTTTGTGATGCTCAAGAGGTCATGTGCTTCATCTCCTGGCTCTTCAGGTGGAAGTGATTATGTAGACTTGAACAAATTCACTTCAAGGAGGATCTAGCCACTAACCTTCAGCTAGCCCTTTCCCATGTCATCTCTAATTTTTATGATAATGATTTACCTTCTCATTCATTTAACTTAAAAAATAACCTCTGGGTTTTACAATAAGGAGATTGAACTATGAAAACTAGTGAAAGTAGATTCCATTTTGCAAAGCAATTGCTTCCAAAAAAGCACTTAGAAAAGAGGTGCCAGGCAAATAAACACTGTAGTGGTGGAAGGAATGACACTGGAACCTAGCTCCTGCTAAGCTTCCTGGTTGGTTTGGAGACCAACATCACTCTTCACTTTAGTCAGTGAATTGCAACAAGATTTCCGTCAGCCCTGAATACAATTGTGCTCCAACTCTACGCTGTGGTGGCAACCTTGGCAAACCTCTCTGCGTAACAGGGCCAATGGGCGTTGCTATGGCGGAGGCATGACATGATTGAATTTCGTATTTGCTGGATGTGCCCAGTGTTTGTTAGCCTCTGGGTGTGTTTACAAGCATCATAGAAAAACGGTGTAGCGCCTGCCCTTACAGCCAGCAGTCTATGAAAAAAAGCACAAAGGCAAGTCGTGTTCATGTACACAGCCTGCCTGCCTCCTTAGCATCCTGGTCTGGGGACTGGAGTGAGATCATTGTTATCCAAGCAAGGCCCACAGGCAATAACCAGATGAATCTTTCTTTCTGAGTGCCCTTTCCCTTTGTCCTGCGAAATATAGGGCTGAGGTAAGCACGATATACTCTCCTAATTCCTCATAAAACCCATGTGTGGCAAATAACAGAATGAGTGCCATGGATTACTTAAACTGGGAGAATTACTTATACTATGAGCTAGGGGGAGCTTGGTAGTTTAATCCAGGGCTTCTTAAACTTTTGCAACTTGTGATCCCTTTTCACCTGAAAAATTTTTATGTGACCTGGGTATATAGGCATATAAAATAGGTATACATAACCTTTTACTGTTGCCAAATTTTTCTAGTCTATTCGCCTCATTTTACAGATGAGATGACTGAGGCCCAGAGGGAGAGTAAAGCTTATATCTACTAATGAAAAACGATAACCCCTAACTCCCAGGATTCTTTTTTTTTTTTTTTTTTTTTAGTGAGGCAATTGGGGTTAAGTGACTTGCCCAGGGTCACACAGCTAGTAAGTGTTAAGTGTCTGAGGCTGGATTTGAACTCAGGTACTCCTGACTCCAGGGCCAGTGATCTATCCACTGTGCCACCTAGCCGCCCCCCCCCCCAGGATTCTTTTTAAAGATAAATTGAGATGATATTTGTAAAGTTCTTTGCAAACTTTATAGCACTATGTAAATGTTAGTGATGATGATGACAACAGTGGTAATAATGATGAAGGATGGCTTGCACTCTGCATCACCAGCAATAAAACCACAGATCTTTGATGTGTCAAAGTGTGCACACCCCATGCACAGGTGACCCATTAGGAACCATAAGGGAAAGTTACACATATCTAGGTAAACCTATGGGGACTGGGTATCTCTTCTCTCTCTTCCCAGGTAAATATTAGGAAAACATACTTTCTGGCAACATTTCCAGCCCTCATACAAATACTGAAGCTGCAGAGGTCCACATAGATAGTATTTGTTAACAAAACCTTTGCAGATCCCAGAAAGGTACCATGCTGACCTTACCCTTAAATTCCTAGTAATGCCACATATTGTATATCTTCATTGGTATTCTTCTGTAAGGAAGCAGCTTTTTAAATATAGATTAGATAGCACATACATACAGATATAAATTAGATAGTGATATATACATGCACCATTACTACTGTGCCTCATATTGTCATTGGGGTGACCGTGACAATGAGTATTTCAAGGCAGTGTCAATAGAATTTGAGCATAGCAGTTTCTACCAATGTGGAAAGACTTTGAATACAGGCCCAGTGATGAACAGTGGGTGAGCTTTCTGAGACTCTAGCTTAGTTCATTTTAGGAGGAGAGACAGTTCCCCCCCCCACAATGATTTTGAGGGACCACAATAGTTCATGAATATAGTCTAAATGATTTACAAATGGATGTAGGGCTCAAAATCTGTGGCCCTACAAATGGAATCACAGATCCTTGATGTATTAAAGCATGCATATGCATGCATAGGCAATGGTCATCAGAGAGCAAGGAAAAGTGATGAGTTTGGAAAACTTAAGTTAGTGGCCAGTGCTTAGCACTCTGCCTGCCACATAATAAGAACTTAATAAATGTTTATTGGCTGACAGACCACTTTTCTTGAGTTCACCTTTAACTTTTCCAAACAGACTAACACTGGTCCTTTGTCTTCCTGAATTGAAAAGTCTTATTTCAACCCAGGCCTTTTATTCCCTGGTTGGGTTCATCTTAACATTTTTTTTTTGCCAACTGTTAATTAGTTCTAATTTATAGATAGGCAAATAAAAATTGTGATATCTTCAGGAGGTATTTCTTTAAACCTGTTTGTTGTCTTCCAATGGCAATTGGGGCAAAGATTGAATACTAACTCTAAGGAACAAAACCCCCAAATAGTGACGTCCCTCCTCCAAAAGTCCTTTATGTTTCTATGTATGTTGTGCTCATACACTCACGTCTGATGGGAATCGATTAATCCCGTGTTTGAAATTAAATGAGACATTGTATTTTTCCCCTAATTGTTCTGCAAGGGTATTAACAGGCTTATAGAGCCATAGTAGACTTGGCCATAAGGTTTGCGGTGTGAGTACTTCACCTGAATTTCAGAGGAAGAGGCACAGTGTCTCTGAGCAAAGTGAGACCATAATTGAGCAAAGAGGTATAAAACACCCAGATAAGCTTATTGTGAAATGTTTGAGCTCCATCAGATCACCATCTTCCAGCTTTCCCAACAAACCTGATGTTCATTTAAGAAGAAAAAATCGCTTTGTAGTCTGGGCTACAGCAATTAAGGACTGATTTTCAGAACAGCAGCTTTCACAAAGAGGGATTGTCTTAGGGAGGTGCTTAGCAAGGCAGCTGAAGAGTATGGTTTATGGACTCTGTGGGCCTAGGAGACTGAAATGCTGGGAAATAACTTTTAATGTGAGGGAATACTACTACAGATGATAAATAGAAAGAAGAAAGTGAAATAAATAGATAAGTAATGATATACTGGGACCGTCTCTCACTTGATAGCACTTCACATTCTCCCAAAGTTCTAAATGATAACATATTTGTTTTTTGTTTTCAATTTAAGGAAACCATTTCTCTTATTTTGTTTTCCCCCTCAATAATTTTGTGACAACTGAGACACAATTGGAAACATCCCGAGATACCTCAAATACAAAGCTAGAGATAATTATTTTTAGACTAGCGTTCCATTTAGAGCTCCTGTAAGCCCCAATTTATTGGTGAGCCAAGGTGCATATTTTTTTAAACCATTCAATAAAGTTGTGGGAAAACAGGTTTTTTAAAGTCACAATATAGTTTACACAATTGAAAGTTAGGCTGACTCAACTTGAATGCCATTTGTTCCAGTTTGAGGACTGTTTGAGTTTAAGGACAGTCATGAAAACCTCATCACTATGTAACCCTACTAGATTTCAATAGGGATTTTTAATGAAAAATCATGACAGTTGACTAAGATTGATGATGGCTTGTTTATTGACAGCTCCCATAACTCTGTTCTTATGATGAATATCTTTCCTACAAAGCTGTTGGTATTTTTTTTTTCTGTTTTGGTTTGCTCTTGAAGTCAAAATTAAGGTGATACAGATATATTGCATAGTAAGGGAAAATAGGTTTGTCACTTGGCCATTTTTATTTTTATAAGTTTGATTATACTAAATCAGCCATGTTGCCTATTCTGCAAAAATGCAACTGATTTATTTAAATATTTTCTTCAAGAAAATTTTAAAGACATTTAAAAAAAAAAATCAGTCCCAGCCATGTATTGACATTGGTTTGTAGGTTAGGTAAGTATTCAAATAATCTCATTCATTTGTAGCTTGATTATAAATATGGATTTGGTTAGTCTTCTAGAATGGAGAAATGTAATATAACTTGTAGACAGACCTGCCTAAGGAAGGCAATGATGTGTACCCAGGAAGTCATCTGCAGCCATAGAGCATATTAGCAGATCCCCCGTAGCCTCGAGGATAATGTTGCATTGTCCTGCTCTTCTCCCCACCATGGAGTTTTGTCACTTCTAATGATAACAATCCATCAGTGCACATTGCTTAAAATGAAGATAAATTGAATTAATATAAATGCAAGTTAAACGACTCATTGATATAATTATATCGCCAGGATTTCTTAAGTATAACTTAGCACATTTAGTGGTGTTAATTATACAGGTTTTTGAATGAGAAGTTAATTTCAATCTATAGGATAAAAAAAGAGACATTTATTTTTCCCAGGAGTAGACTCCCAGAGAAGGAGGTTTGCTTAACTTGATACTATACCCAGAATGTGCCTTAACTTGGCAAATTTGAAATGGATGGGAATTTTTTAAAAGAATACAAACTTTTATGAGTGCAAAGAAATAATGTTGCCAAATTAAATAGTATAGAAAATGAAGACAAGAGTGAGTAATATCTAGGAAAACTTAATAGTTTATTGAAAAGAGAAGAGCAATGAATAATGAAACCATTCTAATTGTAGTTAAAACTGTGTTGTTTCAGAAATGACTGAACAAGGGTTCTGAAATGATGAAGGGCTGTTCTTAGTAGTAGAAAAGAGTAGTAGTCAGATTAAATACAAAAATGAATTCAAATATTTTGAGAAATATGGCATGCTGTGTATATCCCCCCCTTTTTTTGGCTCTGAAAAGCATGTTTTCTCTCATGTCACAAATGATCACAGGAATCCTTTTAATATTCATTTAAAATAGTTTTTAATTGGCATCAGAGAGTTGAAAGTTCAGCACGAAGGTGAGATCTAAGCTTACTAATTAGACTGAATGCAGTTTGACTTAAAGAACAGACTTCATAATTACAGAATGTAATGCTAAATATAAAATTTTAGAGCATCCACTTTATACTGTGGAAAGAAGAGGGTGATGTAGGTGAAGGCAAGGTTTTCCTTAGGATTTATTTATTTATTATTATCATTATTCCCACTATTCTTTAAAAATAGAATTTTTAAGTGAAATTATTTTAAAACCTGCTGTCGTTTTGTCAGAACACCACAGTCGCTGTGAATTTGAGTCTTTCTGAGTGAAGCTGTTGTCTGTGTGCCATTTAAGTGGAAACCTTGTGTTCATGATGTTCTAAATTCTATTACCCACGTAGAATTTTGACTTGCATGGAATGTTATGATGAACACAAGTTGTTGTGTGTTGTGTTTTCCCCCAACCAAGTTGTTTGATGCTGTTGAAATTGAAGGCTGAAGTAGAAGGGGGCACTTAAGCAGTGAAGGGTTTTTCTTTGTAAATAATAGATCAAGAGCACTGGAGCTGTATCTAATGGAGCTGTGTGCGGCCTCAGTTTCAAGGACAGCGCGTGGTTTAAAAAACCACAACCTCAGATCGTCCCGTCCGCATCCTGTGGTCAGTTTTTGTGTGTTTGTGTGTGTGTGTGTGTGTGTGTGTGTGTGTGTGTGTGTGTGTTGGGGTTTCTCCCCACCCCCTTATTGTTTCTTCCCAAGTCATATTTTAATTTATAAACTTTTTGGGAAATCCTTGCTATCTCTCGTTCTATAATCGTTAAATGGTTTTTAAAGGATACTCACTGCTGTTTTAAGAAACTTAAAGAAGCTTGTCATTCTTCTATTAAATTTTCTATTTTAAGGGAAAAAAACAACAAGGACACAAGGACAGATCTCCATGCAGAAATTATTTTTGCATAGCAGTAGACTCCCCCACCTTAAAAAAGGACTTGAAATTTTCATGAAAAATTGAATTCGACACATTTTCCCTGCTATTTTCTACATATTCTGAAGTTTATTTGTCTGAATTCTCATTTGAAAATTGTAGCACTCTTCTCGTAGGTAGATATTTTACATCTTCTTGATATATGTCACTAGAATGGTCATTTTATTTCAAAACAGTGCTTTTCAACACACAGTTAAAACAACCATATGTTTTTCATAGAGAATCTGAAATGAACATATCATTGGATATTTTCATTTTGCATTGTGATAGTTTGAAAAGATAACCCTGAAATTATTTTTAAATTTTGCTCTTTGCCAAAAATTCAGTTTTTTTGAAATCCAGAAAAATCAAAAGAAGGTGGTGGTAGAAAGCCCCAAT